>NW_028125949.1:0-417470 GCF_965194825.1 Balaenoptera physalus | reverse complement strand
TGACTCTTTTTGACCTATGGTTTTCTCAGGGTATATGCCCAGTAGTGGGATTGCTGGGTCGTATGGTAGTTCTATTTGTAGTTTTTTAAGGAACCCCCATACTGTTCTCCATAGTGGCTGTATCAATTTACATTCCCACCAACAGTGCAAGAGTGTTCCCTTTCCTCCACACCCTCTCCAGCATTTATTGTTTCTAGATTTTTTGATGATGGCCATTCTGACCGGTGTGAGATGATATCTCATTGTAGTTTTGATTTGCATTTCTCTAATGATTAATGATGTTGAGCATTCTTTCATGTGTCTGTAGGCCATCTGTATATCTTCTTTGGAGAAATGTCTATTTAGGTCTTCTGCCCATTTTTGGATTGGGTTGTTCGTTTTTTTGTTATTGAGCTGCATGAGCTGCTTGTAAATCTTGGAGATTAATCCTTTGTCAGTTGCTTCATTTGCAAATATTTTCTCCCATTCTGATGGTTGTCTTTTGGTCTTGTTTATGGTTTCCTTTGCTGTGCAAAAGCTTTTAAGTTTCATTAGGTCCCATTTGTTTATTTGTGTTCTTATTTCCATTTCTCTGGGAGCTGGGTCAAAAAGAATCTTGCTGTGATGTATGTCATAGAGTGTTCTGCCTATGTTTTCCTCTAAGAGTTTTATAGTGTCTGCCCTTACACTTAGGTCTTTAATCCATTTTGAGTTTATTTTTGTGCATGGTGTCAGGGAGTTTTCTATTTTCATACTTTTACATGTACCTGTCCAATTTTCCCAGCACCACTTATTGAAGAGGCTGTCTTTTCTCCACTGTATATGCTTGCCTCCTTTATCAAAAATAAGGTGCCCATATGTGTGTGGGTTTATCTCTGGGCTTTCTATCCTGTTCCATTGATCTATGTTTCTGTTTTTGTGCCAGTACCAAACTGTCTTGATTACTGAAGCTTTGTAATATAGTCTGAAGTCAGGGAGCCTGATTCCCCCAGCTCCATTTTTCGTTCTCAAGATTGCTTTGGCTATTCGGGGTCTTTTGTGTTTCCATACAAATTGTGAAATTTTTTGTTCTAGTTCTGTGAAAAATGCCAGTGGTAGTTTGATAGGGATTGCATTGAATCTGTAGATTGCTTTGGGTAGTAGAGTCATTTTCACAATGTTGATTCTTCCAATCCAGGAACATGGTATATCTCTCCATCTATTTGTATCATCTTTAATTTCTTTCATCAGTGTCTTATAATTTTCTGCATACAGGTCTTTTGTCTCCTTAGGTAGGTTTATTCCTAGATATTTTATTCTTTTTGTTGCAATGGTAAATGGGAGTGTTTTCTTAATTTCACTTTCAGATTTTTCGTCATTAGTGTATAGAAATGCAAGAGATTTCTGTGCATTAATTTTGTATCCTGCTACTTTACCAAATTCATTGATTAGCTCTAGGAGTTTTCTGGTAGCATCTTTAGGATTCTCTATGTATAGTATCATGTCATCTGCAAATAGTGACAGCTTTACTTCTTCTTTTCCGATTTGGATTCCTTTTATTTCTTTGTCTTCTCTGATTGCTGTGGCTAACACTTCCAAAACTATGTTGAATAATAGTGGTGAGAGTGGGCAACCTTGTCTTGTTCCTGATCTTAGTGGAAATGGTTTCAGTTTTTCACCATTGAGGACAATGTTGGCTGTGGGTTTGTCATATATGGCCTTTATTATGTTGAGGAAAGTTCCCTCTATGCCTACTTTCTGCAGGGCTTTTATCATAAATGGGTGTTGAATTTTGTCGAAAGCTTTCTCTGCATCTATTGAGATGATCATATGGTTTTTCTCCTTCAGTTTGTTAATATGATGTATCACATTGATTGATTTGCGTATATTGAAGAATCCTTGCATTCCTGGGATAAACCCCACTTGATCATGGTGTATGATCCTTTTAATGTGCTGTTGGATTCTGTTTGCTAGTATTTTGTTGAGGATTTTTGCATCTATGTTCATCAGTGATATTGGCCTGTAGTTTTCTTTCTTTGTGACATCTTTGTCTGGTTTTGGTATCAGGGTGATGGTGGCCTCGTAGAATGAGTTTGGGAGTGTTCCTCCCTCTGCAATATTTTGGAAGAGTTTGAGAAGGATAGGTGTTAGCTCTTCTCTAAATGTTTGATAGAATTCACCTGTGAAGCCATCTGGTCCTGGGCTTTTGTTTGTTGGAAGGTTTTTAATCACAGTTTCAATTTCAGTGCTTGTGATTGGTCTGTTCATATTTTCTATTTCTTCCTGGTTCAGTCTCGGCAGTTTGTGCATTTCTAAGAATCTGTCCAATTCTTCCAGGTTGTCCATTTTATTGGCATAGAGTTGCTTGTAGTAATCTGTCATGATCTTTTGTATTTCTGCAGTGTCAGTGGTTACTTCTCCTTTTTCATTTCTAATTCTATTGATCTGAGTCTTCTCCCTTTTTCTCTTGATGAGTCTGGCTAATGGTTTATCAATTTTGTTTATCTTCTCAAAGAACCAGCTTTTAGTTTCATTGATTTTTGCTATTGTTTCCTTCATTTCTTTTTCATTTATTTCTGACCTGATCTTTATAATTTCTTTCCTTCTGCTGGCTTTGGGGTTTTTTTGTTCTTCTTTCTCTAATTGCTTTAGGTGCAAGGTCAGGTTGTTTATTCGAGATGTTTCCTGTTTCTTGAGGTAGGCTTGTATTGCTATAAACTTCCCTCTTAGCACTGCTTTTGCTGCGTCCCATAGGTTTTGGGTCGTCGTATCTCCATTGTCATTTGTTTCTAGGTATTTTTTGATTTCCCCTTTGATTTCTTCAGTGATCACTTCGTTATTAAGTAATGTATTGTGTAGCCTCCATGTGTTTGTATTTTTTACAGGTCTTTTCCTGTAATTGATATCTAGTCTCATAGCGTTGTGGTCGGAAAAGATACTTGATACTATTTCAATTTTCTTAAATTTACCAAGGCTTGATTTGTGACCCAAGATATGATCTATCCTGGAGAATGTTCCATGAGCACTTGAGAAAAATGTGTATTCTGTTGTTTTTGGATAGAATGTCCTATAAATATCAATTAAGTCTATCTTGTTTAATGTATCATTTAAAGCTTGTGTTTCCTTATTTATTTTCATTTTGGATGATCTGTCCATTGGTGAGAGTGGGGTGTTAAAGTCCCCTACTATGATTGTGTTGCTGTCGATGTCCCCTTTTATGGCTGTTAGTATTTGCCTTATGTATTGAGGTGCTCCTATGTTGGGTGCATAAATATTTACAATTGTTATACCTTCCTCTTGTATCGATCCCTTGATCATTATATAGTGTCCTTCTTTGTCTCTTGTAATAGTCTTTATTTTAAAGTCTATTTTGTCTGATATGAGAATTGCTACTCCAGCTTTCTTTTGATTTCCATTTGCATGGAATATCTTTTTCCATCCCCTCACTTTCAGTCTATATGTGTCTCTAGGTCTGAAGTGGGTCTCTTGTAGACAGCATATATATGGGTCTTGTTTTTGTATCCATTCAGCCAGCCTGTGTCTTTTGGTGGGAGCATTTAATCCATTTACATTCAAGGTAATTATCGATATGTATGTTCCTATTCCCATTTTCTTAAATGTTTTGGGTTTGTTATTGTAGGTGTTTTCCTTCTCTTGTGTTTCTTGCCTAGAGAAGTTCCTTTAGCATTTGTTGTAAAGCTGGTTTGGTGGTGCTGAACTCTCTCAGCTTTTGCTTGTCTGTAAAGGTTTTAATTTCTCCATCGAATCTGAATGAGATCCTTGCTGGGTAGTGTAATCTTGGTTGCAGGTTTTTCTCCTTCATCACTTTAAGTATATCCTGCCACTCCCTTCTGGCTTGCAGAGTTTCTGCTGAAAGATCAGATGTTAACCTTATGGGGATTCCCTTGTGTGTTATTTGTTTTTTTTCCCTTGCTGCCTTTAATATGTTTTCCTTATATTTAATTTTTGACAGTTTGATTAATATGTGTCTTGGTGTGTTTCTCCTTGGGTTTATCCTGTATGGGACTCTCTGTGCTTCCAGGACTTGATTAACTATTTCCTTTCCCATATTAGGGAAGTTTTCAACTATAATCTCTTCAAATATCTTCTCAGTCCCTTTCTTTTTCTCTTCTTCTTCTGGGACCCCTATAATTCGAATGTTGGCACGTTTAATGTTGTCCCAGAGGTCTCTGAGACTGTCCTCAGTTCTTTTCATTCTTTTTTCTTTATCCTGCTCTGCAGTAGTTATTTCCACCATTTTATCTTCCAGGTCACTTATCCTTTCTTCTGCCTCAGTTATTCTGCTATTGATCCCATCTAGAGTATTTTTAATTTCATTTATTGTGGTTTTCATCATTGCTTGGTTCCTCTTTAGTTCTTCTACGTCCTTGTTAAATGTTTCTTGCATTTTGTCTATTCTATTTCCAAGATTTTGGATCATCCTTACTATCATTATTCTGAATTCTTTTTCAGGTAGACTACCTATTTCCTCTTCATTTGTTAGGTCTGGTGTGTTTTGACCCTGCTCCTTCATCTGCTGTGTGTTTTTCTGTCGTCTCATTTTGCTTATCTTACTGTGTTTGGGGTCTCCTTTTCACAGGCTGCAGGTTCGTAGTTCCTGTTGTTTTTGGTATCTGTCCCCAGTGGCTAAGGTTGGTTCAGTGGGTTGTGTAGGCTTCCTGGTGGAGGGAACTAGTGCCTGAGCTCTGGTGGATGAGGTTGGCTCTTGTCTTTCTGGTGGGCACGTCCACTTGCTGTGGGGTCTGCGGTGATCGCCGCGGCTCGCGCCCTTCTCTGGAGTTCGTTTAGGCGGCGCTCTGAATCCCCTCTCCTTGCGCGCCGCGAAACAAAGAGGCAAGAAAAAGTCCCTTGCCTCTTCGGCAGCTGCAGACTTTTTCCCGGTCTCCCTCCCAGCCAGCTGTTGTGCGCTAATCCCTTCAGGCTGTGTTCACGCTGCCAGCCCCAGTCCTCTCCCTGCGATCCAACCGAAACCGAAACCGGAGCCTCAGCTCCCAGCCCTGCCCGCCCCGGCGGGTGAGCAGACAAGCCTCTCAGGCTGGAGAGTGCTGCTGGGCGCCGAGCCTCTGTGCGGGAATCTCTCCGTTTTTCCCTCTGCGCCCCTGTTGCTGTGGGATCCGCGTTGGTAGCTGCGGCTCGCGCCCGTCTCTGAAGTTCGTTTAGGCAGCGCTCTGAATCCCCTCTCCTCGCGCACCAGGAAACAAAGAGGGAAGAAAAAGTCTCTTGCCTCTTCGGCAGCTGCAGACTTTTTCCCGGACTCCCTCTTGGCTAGCTGTGGTGCACTAACGCCTTCAGGCTGTGTTCACGCCGCCAACCCCAGTCCTCTCCCTACGATCCGACCGAAGCCCAAGCCTCAGCTCCCAGCCCCGCCCGCCCCGGCGGGTGAGCAGACAAGCCTCTCGGGCTGGAGAGTGCTGCTCGGCGCCGAGCCTCCGTGCGGGAACCTCTCCGCTTTGCCCTCCGCACCCCTGTGGCTGCGCTCTCCTCCGTGGCTCCGAAGCTTCCCCCCTCTGCCACCCGCAGTCTCCGCCCGCTAAGGGGCTTCCTAGTGCGTGGAAATCTTTCCTCCTTCACGGCTCCCTCCCACTAGTGCAGGTGCCGTCCCTATTCTTTTGTCTCTGTTATTTCTTTTTTCTTTTGCCCTACCCAAGTACGGGGGGAGTTTCTTGCCTTTTTGGAGGTCGGACGTTTTCTGCCAGCGTTCAGTGGGTGTTCTGTAGGAGCAGTTCCACGTGTAGATGTATTTCTACTGTATCTGTGGGAAGGAAGGTGATCTCCGCGTCTTACTCTTCCGCCATCTTCCCGAGGACCCCCCTAAAGAGATTCTTTAGAACGAGATTCTTTCATCTTTTGAATATGGTTTTCTTAAAAACATAATTTTATAGTGTTACTAACTTTAAACAAAATGTACTCAACTGCTGTGGAATAGTCCTTCATAGGAGCGTGCATGGTTCACTTCTGCATCTGCTTGTGGTGGTGTTCAAGTTGCTTTCAGCTGTAGATCCTCTTATGCTAGCTAAATCTGTGATTCTGTCCCTAAATGAGGCCCTGAATTTAGGTCCGAGGCCGTGAACCTGTCCCTAACTGAGGCCTGGAAGCGCGTCCTAACGCAGGTCCTGACACTGTCCCTAACTAAGGCCCTGACACTACACCTAACTCCGTCACTGACAGTGTACCTAACAAAGGCTCTGATGCTAGTCCTAACTTAGGCCTGACACTGCCTCTAACTAAGGCCCTGCTGCCGTCAATATCTGAACACCTGACATTATCCTGAGCTAATATCCTGACCCATGTCTTACCAAGGTCCTGAAACTTTCCCAAAGTAAGCCCTGACGCTGTCCCTAAGTGAGACCTTGAGGCTGTTCCTAACAGAGGCCTTGATAATATCTTTAACGAAGACCCTAATGCTGATCGTACAGAGGCCTTTATGCTGCTCCTAAGTCATGCCCTGATACTGTCCCTTACTCAGGCCCCAGGCCTCTGTTGCTGTACCTTTGTCAGGCGCTAACGCTGTCCGTACATCAAGCCCTGGCACTGGTCCTGATTAAGGCCCTCACGCTGCTGCTAACTAAGGCCCTGAGGCTCTCAATGACTAAGGTCTTCTCGTTATCCCTTGGTCATTTCCTTTCACTATCTCTGGCCTGGAACCTGACTCTGTCCCGAGATAATCTCCTGCATCTTATGCTGACTGAAACCCTAATGCTCTCCCTAACTACGGCCCTGACTACGCCTAACTAAGGCCATGACACTGTCTCTAACAAAGGCCCAGAATCTGTCCCTAATATAGGCCCTGCTGCCAGCAATAACTAAAATCCTGACACTCTCCTGAGATAATATCCTGACCCATTTCTAACCAAGGTCTTGACACTCTCCCTAAGAAAGCCCTGTCACTGTCTTTAAGTGAAGACCTGAGGCTGTCCGTAACTCAGGCCCTGAAGCTTTCCCTAACTGAGGCCTTGACGCTGTGACTAACTAGGGCTCTGCTCATCTTTAACTAAGAGCCTAAAGCTGATCCAACAAAGGCACTGATAGTGCTCCTACGTCACTCCCTGACAGTGTCCCCAGCTGAGGGCCTGACATTAGGCCTCACTCAGACCCTGTCGCTCTCCCTAAGTCAGGCCCTGATACTGTCCCTAGCTGAAGCCCTAACACTGGTTCTGAATAAGGCCCTGATATTCTCAGTAACAGAGGTCTTCACACTATCTTTAGGTCATTTCCTGACACGATTCCTAGCCTTCACCCTAACCCTGTCCCGAGTTACTATCCTACGTCTTATGCTAACTAAAGACCTTATGCTGTGCCTACCTCAGGCACTGAATTTAGTCCCAAGACCGCTAGACTGTCCCTCACTAGGCTCCATGCCCTTATCGTCACAATGTTCCATGACCACTGTCATCACAATGCTCCACGCCCTTATCATCACAATGCCTCATGACCCCTGTCATCACAATGCTCCATGACCCCTTCCATCACAATGCTCCGTGACCCCTTTCATCAAAATGCGCCATGACCATTGTCATCACAATGCTCCATGACCCCTGGCATCCCAAAGCTCCATGACCACTCTCATCGCAATGCTTCATGACCCTTGTCATTGCAATGCTACATACCATTGTCATCACAATGCTCCATACCCCATGTCATCACATTGGCCCATGACCCTTGTCTCACAATGTTCCATGCTCTTGTGATCATAATGCTCCATGCCCCCTGTCATCACAATGCCCCGTGACTCCTATCATCACAATGCTCCATGTCCCCTGTCATCACAATGCTCCATGACCCCGGTCATCACAGTGCTCCATTACCCTTGTCATCACAATGCTCCAGGTCCCCTGTCATTCACAAAGCCAAATGACCCTTGTCTTCACAATGCTTCATGGCCCTTGTCCTCACAATGCCCCATGACCCCTATCATCAAATTGCTCCATGTCCCCGTTTATCACAATGCTCTAAATTACACCTGTAATCACAGTGCTCCATAACACTTTTCCTCACAATGCTCCATGCCCCTTTTCATCACAATGAGCCATGAAAACTTTCATCAGAATGTTCCATTACCCCTGTCTAATGTCCGCTTACATCACAATGCATCACAATTACCCCTGTAATCACAGTGCTCCATAACCGCTTTCATCACAATGCTCCATTAATCCTTTCATCGCACTGCTCTATGACTTTGTCATCACAATGTTCCATGCCCTTCTCATCACAATGCTCCATGGCCTTTGTCATCACAATGCTCCATGTTCAATGTAATCATAGTGCTCCACGACCCCTGTCATCACAATGTTCCATGAGACATTTCATCACAAACTCCATGACGCTCGTCATCACAATGCTCCATGGCACTTTGCATCACAATGCTCCATGACCACATTCAGCACAGTGGTCCATGAACCTTATCATCACAATATTCCATGGCTCTTGCCATCAAAATGCCCCATGGCGCTTGTCATCACAATGCTCCATGACCCCTTGTCATCGCAATGCACCATGGCCCCATTCATCACAATGCTCCCAGACATCTTTCATCACAATTCTCCATGAGCACTTTCATCACAATGCTCCACGTGCCTTGTTCATCACAATGCTCCATGACAACTTTTCATCACAATGCTCCATGACCATTTTCATCACAAGTCTCCATGCCCTTATCATCACAGTGCTCCATGAACCCTTTCATCACAATGCTCCATGGCCCTTCTCATCACAATGCCCCATGACCCCTTCCATCACAATGCTCCATGACCCCTTTCATCAAAATGCGCCATGAACATTGTCATAAGAAAGCTCCATGACCACGTTCATCACAATGCTCCATGACCCCTTTCCTTATAATGCTGATGGCTCTTGTCATCACAAAGCTCCATGGCGCTTGTCATCACAAGGCTCCATGACCACTGTAATCACAATGATCCATGACCCCTTTGATAACAATTCTCCATGACCCCTTTCCTCACAATGATCCTTGGCACTTGTCATCACAATGCTCCATGATCCCGGTAATCACAATGATCCTTGACCACTTTCATCACAATGTTCCATGGCCGCTTTCATCACAAGTCTCCATGCCCTTATCATCACAGTGCTCCATGAACCCTTTCATCACAATGCTCCATGGCCCTTCTCATCACAATGCCCCATGACCCCTTCCATCACAATGCTCCATGACCCCTTTCATCAAAATGCGCCATGAACATTGTCATAAGAAAGCTCCATGACCACGTTCATCACAATGCTCCATGACCCCTTCCCTTATAATGCTGATGGCTCTTGTCATCACAAAGCTCCATGGCGCTTGTCATCACAAGGTTCCATGACCACTGTAATCACAATGATCCATGACCCCTTTGATAACAATTCTCCATGACCCCTTTCCTCACAATGATCCTTGGCACTTGTCATCACAATGCTCCATAACCCCTGTCATCACAATGCCCCATGACCCATTTCCCCACAATGCTCCCTGAGCCATGTCATCACAATGCTACTTGTCTTTCTCATTACAATGCTCCATGTCCCCTATCATCAGTCTTCCATGACCTGTTTAATCACAACTCTCCTTAACACTTTTCTCATAATACTCCATGCCATTGTCATCACAAAGTTTCATGCCCCCTGTCACCACAATGCTCCAAGCCCACTCTCAACACAATGCTCCATGAGACTTGGCTCACAATGCTCCATGCCCTTTTCAACACAGTGCTCCATGCCCCCTTTCATTACAATGTTCCATGCCCCCTGTCATCACAAGGCTCCATGCCCTTATCATCACAATGCTCCATGACACCTGTCTTCGCAATGTTCCACGCACTTATCATCACAATACTCCTTGACCCTTGTCTAAAATGTTACATGGCGGTGACATCACAATGTTCCATGCACCCTGTCATTACAAGGCTCCATGACACTTGTCATCACAATGTTACATGGCCCCTATCATACAAAATGCCATATGACCACTTTCATCACAATGCTCCAAGGCCCCTGTCATCAAAATGCCCCATGAACCCAGTCATCACAATGCTCCAGGCCCCCTGTCATCACAATGAGCCATGACACCTTTCATCACAATGCCTCATAACCACTGTCATCACAATGATCCATGGCCCTTGTCATCACAATGCTCCCTGGTGCATGTCATCACAAAGATCCATGACCACTTTCAGCACAATGCTCCATGACCCCTTTCATCAAAATTTTCCATGACCATTGTCATCACAATGCTCCATGAGCCCTGTCATTACAATGCTCCCTGATCCCTGTCATCACCATGATCCATGGCCCTTGTCATCACAGTGCTCCTTTGCTCTTTTCGTAACAATGCTCCATGATCCCTGTCATCACAATGATCCATGATTACTTTCATCACAATTCTCCTTTTTCCCTTGCATCACAATGATCCCTGGAGCTTGTCAAAACAATGCTCCTCGATTCCCTGTAATCACAATGCCCCATGTCCCCTTTCATCACAATGCTCCCAGTCATCTTTAATCACAATTCTCCATGACCACTTTCATCACAATTCTCCACGTGCCCTGTTCATCACAATGCTCCATGACCCCTTTTCATCACAATGCTCCATGACCATTTTCATCACAAGGCTCCATGCTCTTATCATCACAGTGCTCCATGAACCCTTCCATCACAATGCTCCATGGCTCTTCTCATCACAATGCCTCATGACCCCTTCCATCACAATGCTCCATGACCCCTTTCATCAAAATGCGCTACGAACATTGTCATAAGAAAGCTCCATGAGCACGTTCATCACAATGCTCCATGACCCCTTTCCTTACAATTCTCCATGGCCCTTGTCATCACAAAGCTCCAGGGCGCTTGTCATCACAAGGCTCCATGACCACTGTAATCACAATGATCCATGACCCCTTTGATAACAATTCTCTATTACCCCTTTCCTCACAATGAGCCTTGGCGCTTGTCATCACAATGCTCCATGATCCCTGTAATCACAATGATCCTTGACCCCTTTCATCACAATGTTCCATGGCCGCTTTCATCACAATGCTCCATAACCCCTGTCATCACAATGCCCCATGACCCATTTCCCCACAATGTTCCCTGAGCCATGTCATCACAATGCTACTTGTCTTTGTCATTACAATGCTCCATGTCCCCTGTAATCAGAGTCTTCCATGACCCCTTTCATCACAACTCTCCTTAACACTTTTCTCACAATGCTCCATGCCATTGTCATCACAAAGTTTCATGCCCCCTCTCACCACAATGCTCCAAGCCCACTCTCAACACAATGCTCCATGAGACTTGCCTCACAATGCTCCATGCTCTTTTCATCAAAGTGCTCCATGCCCCCTGTCATCACAATGCTCCATGCCCCCTTTCATTACAATGTTCCATGCCCCATGTCATCACAAGGCTCCATGCCCTTATCATCACAATGCTCCATGACACCTGTCTTAGCAATGTTCCACGCACTTATCATCACAATACTCCTTGACCCCTGTCTAAAATGCTACATGGCGGTGACATCACAATGTTCCATGCACCCTGTCATTACAAGGCTCCATGACACTTGTCATCACAATGTTCCATGGCCCCTATCATTCAAAATGCCATATGACCACTTTCATCACAATGCTCCAAGGCCCTTTTCATCACAATGCCCCATGAACCCTGTCATCACAATGCTCCAGGCCCCCTGTCATCACAATGAGCCATGACACCTTTCATCACAATGCTCCATAACCACTGTCATCACAATGATCCATGGCCCTTGTCATCACAATGCTCCATGGCCCTTGTCATCACAATTCTCCATGACCCCTGTCATCACAATGCTCCATGGCCCTTGTCATCACAATGCTCCATGCACTTATCATCACAATTCTCCATGACACTTGTCATCACAGTGCTCCATGGCGCTTGTCATCACAATGATCCAGATCCTTAGTTCCTGTGTTGGGAGTAGTATCATTGCCTCAATTAGGGAAAATGTCAGTGACTGAGTTGGGAGTAGTGTGAGGGCCCTTGTTAGGGACACTGTCAGTGACTGATTTAGCTGTAGTGTCAGGGTTTTAGTTACGTACACTGTCAGAGCCTGAGTTGGGAATAGTGTCAGGGCCTTTGTTATGGACTGTGTCATTGCCTGAGTTAGGAGTGGTGTCAGTGCCTTAGTTAGGGGTAGCATCAGTGCCTTCGTTAGGTATTGTATCAGCGCCTCAGTTAGGAATAGATTCAGGGCCTTATTTTGGGACAGTGTCAGTGCCTGAGTTAGGAGTTTTGTCGGCCTTAGTTAGGGACCTTTTCAGGGCCTGAGTTAGGAGTAATGTCAGGGCCTTCCTTAGGTATTGTATCAGTGCCTGAGTTAGGAATAGTGTCAAGGCCTTAGTTAGGGACATTGCCAGGGCATGATTTAGGAGGAGTGTTAGGGTGTGAGTTATGAACAATGTCAGGGCCTTAGTTAGTGACTGTGTCAGTTCCTGAGTTAGGAGTAGAGTCAGGGCCTAAGTTAGAGACAGTGCCAGTGCTGAGTTCGTAGTAGTATCAGGGCCTTAGTTAGAGACAGTGTCAGGGCCTGAGTTAGGAGTAGTGTTAGAGGCTTTGTTAGGGACAGTGTCAGTGCCTGAGTTAAGTGTAGCGTCACAGCTTTAGTTAGGGCCAGTGTCCGGGCCTTAGTTAAGACCAGTGTCAGGGCCTATGATAGGAATCAGATCAGGGCCTGTGTTACGAGTAGTGCCAGGGACATAGTTAAGGACAGTGTCAGGGCCTGAGTCCTGACTTATTCCTAACTTTCCTCACTAAGGATTTTTGACACTACTGCTAATTCAGGTCCTGATAATATCCCTTACTAAGGCCCTGACCTTTTCCCTGGCTAAGGCCCTGAACTTATCCTAAGTCAGGCCCTGATACTTTCCCTAACAATGGCCCTGGCACTACACTTAACTTAGGCCCCGAAATGATACCTAACAAAGGCTCTGTTGCTAGTCCAAACTAAAGCCCTAAAATTGGTCTTAAATAAGGCCTTGACACTAATCCTAACTCAGGCCCTAACACTGTCCCTAGCTAAGGCCCTGACAGTACGCCTAACTCAGGCCCTCATACGATTCCTAACAATGTCTCTGATGCTAGTCCAAACTAAGGTCCTGAAATTGGACCTAAATAAGGCCTTGACACGAATCGTAACTCAGGCCCTAGCACTGTCCCTAACTAGGTCTCTGACAGTACACCTAAGTCAGACCCTGACACTGTCCCTAAGCAAGGCCCTGACACTACTCCTAACTCAGTCCCTTACACTGTATCTAACAAAGTCACTGCTGCTAGGCCTAACTCAGGCCCTCAAAGTGTCTGTAAGTAAGGCCCTGCTGCCATCACTATGTAAAGTCCTGATATTATCCTGAGCTAATATCCTGACCTATGTCTTTCCAAGGTCCTGAAACTGTCCCAAAGTAAGCCCTAATGCTGTCCATAAGTGAAGACCTGAGGCTGTCCCTAACTCAGGCCCTGAAGCTTTCCTTAACTGAAGCCTTGAAGCTGTGACTAACTCAGGCCCTGATCATGTATTTCACGAAGACCTTAATGCTGATCCAGCAAAGACGCTGATGCTGCTCCAAAGTCATGCCCTGACAGTGTGCCCAGCAAAGGGCCTGATGCTAGGCCTCACTCAGGCCCTGTCGCTCTCCCGAAGTCAGGCCCTGACACTGTCACTAACTAAGGCCCTGACTCTACTCCTAACTCAGTCCCGTAAAGTGTACCTAACAAAGGCTCTGATGCTAGTCGTAACTCCGGGCATGACACTGTCTCTAACTAAGGGCTGCTGCCATCAATATCTAAAGTCCTGACATTATCCGGAGCTAATATCCTGACCCATGTCTTACCAAGGTCCTGAAACTCCCCCAAAGTAAGCCCTGACGCTGTCCCTAAGTGAGGCCCTGCAGCTTTCCCTAACTAACTCAGGCCTTGATTCTGTGACTAACTCAGACCATGGTCATATATTTAACTAAGACCCTAAGGCTGATCCAACAGAGGCCCTGAGGCTGCTCCTAAGTCATGCCCTGACAGTGTCCCCAGCTAAGGGTCTGATACTAGGACTCACTCAGACCCTATCGCTCTCCCTAAGTCAGGCTCTGATGCTGTCCCTACCTGAAGCCCTAACACTGGTTCTGAATAAGGCCCTGAGAGTCTCAGTAACAAAGGTCTTCACACTATCCTTAGGTCATTTCCTGACACTATCCCTACATGTTAAACTGACACTGTCACTAGCTAATGTCCTGCCTCTTATGCTAACTGAAGCCCTTAGGCTGTGCCTGCCTCAGGCACTGAATTTAGTCCCAAGACCGTGAAACTGTCCCGAACTAAGGCCTAGATGCTCGTCCTACATCTGGCCCTGACACTGTCCCTAACTAAGGCCCTAACACTATTGCTAACTGAGGACCTGACACTGGACCTATCAGGGGCCCGCTACTCCTAACTAACGCCTTGACACTGTCCCTTACTTAGGCCCTGCTACCATCAATATCTAAAGTCCTGACATTATCCTGAGCTAATATCCTAACTCATCTCTTACCAAGGTCCTGAAACTCTCCCTAAGGAAGCCCTGATGCTCTCCCTAAGTGAGGCCTTGAGGCTGTCCCTAACAGAGGCCCTGATAATATCTTTAACATAGCCCCTGAGGCTGATCCTACTTTGGCTCTTATGTTGCTCCTAAGTCATGCCCTGACACTGTCCCTAGCTAAGGCCCTGACGCTAGGCCTCACTCAGGCCCTGTCGCTCTCCCTAAGTCAGGCTCTGACGCTGTCCCTACCCGAAGCCCTGACACTCACTGGTCCTTAATTAGGCCCTGATGCTCTAAGTAACCAAGGTCTTGACACTATCCCTAGGTCATTTCCTGAAACTATCCCTAGATCTTAACCTAACCTTCTCTTTAGCTAATATCGAGATTAGCTAAAGAGATTCTTTAGAACGAGATTCTTTCATCTTTTGAATATGGTTTTCTTAAAAACATAATTTTATAGTGTTACTAACTTTAAACAAAATGTACTCAACTGCTGTGGAATAGTCCTTCATAGGAGCGTGCATGGTTCACTTCTGCATCTGCTTGTGGTGGTGTTCAAGTTGCTTTCAGCTGTAGATCCTCTTATGCTAGCTAAATCTGTGATTCTGTCCCTAAATGAGGCCCTGAATTTAGGTCCGAGGCCGTGAACCTGTCCCTAACTGAGGCCTGGAAGCGCGTCCTAACGCAGGTCCTGACACTGTCCCTAACTAAGGCCCTGACACTACACCTAACTCCGTCACTGACAGTGTACCTAACAAAGGCTCTGATGCTAGTCCTAACTTAGGCCTGACACTGCCTCTAACTAAGGCCCTGATGCCGTCAATATCTGAACACCTGACATTATCCTGAGCTAATATCCTGACCCATGTCTTACCAAGGTCCTGAAACTTTCCCAAAGTAAGCCCTGACGCTGTCCCTAAGTGAGACCTTGAGGCTGTTCCTAACAGAGGCCTTGATAATATCTTTAACGAAGACCCTAATGCTGATCGTACAGAGGCCTTTATGCTGCTCCTAAGTCATGCCCTGATACTGTCCCTTACTCAGGCCCCAGGCCTCTGTTGCTGTACCTTTGTTAGGCGCTAACGCTGTCCGTACATCAAGCCCTGGCACTGGTCCTGATTAAGGCCCTCACGCTGCTGCTAACTAAGGCCCTGAGGCTCTCAATGACTAAGGTCTTCTCGTTATCCCTTGGTCATTTCCTTTCACTATCTCTGGCCTGGAACCTGACTCTGTCCCGAGATAATCTCCTGCATCTTATGCTGACTGAAACCCTAATGCTCTCCCTAACTACGGCCCTGACTACGCCTAACTAAGGCCATGACACTGTCTCTAACAAAGGCCCAGAATCTGTCCCTAATATAGGCCCTGCTGCCAGCAATAACTAAAATCCTGACACTCTCCTGAGATAATATCCTGACCCATTTCTAACCAAGGTCTTGACACTCTCCCTAAGAAAGCCCTGTCACTGTCTTTAAGTGAAGACCTGAGGCTGTCCGTAACTCAGGCCCTGAAGCTTTCCCTAACTGAGGCCTTGACGCTGTGACTAACTAGGGCTCTGCTCATCTTTAACTAAGAGCCTAAAGCTGATCCAACAAAGGCACTGATAGTGCTCCTACGTCACTCCCTGACAGTGTCCCCAGCTGAGGGCCTGACATTAGGCCTCACTCAGACCCTGTCGCTCTCCCTAAGTCAGGCCCTGATACTGTCCCTAGCTGAAGCCCTAACACTGGTTCTGAATAAGGCCCTGATATTCTCAGTAACAGAGGTCTTCACACTATCTTTAGGTCATTTCCTGACACGATTCCTAGCCTTCACCCTAACCCTGTCCCGAGTTACTATCCTACGTCTTATGCTAACTAAAGACCTTATGCTGTGCCTACCTCAGGCACTGAATTTAGTCCCAAGACCGCTAGACTGTCCCTCACTAGGCTCCATGCCCTTATCGTCACAATGTTCCATGACCACTGTCATCACAATGCTCCACGCCCTTATCATCACAATGCCCCATGACCCCTGTCATCACAATGCTCCATGACCCCTTCCATCACAATGCTCCGTGACCCCTTTCATCAAAATGCGCCATGACCATTGTCATCACAATGCTCCATGACCCCTGGCATCCCAAAGCTCCATGACCACTCTCATCGCAATGCTTCATGACCCTTGTCATTGCAATGCTACATACCATTGTCATCACAATGCTCCATACCCCATGTCATCACATTGGCCCATGACCCTTGTCTCACAATGTTCCATGCTCTTGTGATCATAATGCTCCATGCCCCCTGTCATCACAATGCCCCGTGACTCCTATCATCACAATGCTCCATGTCCCCTGTCATCACAATGCTCCATGACCCCGGTCATCACAGTGCTCCATTACCCTTGTCATCACAATGCTCCAGGTCCCCTGTCATTCACAAAGCCAAATGACCCTTGTCTTCACAATGCTTCATGGCCCTTGTCCTCACAATGCCCCATGACCCCTATCATCAAATTGCTCCATGTCCCCGTTTATCACAATGCTCTAAATTACACCTGTAATCACAGTGCTCCATAACACTTTTCCTCACAATGCTCCATGCCCCTTTTCATCACAATGAGCCATGAAAACTTTCATCAGAATGTTCCATTACCCCTGTCTAATGTCCGCTTACATCACAATGCATCACAATTACCCCTGTAATCACAGTGCTCCATAACCGCTTTCATCACAATGCTCCATTAATCCTTTCATCGCACTGCTCTATGACTTTGTCATCACAATGTTCCATGCCCTTCTCATCACAATGCTCCATGGCCTTTGTCATCACAATGCTCCATGTTCAATGTAATCATAGTGCTCCACGACCCCTGTCATCACAATGTTCCATGAGACATTTCATCACAAACTCCATGACGCTCGTCATCACAATGCTCCATGGCACTTTGCATCACAATGCTCCATGACCACATTCAGCACAGTGGTCCATGAACCTTATCATCACAATATTCCATGGCTCTTGCCATCAAAATGCCCCATGGCGCTTGTCATCACAATGCTCCATGACCCCTTGTCATCGCAATGCACCATGGCCCCATTCATCACAATGCTCCCAGACATCTTTCATCACAATTCTCCATGAGCACTTTCATCACAATGCTCCACGTGCCTTGTTCATCACAATGCTCCATGACACCTTTTCATCACAATGCTCCATGACCATTTTCATCACAAGTCTCCATGCACTTATCATCACAGTGCTCCATGAACCCTCTCATCACAATGCTCCATGGCCCTTCTCATCACAATGCCCCATGACCCCTTCCATCACAATGCTCCATGACCCCTTTCATCAAAATGCGCCATGAACATTGTCATAAGAAAGCTCCATGACCACGTTCATCACAATGCTCCATGACCCCTTCCCTTATAATGCTGATGGCTCTTGTCATCACAAAGCTCCATGGCGCTTGTCATCACAAGGTTCCATGACCACTGTAATCACAATGATCCATGACCCCTTTGATAACAATTCTCCATGACCCCTTTCCTCACAATGATCCTTGGCACTTGTCATCACAATGCTCCATAACCCCTGTCATCACAATGCCCCATGACCCATTTCCCCACAATGCTCCCTGAGCCATGTCATCACAATGCTACTTGTCTTTCTCATTACAATGCTCCATGTCCCCTATCATCAGTCTTCCATGACCTGTTTAATCACAACTCTCCTTAACACTTTTCTCATAATACTCCATGCCATTGTCATCACAAAGTTTCATGCCCCCTGTCACCACAATGCTCCAAGCCCACTCTCAACACAATGCTCCATGAGACTTGGCTCACAATGCTCCATGCCCTTTTCAACACAGTGCTCCATGCCCCCTTTCATTACAATGTTCCATGCCCCCTGTCATCACAAGGCTCCATGCCCTTATCATCACAATGCTCCATGACACCTGTCTTCGCAATGTTCCACGCACTTATCATCACAATACTCCTTGACCCTTGTCTAAAATGTTACATGGCGGTGACATCACAATGTTCCATGCACCCTGTCATTACAAGGCTCCATGACACTTGTCATCACAATGTTACATGGCCCCTATCATACAAAATGCCATATGACCACTTTCATCACAATGCTCCAAGGCCCCTGTCATCAAAATGCCCCATGAACCCAGTCATCACAATGCTCCAGGCCCCCTGTCATCACAATGAGCCATGACACCTTTCATCACAATGCCTCATAACCACTGTCATCACAATGATCCATGGCCCTTGTCATCACAATGCTCCCTGGTGCATGTCATCACAAAGATCCATGACCACTTTCAGCACAATGCTCCATGACCCCTTTCATCAAAATTTTCCATGACCATTGTCATCACAATGCTCCATGAGCCCTGTCATTACAATGCTCCCTGATCCCTGTCATCACCATGATCCATGGCCCTTGTCATCACAGTGCTCCTTTGCTCTTTTCGTAACAATGCTCCATGATCCCTGTCATCACAATGATCCATGATTACTTTCATCACAATTCTCCTTTTTCCCTTTCATCACAATGATCCCTGGAGCTTGTCAAAACAATGCTCCTCGATTCCCTGTAATCACAATGCCCCATGTCCCCTTTCATCACAATGCTCCCAGTCATCTTTAATCACAATTCTCCATGACCACTTTCATCACAATTCTCCACGTGCCCTGTTCATCACAATGCTCCATGACCCCTTTTCATCACAATGCTCCATGACCATTTTCATCACAAGGCTCCATGCTCTTATCATCACAGTGCTCCATGAACCCTTCCATCACAATGCTCCATGGCTCTTCTCATCACAATGCCTCATGACCCCTTCCATCACAATGCTCCATGACCCCTTTCATCAAAATGTGCTACGAACATTGTCATAAGAAAGCTCCATGACCACGTTCATCACAATGCTCCATGACCCCTTTCCTTACAATTCTCCATGGCCCTTGTCATCACAAAGCTCCAGGGCGCTTGTCATCACAAGGCTCCATGACCACTGTAATCACAATGATCCATGACCCCTTTGATAACAATTCTCTATTACCCCTTTCCTCACAATGAGCCTTGGCGCTTGTCATCACAATGCTCCATGATCCCTGTAATCACAATGATCCTTGACCCCTTTCATCACAATGTTCCATGGCCGCTTTCATCACAATGCTCCATAACCCCTGTCATCACAATGCCCCATGACCCATTTCCCCACAATGTTCCCTGAGCCATGTCATCACAATGCTACTTGTCTTTGTCATTACAATGCTCCATGTCCCCTGTAATCAGAGTCTTCCATGACCCCTTTCATCACAACTCTCCTTAACACTTTTCTCACAATGCTCCATGCCATTGTCATCACAAAGTTTCATGCCCCCTCTCACCACAATGCTCCAAGCCCACTCTCAACACAATGCTCCATGAGACTTGCCTCACAATGCTCCATGCTCTTTTCATCAAAGTGCTCCATGCCCCCTGTCATCACAATGCTCCATGCCCCCTTTCATTACAATGTTCCATGCCCCATGTCATCACAAGGCTCCATGCCCTTATCATCACAATGCTCCATGACACCTGTCTTAGCAATGTTCCACGCACTTATCATCACAATACTCCTTGACCCCTGTCTAAAATGCTACATGGCGGTGACATCACAATGTTCCATGCACCCTGTCATTACAAGGCTCCATGACACTTGTCATCACAATGTTCCATGGCCCCTATCATTCAAAATGCCATATGACCACTTTCATCACAATGCTCCAAGGCCCTTTTCATCACAATGCCCCATGAACCCTGTCATCACAATGCTCCAGGCCCCCTGTCATCACAATGAGCCATGACACCTTTCATCACAATGCTCCATAACCACTGTCATCACAATGATCCATGGCCCTTGTCATCACAATGCTCCATGGCCCTTGTCATCACAATTCTCCATGACCCCTGTCATCACAATGCTCCATGGCCCTTGTCATCACAATGCTCCATGCACTTATCATCACAATTCTCCATGACACTTGTCATCACAGTGCTCCATGGCGCTTGTCATCACAATGATCCAGATCCTTAGTTCCTGTGTTGGGAGTAGTATCATTGCCTCAATTAGGGAAAATGTCAGTGACTGAGTTGGGAGTAGTGTGAGGGCCCTTGTTAGGGACACTGTCAGTGACTGATTTAGCTGTAGTGTCAGGGTTTTAGTTACGTACACTGTCAGAGCCTGAGTTGGGAATAGTGTCAGGGCCTTTGTTATGGACTGTGTCATTGCCTGAGTTAGGAGTGGTGTCAGTGCCTTAGTTAGGGGTAGCATCAGTGCCTTCGTTAGGTATTGTATCAGCGCCTCAGTTAGGAATAGATTCAGGGCCTTATTTTGGGACAGTGTCAGTGCCTGAGTTAGGAGTTTTGTCGGCCTTAGTTAGGGACCTTTTCAGGGCCTGAGTTAGGAGTAATGTCAGGGCCTTCCTTAGGTATTGTATCAGTGCCTGAGTTAGGAATAGTGTCAAGGCCTTAGTTAGGGACATTGCCAGGGCATGATTTAGGAGGAGTGTTAGGGTGTGAGTTATGAACAGTGTCAGGGCCTTAGTTAGTGACTGTGTCAGTTCCTGAGTTAGGAGTAGAGTCAGGGCCTAAGTTAGAGACAGTGCCAGTGCTGAGTTCGTAGTAGTATCAGGGCCTTAGTTAGAGACAGTGTCAGGGCCTGAGTTAGGAGTAGTGTTAGAGGCTTTGTTAGGGACAGTGTCAGTGCCTGAGTTAAGTGTAGCGTCACAGCTTTAGTTAGGGCCAGTGTCCGGGCCTTAGTTAAGACCAGTGTCAGGGCCTATGATAGGAATCAGATCAGGGCCTGTGTTACGAGTAGTGCCAGGGACATAGTTAAGGACAGTGTCAGGGCCTGAGTCCTGACTTATTCCTAACTTTCCTCACTAAGGATTTTTGACACTACTGCTAATTCAGGTCCTGATAATATCCCTTACTAAGGCCCTGACCTTTTCCCTGGCTAAGGCCCTGAACTTATCCTAAGTCAGGCCCTGATACTTTCCCTAACAATGGCCCTGGCACTACACTTAACTTAGGCCCCGAAATGATACCTAACAAAGGCTCTGTTGCTAGTCCAAACTAAAGCCCTAAAATTGGTCTTAAATAAGGCCTTGACACTAATCCTAACTCAGGCCCTAACACTGTCCCTAGCTAAGGCCCTGACAGTACGCCTAACTCAGGCCCTCATACGATTCCTAACAATGTCTCTGATGCTAGTCCAAACTAAGGTCCTGAAATTGGACCTAAATAAGGCCTTGACACGAATCGTAACTCAGGCCCTAGCACTGTCCCTAACTAGGTCTCTGACAGTACACCTAAGTCAGACCCTGACACTGTCCCTAAGCAAGGCCCTGACACTACTCCTAACTCAGTCCCTTACACTGTATCTAACAAAGTCACTGCTGCTAGGCCTAACTCAGGCCCTCAAAGTGTCTGTAAGTAAGGCCCTGCTGCCATCACTATGTAAAGTCCTGATATTATCCTGAGCTAATATCCTGACCTATGTCTTTCCAAGGTCCTGAAACTGTCCCAAAGTAAGCCCTAATGCTGTCCATAAGTGAAGACCTGAGGCTGTCCCTAACTCAGGCCCTGAAGCTTTCCTTAACTGAAGCCTTGAAGCTGTGACTAACTCAGGCCCTGATCATGTATTTCACGAAGACCTTAATGCTGATCCAGCAAAGACGCTGATGCTGCTCCAAAGTCATGCCCTGACAGTGTGCCCAGCAAAGGGCCTGATGCTAGGCCTCACTCAGGCCCTGTCGCTCTCCCGAAGTCAGGCCCTGACACTGTCACTAACTAAGGCCCTGACTCTACTCCTAACTCAGTCCCGTAAAGTGTACCTAACAAAGGCTCTGATGCTAGTCGTAACTCCGGGCATGACACTGTCTCTAACTAAGGGCTGCTGCCATCAATATCTAAAGTCCTGACATTATCCGGAGCTAATATCCTGACCCATGTCTTACCAAGGTCCTGAAACTCCCCCAAAGTAAGCCCTGACGCTGTCCCTAAGTGAGGCCCTGCAGCTTTCCCTAACTAACTCAGGCCTTGATTCTGTGACTAACTCAGACCATGGTCATATATTTAACTAAGACCCTAAGGCTGATCCAACAGAGGCCCTGAGGCTGCTCCTAAGTCATGCCCTGACAGTGTCCCCAGCTAAGGGTCTGATACTAGGACTCACTCAGACCCTATCGCTCTCCCTAAGTCAGGCTCTGATGCTGTCCCTACCTGAAGCCCTAACACTGGTTCTGAATAAGGCCCTGAGAGTCTCAGTAACAAAGGTCTTCACACTATCCTTAGGTCATTTCCTGACACTATCCCTACATGTTAAACTGACACTGTCACTAGCTAATGTCCTGCCTCTTATGCTAACTGAAGCCCTTAGGCTGTGCCTGCCTCAGGCACTGAATTTAGTCCCAAGACCGTGAAACTGTCCCGAACTAAGGCCTAGATGCTCGTCCTACATCTGGCCCTGACACTGTCCCTAACTAAGGCCCTAACACTATTGCTAACTGAGGACCTGACACTGGACCTATCAGGGGCCCGCTACTCCTAACTAACGCCTTGACACTGTCCCTTACTTAGGCCCTGCTACCATCAATATCTAAAGTCCTGACATTATCCTGAGCTAATATCCTAACTCATCTCTTACCAAGGTCCTGAAACTCTCCCTAAGGAAGCCCTGATGCTCTCCCTAAGTGAGGCCTTGAGGCTGTCCCTAACAGAGGCCCTGATAATATCTTTAACATAGCCCCTGAGGCTGATCCTACTTTGGCTCTTATGTTGCTCCTAAGTCATGCCCTGACACTGTCCCTAGCTAAGGCCCTGACGCTAGGCCTCACTCAGGCCCTGTCGCTCTCCCTAAGTCAGGCTCTGACGCTGTCCCTACCCGAAGCCCTGACACTCACTGGTCCTTAATTAGGCCCTGATGCTCTAAGTAACCAAGGTCTTGACACTATCCCTAGGTCATTTCCTGAAACTATCCCTAGATCTTAACCTAACCTTCTCTTTAGCTAATATCGAGATTAGCTAAAGAGATTCTTTAGAACGAGATTCTTTCATCTTTTGAATATGGTTTTCTTAAAAACATAATTTTATAGTGTTACTAACTTTAAACAAAATGTACTCAACTGCTGTGGAATAGTCCTTCATAGGAGCGTGCATGGTTCACTTCTGCATCTGCTTGTGGTGGTGTTCAAGTTGCTTTCAGCTGTAGATCCTCTTATGCTAGCTAAATCTGTGATTCTGTCCCTAAATGAGGCCCTGAATTTAGGTCCGAGGCCGTGAACCTGTCCCTAACTGAGGCCTGGAAGCGCGTCCTAACGCAGGTCCTGACACTGTCCCTAACTAAGGCCCTGACACTACACCTAACTCCGTCACTGACAGTGTACCTAACAAAGGCTCTGATGCTAGTCCTAACTTAGGCCTGACACTGCCTCTAACTAAGGCCCTGATGCCGTCAATATCTGAACACCTGACATTATCCTGAGCTAATATCCTGACCCATGTCTTACCAAGGTCCTGAAACTTTCCCAAAGTAAGCCCTGACGCTGTCCCTAAGTGAGACCTTGAGGCTGTTCCTAACAGAGGCCTTGATAATATCTTTAACGAAGACCCTAATGCTGATCGTACAGAGGCCTTTATGCTGCTCCTAAGTCATGCCCTGATACTGTCCCTTACTCAGGCCCCAGGCCTCTGTTGCTGTACCTTTGTTAGGCGCTAACGCTGTCCGTACATCAAGCCCTGGCACTGGTCCTGATTAAGGCCCTCACGCTGCTGCTAACTAAGGCCCTGAGGCTCTCAATGACTAAGGTCTTCTCGTTATCCCTTGGTCATTTCCTTTCACTATCTCTGGCCTGGAACCTGACTCTGTCCCGAGATAATCTCCTGCATCTTATGCTGACTGAAACCCTAATGCTCTCCCTAACTACGGCCCTGACTACGCCTAACTAAGGCCATGACACTGTCTCTAACAAAGGCCCAGAATCTGTCCCTAATATAGGCCCTGCTGCCAGCAATAACTAAAATCCTGACACTCTCCTGAGATAATATCCTGACCCATTTCTAACCAAGGTCTTGACACTCTCCCTAAGAAAGCCCTGTCACTGTCTTTAAGTGAAGACCTGAGGCTGTCCGTAACTCAGGCCCTGAAGCTTTCCCTAACTGAGGCCTTGACGCTGTGACTAACTAGGGCTCTGCTCATCTTTAACTAAGAGCCTAAAGCTGATCCAACAAAGGCACTGATAGTGCTCCTACGTCACTCCCTGACAGTGTCCCCAGCTGAGGGCCTGACATTAGGCCTCACTCAGACCCTGTCGCTCTCCCTAAGTCAGGCCCTGATACTGTCCCTAGCTGAAGCCCTAACACTGGTTCTGAATAAGGCCCTGATATTCTCAGTAACAGAGGTCTTCACACTATCTTTAGGTCATTTCCTGACACGATTCCTAGCCTTCACCCTAACCCTGTCCCGAGTTACTATCCTACGTCTTATGCTAACTAAAGACCTTATGCTGTGCCTACCTCAGGCACTGAATTTAGTCCCAAGACCGCTAGACTGTCCCTCACTAGGCTCCATGCCCTTATCGTCACAATGTTCCATGACCACTGTCATCACAATGCTCCACGCCCTTATCATCACAATGCCCCATGACCCCTGTCATCACAATGCTCCATGACCCCTTCCATCACAATGCTCCGTGACCCCTTTCATCAAAATGCGCCATGACCATTGTCATCACAATGCTCCATGACCCCTGGCATCCCAAAGCTCCATGACCACTCTCATCGCAATGCTTCATGACCCTTGTCATTGCAATGCTACATACCATTGTCATCACAATGCTCCATACCCCATGTCATCACATTGGCCCATGACCCTTGTCTCACAATGTTCCATGCTCTTGTGATCATAATGCTCCATGCCCCCTGTCATCACAATGCCCCGTGACTCCTATCATCACAATGCTCCATGTCCCCTGTCATCACAATGCTCCATGACCCCGGTCATCACAGTGCTCCATTACCCTTGTCATCACAATGCTCCAGGTCCCCTGTCATTCACAAAGCCAAATGACCCTTGTCTTCACAATGCTTCATGGCCCTTGTCCTCACAATGCCCCATGACCCCTATCATCAAATTGCTCCATGTCCCCGTTTATCACAATGCTCTAAATTACACCTGTAATCACAGTGCTCCATAACACTTTTCCTCACAATGCTCCATGCCCCTTTTCATCACAATGAGCCATGAAAACTTTCATCAGAATGTTCCATTACCCCTGTCTAATGTCCGCTTACATCACAATGCATCACAATTACCCCTGTAATCACAGTGCTCCATAACCGCTTTCATCACAATGCTCCATTAATCCTTTCATCGCACTGCTCTATGACTTTGTCATCACAATGTTCCATGCCCTTCTCATCACAATGCTCCATGGCCTTTGTCATCACAATGCTCCATGTTCAATGTAATCATAGTGCTCCACGACCCCTGTCATCACAATGTTCCATGAGACATTTCATCACAAACTCCATGACGCTCGTCATCACAATGCTCCATGGCACTTTGCATCACAATGCTCCATGACCACATTCAGCACAGTGGTCCATGAACCTTATCATCACAATATTCCATGGCTCTTGCCATCAAAATGCCCCATGGCGCTTGTCATCACAATGCTCCATGACCCCTTGTCATCGCAATGCACCATGGCCCCATTCATCACAATGCTCCCAGACATCTTTCATCACAATTCTCCATGAGCACTTTCATCACAATGCTCCACGTGCCTTGTTCATCACAATGCTCCATGACACCTTTTCATCACAATGCTCCATGACCATTTTCATCACAAGTCTCCATGCCCTTATCATCACAGTGCTCCATGAACCCTCTCATCACAATGCTCCATGGCCCTTCTCATCACAATGCCCCATGACCCCTTCCATCACAATGCTCCATGACCCCTTTCATCAAAATGCGCCATGAACATTGTCATAAGAAAGCTCCATGACCACGTTCATCACAATGCTCCATGACCCCTTTCCTTATAATGCTGATGGCTCTTGTCATCACAAAGCTCCATGGCGCTTGTCATCACAAGGCTCCATGACCACTGTAATCACAATGATCCATGACCCCTTTGATAACAATTCTCCATGACCCCTTTCCTCACAATGATCCTTGGCACTTGTCATCACAATGCTCCATGATCCCGGTAATCACAATGATCCTTGACCACTTTCATCACAATGTTCCATGGCCGCTTTCATCACAAGTCTCCATGCCCTTATCATCACAGTGCTCCATGAACCCTTTCATCACAATGCTCCATGGCCCTTCTCATCACAATGCCCCATGACCCCTTCCATCACAATGCTCCATGACCCCTTTCATCAAAATGCGCCATGAACATTGTCATAAGAAAGCTCCATGACCACGTTCATCACAATGCTCCATGACCCCTTCCCTTATAATGCTGATGGCTCTTGTCATCACAAAGCTCCATGGCGCTTGTCATCACAAGGCTCCATGACCACTGTAATCACAATGATCCATGACCCCTTTGATAACAATTCTCCATGACCCCTTTCCTCACAATGATCCTTGGCACTTGTCATCACAATGCTCCATAACCCCTGTCATCACAATGCCCCATGACCCATTTCCCCACAATGCTCCCTGAGCCATGTCATCACAATGCTACTTGTCTTTCTCATTACAATGCTCCATGTCCCCTATCATCAGTCTTCCATGACCCGTTTAATCACAACTCTCCTTAACACTTTTCTCATAATACTCCATGCCATTGTCATCACAAAGTTTCATGCCCCCTGTCACCACAATGCTCCAAGCCCACTCTCAACACAATGCTCCATGAGACTTGTCTCACAATGCTCCAGGCCCTTTTCAACACAGTGCTCCATGCCCCCTTTCATTACAATGTTCCATGCCCCCTGTCATCACAAGGCTCCATGCCCTTATCATCACAATGCTCCATGACACCTGTCTTCGCAATGTTCCACGCACTTATCATCACAATACTCCTTGACCCTTGTCTAAAATGGTACATGGCGGTGACGTCACAATGTTCCATGCACCCTGTCATTACAAGGCTCCATGACACTTGTCATCACAATGTTACATGGCCCCTATCATACAAAATGCCATATGACCACTTTCATCACAATGCTCCAAGGCCCCTGTCATCAAAATGCCCCATGAACCCAGTCATCACAATGCTCCAGGCCCCCTGTCATCACAATGAGCCATGACACCTTTCATCACAATGCCCCATAACCACTGTCATCACAATGATCCATGGCCCTTGTCATCACAATGCTCCCTGGTGCATGTCATCACAAAGATCCATGACCACTTTCAGCACAATGCTCCATGACCCCTTTCATCAAAATTTTCCATGACCATTGTCATCACAATGCTCCATGAGCCCTGTCATTACAATGCTCCCTGATCCCTGTCATCACCATGATCCATGGCCCTTGTCATCACAGTGCTCCTTTGCTCTTTTCGTAACAATGCTCCATGATCCCTGTCATCACAATGATCCATGATTACTTTCATCACAATTCTCCTTTTTCCCTTTCATCACAATGATCCCTGGAGCTTGTCAAAACAATGCTCCTCGATTCCCTGTAATCACAATGCCCCATGTCCCCTTTCATCACAATGCTCCCAGTCATCTTTAATCACAATTCTCCATGACCACTTTCATCACAATTCTCCACGTGCCCTGTTCATCACAATGCTCCATGACCCCTTTTCATCACAATGCTCCATGACCATTTTCATCACAAGGCTCCATGCTCTTATCATCACAGTGCTCCATGAACCCTTTCATCACAATGCTCCATGGCCCTTCTCATCACAATGCCCCATGACCCCTTCCATCACAATGCTCCATGACCCCTTTCATCAAAATGCGCTATGAACATTGTCATAAGAAAGCTCCATGACCACGTTCATCACAATGCTCCATGACCCCTTTCCTTACAATTCTCCATGGCCCTTGTCATCACAAAGCTCCAGGGCGCTTGTCATCACAAGGCTCCATGACCACTGTAATCACAATGATCCATGACCCCTTTGATAACAATTCTCTATTACCCCTTTCCTCACAATGAGCCTTGGCGCTTGTCATCACAATGCTCCATGATCCCTGTAATCACAATGATCCTTGACCCCTTTCATCACAATGTTCCATGGCCGCTTTCATCACAATGCTCCATAACCCCTGTCATCACAATGCCCCATGACCCATTTCCCCACAATGTTCCCTGAGCCATGTCATCACAATGCTACTTGTCTTTGTCATTACAATGCTCCATGTCCCCTGTAATCAGAGTCTTCCATGACCCCTTTCATCACAACTCTCCTTAACACTTTTCTCACAATGCTCCATGCCATTGTCATCACAAAGTTTCATGCCCCCTCTCACCACAATGCTCCAAGCCCACTCTCAACACAATGCTCCATGAGACTTGCCTCACAATGCTCCATGCTCTTTTCATCAAAGTGCTCCATGCCCCCTGTCATCACAATGCTCCATGCCCCCTTTCATTACAATGTTCCATGCCCCATGTCATCACAAGGCTCCATGCCCTTATCATCACAATGCTCCATGACACCTGTCTTAGCAATGTTCCACGCACTTATCATCACAATACTCCTTGACCCCTGTCTAAAATGCTACATGGCGGTGACATCACAATGTTCCATGCACCCTGTCATTACAAGGCTCCATGACACTTGTCATCACAATGTTCCATGGCCCCTATCATTCAAAATGCCATATGACCACTTTCATCACAATGCTCCAAGGCCCTTTTCATCACAATGCCCCATGAACCCTGTCATCACAATGCTCCAGGCCCCCTGTCATCACAATGAGCCATGACACCTTTCATCACAATGCTCCATAACCACTGTCATCACAATGATCCATGGCCCTTGTCATCACAATGCTCCCTGGTGCATGTAATCACAAAGATCCATGACCACTTTCAGCACAATGCTCCATGACCCCTTTCATCAAAATTCTCCATGACCATTGTCATCACAATGCTCCATGAGCCCTGTCATTACAATGCTCCCTGACCCCTGTCATCACCATGATCCATGGCCCTTGTCATCACAGTGCTCCTTCGCTCTTGTCGTAACAATGCTCCATGATCCCTGTCATCACAATGATCCATGATTCCTTTCATCACAATTCTCCTTTTCCCCTTTCATCACAGTGATCCCTGGAGCTTGTCAAAACAATGCTCCTCGATTCCCTGTAATCACAATGATCCATGACCCCTTTGATGACAATGCTCCATTACCCCACTAATCACAATGATCCATGGTGATTGTCATCACAATGCTCCATGAACCTTGTCATCACAATGCTCCAGGTCGTTGTAATCACAATATTCCATGACCCCTTTCACCACAAAGCTCCAAGATCCCTGTCATCACAATGCCCCATGACTCCTATCATCACAATGCTCCATGGCACTTGTCCTCACAATGCTCCATGACCCCTGTCATCACAATGCTCCATAGCGCTTTTCATCACAATCCTCCATGACCACTTTCATCACAATGCTCCATGACCACTATCATCACAATGCCCCATGAACTCTGTCATCACAATGCTCCATGGCCCTTGTCATCACAATTCTCCATGACCCCTGTCATCACAATGCTCCATGGCCCTTGTCATCACAATGCTCCATGCACTTATCATCACAATTCTCCATGACACTTGTCATCACAGTGCTCCATGGCGCTTGTCATCACAATGATCCAGATCCTTAGTTCCTGTGTTGGGAGTAGTATCATTGCCTCAATTAGGGAAAATGTCAGTGACTGAGTTGGGAGTAGTGTGAGGGCCCTTGTTAGGGACACTGTCAGTGACTGATTTAGCTGTAGTGTCAGGGTTTTAGTTACGTACACTGTCAGAGCCTGAGTTGGGAATAGTGTCAGGGCCTTTGTTATGGACTGTGTCATTGCCTGAGTTAGGAGTGGTGTCAGTGCCTTAGTTAGGGGTAGCATCAGTGCCTTCGTTAGGTATTGTATCAGCGCCTCAGTTAGGAATAGATTCAGGGCCTTATTTTGGGACAGTGTCAGTGCCTGAGTTAGGAGTTTTGTCGGCCTTAGTTAGGGACCTTTTCAGGGCCTGAGTTAGGAGTAATGTCAGGGCCTTCCTTAGGTATTGTATCAGTGCCTGAGTTAGGAATAGTGTCAAGGCCTTAGTTAGGGACATTGCCAGGGCATGATTTAGGAGGAGTGTTAGGGTGTGAGTTATGAACAATGTCAGGGCCTTAGTTAGTGACTGTGTCAGTTCCTGAGTTAGGAGTAGAGTCAGGGCCTAAGTTAGAGACAGTGCCAGTGCTGAGTTCGTAGTAGTATCAGGGCCTTAGTTAGAGACAGTGTCAGGGCCTGAGTTAGGAGTAGTGTTAGAGGCTTTGTTAGGGACAGTGTCAGTGCCTGAGTTAAGTGTAGCGTCACAGCTTTAGTTAGGGCCAGTGTCCGGGCCTTAGTTAAGACCAGTGTCAGGGCCTATGATAGGAATCAGATCAGGGCCTGTGTTACGAGTAGTGCCAGGGACATAGTTAAGGACAGTGTCAGGGCCTGAGTCCTGACTTATTCCTAACTTTCCTCACTAAGGATTTTTGACACTACTGCTAATTCAGGTCCTGATAATATCCCTTACTAAGGCCCTGACCTTTTCCCTGGCTAAGGCCCTGAACTTATCCTAAGTCAGGCCCTGATACTTTCCCTAACAATGGCCCTGGCACTACACTTAACTTAGGCCCCGAAATGATACCTAACAAAGGCTCTGTTGCTAGTCCAAACTAAAGCCCTAAAATTGGTCTTAAATAAGGCCTTGACACTAATCCTAACTCAGGCCCTAACACTGTCCCTAGCTAAGGCCCTGACAGTACGCCTAACTCAGGCCCTCATACGATTCCTAACAATGTCTCTGATGCTAGTCCAAACTAAGGTCCTGAAATTGGACCTAAATAAGGCCTTGACACGAATCGTAACTCAGGCCCTAGCACTGTCCCTAACTAGGTCTCTGACAGTACACCTAAGTCAGACCCTGACACTGTCCCTAAGCAAGGCCCTGACACTACTCCTAACTCAGTCCCTTACACTGTATCTAACAAAGTCACTGCTGCTAGGCCTAACTCAGGCCCTCAAAGTGTCTGTAAGTAAGGCCCTGCTGCCATCACTATGTAAAGTCAAGTCCTGATATTATCCTGAGCTAATATCCTGACCTATGTCTTTCCAAGGTCCTGAAACTGTCCCAAAGTAAGCCCTAATGCTGTCCATAAGTGAAGACCTGAGGCTGTCCCTAACTCAGGCCCTGAAGCTTTCCTTAACTGAAGCCTTGAAGCTGTGACTAACTCAGGCCCTGATCATGTATTTCACGAAGACCTTAATGCTGATCCAGCAAAGACGCTGATGCTGCTCCAAAGTCATGCCCTGACAGTGTGCCCAGCAAAGGGCCTGATGCTAGGCCTCACTCAGGCCCTGTCGCTCTCCCGAAGTCAGGCCCTGACACTGTCACTAAGTAAGGCCCTGACTCTACTCCTAACTCAGTCCCGTAAAGTGTGCCTAACAAAGGCTCTGATGCTAGTCGTAACTCAGGGCCTGACACTGTCTCTAACTAAGGGCTGCTGCCATCAATATCTAAAGTCCTGACATTATCCGGAGCTAATATCCTGACCCATGTCTTACCAAGGTCCTGAAACTCTCCCAAAGTAAGCCCTGATGCTGTCCCTAAGGGAGGCCCTGCAGGTTTCCCTAACTAACTCAGGCCTTGATTCTGTGACTAACTCAGACCATGGTCATATATTTAACTAAGACCCTAAGGCTGATCCAACAGAGGCCCTGAGGCTGCTCCTAAGTCATGCTCTGACAGTGTCCCCAGCTAAGGGTCTGATACTAGGACTCACTCAGACCCTATCGCTCTCCCTAAGTCAGGCTCTGATGCTGTCCCTACCTGAAGCCCTAACACTGGTTCTGAATAAGGCCCTGAGAGTCTCAGTAACAAAGGTCTTCACACTATCCTTAGGTCATTTCCTGACACTATCCCTACATGTTAAACTGACACTGTCACTAGCTAATGTCCTGCCTCTTATGCTAACTGAAGCCCTTAGGCTGTGCCTGCCTCAGGCACTGAATTTAGTCCCAAGACCGTGAAACTGTCCCGAACTAAGGCCTAGATGCTCGTCCTACATCTGGCCCTGACACTGTCCCTAACTAAGGCCCTAACACTATTGCTAACTGAGGACCTGACACTGGACCTATCAGGGGCCCGCTACTCCTAACTAACGCCTTGACACTGTCCCTTACTTAGGCCCTGCTACCATCAATATCTAAAGTCCTGACATTATCCTGAGCTAATATCCTAATTCATCTCTTACCAAGGTCCTGAAACTCTCCCTAAGGAAGCCCTGATGCTCTCCCTAAGTGAGGCCTTGAGGCTGTCCCTAACAGAGGCCCTGATAATATCTTTAACATAGCCCCTGAGGCTGATCCTACTTTGGCTCTTATGTTGCTCCTAAGTCATGCCCTGACACTGTCCCTAGCTAAGGCCCTGACGCTAGGCCTCACTCAGGCCCTGTCGCTCTCCCTAAGTCAGGCTCTGACGCTGTCCCTACCCGAAGCCCTGACACTCACTGGTCCTTAATTAGGCCCTGATGCTCTAAGTAACCAAGGTCTTGACACTATCCCTAGGTCATTTCCTGAAACTATCCCTAGATCTTAACCTAACCTTCTCTTTAGCTAATATCAAGATTAGCTAAAGAGATTCTTTAGAACGAGATTCTTTCATCTTTTGAATATGGTTTTCTTAAAAACATAATTTTATAGTGTTACTAACTTTAAACAAAATGTACTCAACTGCTGTGGAATAGTCCTTCATAGGAGCGTGCATGGTTCACTTCTGCATCTGCTTGTGGTGGTGTTCAAGTTGCTTTCAGCTGTAGATCCTCTTATGCTAGCTAAATCTGTGATTCTGTCCCTAAATGAGGCCCTGAATTTAGGTCCGAGGCCGTGAACCTGTCCCTAACTGAGGCCTGGAAGCGCGTCCTAACACAGGTCCTGACACTGTCCCTAACTAAGGCCCTGACACTACACCTAACTCCGTCACTGACAGTGTACCTAACAAAGGCTCTGATGCTAGTCCTAACTTAGGCCTGACACTGCCTCTAACTAAGGCCCTGATGCCGTCAATATCTGAACACCTGACATTATCCTGAGCTAATATCCTGACCCATGTCTTACCAAGGTCCTGAAACTTTCCCAAAGTAAGCCCTGACGCTGTCCCTAAGTGAGACCTTGAGGCTGTTCCTAAAAGAGGCCTTGATAATATCTTTAACGAAGACCCTAATGCTGATCGTACAGAGGCCTTTATGCTGCTCCTAAGTCATGCCCTGATACTGTCCCTTACTCAGGCCCCAGGCCTCTGTTGCTGTACCTTTGTTAGGCGCTAACGCTGTCCGTACATCAAGCCCTGGCACTGGTCCTGATTAAGGCCCTCACGCTGCTGCTAACTAAGGCCCTGAGGCTCTCAATGACTAAGGTCTTCTCGTTATCCCTTGGTCATTTCCTTTCACTATCTCTGGCCTGGAACCTGACTCTGTCCCGAGATAATCTCCTGCATCTTATGCTGACTGAAACCCTAATGCTCTCCCTAACTACGGCCCTGACTACGCCTAACTAAGGCCATGACACTGTCTCTAACAAAGGCCCAGAATCTGTCCCTAATATAGGCCCTGCTGCCAGCAATAACTAAAATCCTGACACTCTCCTGAGATAATATCCTGACCCATTTCTAACCAAGGTCTTGACACTCTCCCTAAGAAAGCCCTGTCACTGTCTTTAAGTGAAGACCTGAGGCTGTCCGTAACTCAGGCCCTGAAGCTTTCCCTAACTGAGGCCTTGACGCTGTGACTAACTAGGGCTCTGCTCATCTTTAACTAAGAGCCTAAAGCTGATCCAACAAAGGCACTGATAGTGCTCCTACGTCACTCCCTGACAGTGTCCCCAGCTGAGGGCCTGACATTAGGCCTCACTCAGACCCTGTCGCTCTCCCTAAGTCAGGCCCTGATACTGTCCCTAGCTGAAGCCCTAACACTGGTTCTGAATAAGGCCCTGATATTCTCAGTAACAGAGGTCTTCACACTATCTTTAGGTCATTTCCTGACACGATTCCTAGCCTTCACCCTAACCCTGTCCCGAGTTACTATCCTACGTCTTATGCTAACTAAAGACCTTATGCTGTGCCTACCTCAGGCACTGAATTTAGTCCCAAGACCGCTAGACTGTCCCTCACTAGGCTCCATGCCCTTATCGTCACAATGTTCCATGACCACTGTCATCACAATGCTCCACGCCCTTATCATCACAATGCCCCATGACCCCTGTCATCACAATGCTCCATGACCCCTTCCATCACAATGCTCCGTGACCCCTTTCATCAAAATGCGCCATGACCATTGTCATCACAATGCTCCATGACCCCTGGCATCCCAAAGCTCCATGACCACTCTCATCGCAATGCTTCATGACCCTTGTCATTGCAATGCTACATACCATTGTCATCACAATGCTCCATACCCCATGTCATCACATTGGCCCATGACCCTTGTCTCACAATGTTCCATGCTCTTGTGATCATAATGCTCCATGCCCCCTGTCATCACAATGCCCCGTGACTCCTATCATCACAATGCTCCATGTCCCCTGTCATCACAATGCTCCATGACCCCGGTCATCACAGTGCTCCATTACCCTTGTCATCACAATGCTCCAGGTCCCCTGTCATTCACAAAGCCAAATGACCCTTGTCTTCACAATGCTTCATGGCCCTTGTCCTCAAAATGCCCCATGACCCCTATCATCAAATTGCTCCATGTCCCCGTTTATCACAATGCTCTAAATTACACCTGTAATCACAGTGCTCCATAACACTTTTCCTCACAATGCTCCATGCCCCTTTTCATCACAATGAGCCATGAAAACTTTCATCAGAATGTTCCATTACCCCTGTCTAATGTCCGCTTACATCACAATGCATCACAATTACCCCTGTAATCACAGTGCTCCATAACCGCTTTCATCACAATGCTCCATTAATCCTTTCATCGCACTGCTCTATGACTTTGTCATCACAATGTTCCATGCCCTTCTCATCACAATGCTCCATGGCCTTTGTCATCACAATGCTCCATGTTCAATGTAATCATAGTGCTCCACGACCCCTGTCATCACAATGTTCCATGAGACATTTCATCACAAACTCCATGACGCTCGTCATCACAATGCTCCATGGCACTTTGCATCACAATGCTCCATGACCACATTCAGCACAGTGGTCCATGAACCTTATCATCACAATATTCCATGGCTCTTGCCATCAAAATGCCCCATGGCGCTTGTCATCACAATGCTCCATGACCCCTTGTCATCGCAATGCACCATGGCCCCATTCATCACAATGCTCCCAGACATCTTTCATCACAATTCTCCATGAGCACTTTCATCACAATGCTCCACGTGCCTTGTTCATCACAATGCTCCATGACAACTTTTCATCACAATGCTCCATGACCATTTTCATCACAAGTCTCCATGCCCTTATCATCACAGTGCTCCTTGAACCCTTTCATCACAATGCTCCATGGCCCTTCTCATCACAATGCCCCATGACCCCTTCCATCACAATGCTCCATGACCCCTTTCATCAAAATGCGCCATGAACATTGTCATAAGAAAGCTCCATGACCACGTTCATCACAATGCTCCATGACCCCTTTCTTTATAATGCTGATGGCTCTTGTCATCACAAAGCTCCATGGCGCTTGTCATCACAAGGCTCCATGACCACTGTAATCACAATGATCCATGACCCCTTTGATAACAATTCTCCATGACCCCTTTCCTCACAATGATCCTTGGCACTTGTCATCACAATGCTCCATGATCCCGGTAATCACAATGATCCTTGACCACTTTCATCACAATGTTCCATGGCCGCTTTCATCACAAGTCTCCATGCCCTTATCATCACAGTGCTCCATGAACCCTTTCATCACAATGCTCCATGGCCCTTCTCATCACAATGCCCCATGACCCCTTCCATCACAATGCTCCATGACCCCTTTCATCAAAATGCGCCATGAACATTGTCATAAGAAAGCTCCATGACCACGTTCATCACAATGCTCCATGACCCCTTCCCTTATAATGCTGATGGCTCTTGTCATCACAAAGCTCCATGGCGCTTGTCATCACAAGGCTCCATGACCACTGTAATCACAATGATCCATGACCCCTTTGATAACAATTCTCCATGACCCCTTTCCTCACAATGATCCTTGGCACTTGTCATCACAATGCTCCATAACCCCTGTCATCACAATGCCCCATGACCCATTTCCCCACAATGCTCCCTGAGCCATGTCATCACAATGCTACTTGTCTTTCTCATTACAATGCTCCATGTCCCCTATCATCAGTCTTCCATGACCCGTTTAATCACAACTCTCCTTAACACTTTTCTCATAATACTCCATGCCATTGTCATCACAAAGTTTCATGCCCCCTGTCACCACAATGCTCCAAGCCCACTCTCAACACAATGCTCCATGAGACTTGTCTCACAATGCTCCATGCCCTTTTCAACACAGTGCTCCATGCCCCCTTTCATTACAATGTTCCATGCCCCCTGTCATCACAAGGCTCCATGCCCTTATCATCACAATGCTCCATGACACCTGTCTTCGCAATGTTCCACGCACTTATCATCACAATACTCCTTGACCCTTGTCTAAAATGGTACATGGCGGTGACGTCACAATGTTCCATGCACCCTGTCATTACAAGGCTCCATGACACTTGTCATCACAATGTTACATGGCCCCTATCATACAAAATGCCATATGACCACTTTCATCACAATGCTCCAAGGCCCCTGTCATCAAAATGCCCCATGAACCCAGTCATCACAATGCTCCAGGCCCCCTGTCATCACAATGAGCCATGACACCTTTCATCACAATGCCCCATAACCACTGTCATCACAATGATCCATGGCCCTTGTCATCACAATGCTCCCTGGTGCATGTCATCACAAAGATCCATGACCACTTTCAGCACAATGCTCCATGACCCCTTTCATCAAAATTTTCCATGACCATTGTCATCACAATGCTCCATGAGCCCTGTCATTACAATGCTCCCTGATCCCTGTCATCACCATGATCCATGGCCCTTGTCATCACAGTGCTCCTTTGCTCTTTTCGTAACAATGCTCCATGATCCCTGTCATCACAATGATCCAAGATTCCTTTCATCACAATTCTCCTTTTTCCCTTTCATCACAATGATCCCTGGAGCTTGTCAAAACAATGCTCCTCGATTCCCTGTAATCACAATGCCCCATGTCCCCTTTCATCACAATGCTCCCAGTCATCTTTAATCACAATTCTCCATGACCACTTTCATCACAATTCTCCACGTGCCCTGTTCATCACAATGCTCCATGACCCCTTTTCATCACAATGCTCCATGACCATTTTCATCACAAGGCTCCATGCTCTTATCATCACAGTGCTCCATGAACCCTTTCATCACAATGCTCCATGGCCCTTCTCATCACAATGCCCCATGACCCCTTCCATCACAATGCTCCATGACCCCTTTCATCAAAATGCGCTATGAACATTGTCATAAGAAAGCTCCATGACCACGTTCATCACAATGCTCCATGACCCCTTTCCTTACAATTCTCCATGGCCCTTGTCATCACAAAGCTCCAGGGCGCTTGTCATCACAAGGCTCCATGACCACTGTAATCACAATGATCCATGACCCCTTTGATAACAATTCTCTATTACCCCTTTCCTCACAATGAGCCTTGGCGCTTGTCATCACAATGCTCCATGATCCCTGTAATCACAATGATCCTTGACCCCTTTCATCACAATGTTCCATGGCCGCTTTCATCACAATGCTCCATAACCCCTGTCATCACAATGCCCCATGACCCATTTCCCCACAATGTTCCCTGAGCCATGTCATCACAATGCTACTTGTCTTTGTCATTACAATGCTCCATGTCCCCTGTAATCAGAGTCTTCCATGACCCCTTTCATCACAACTCTCCTTAACACTTTTCTCACAATGCTCCATGCCATTGTCATCACAAAGTTTCATGCCCCCTCTCACCACAATGCTCCAAGCCCACTCTCAACACAATGCTCCATGAGACTTGCCTCACAATGCTCCATGCTCTTTTCATCAAAGTGCTCCATGCCCCCTGTCATCACAATGCTCCATGCCCCCTTTCATTACAATGTTCCATGCCCCATGTCATCACAAGGCTCCATGCCCTTATCATCACAATGCTCCATGACACCTGTCTTAGCAATGTTCCACGCACTTATCATCACAATACTCCTTGACCCCTGTCTAAAATGCTACATGGCGGTGACATCACAATGTTCCATGCACCCTGTCATTACAAGGCTCCATGACACTTGTCATCACAATGTTCCATGGCCCCTATCATTCAAAATGCCATATGACCACTTTCATCACAATGCTCCAAGGCCCTTTTCATCACAATGCCCCATGAACCCTGTCATCACAATGCTCCAGGCCCCCTGTCATCACAATGAGCCATGACACCTTTCATCACAATGCTCCATAACCACTGTCATCACAATGATCCATGGCCCTTGTCATCACAATGCTCCCTGGTGCATGTAATCACAAAGATCCATGACCACTTTCAGCACAATGCTCCATGACCCCTTTCATCAAAATTCTCCATGACCATTGTCATCACAATGCTCCATGAGCCCTGTCATTACAATGCTCCCTGACCCCTGTCATCACCATGATCCATGGCCCTTGTCATCACAGTGCTCCTTCGCTCTTGTCGTAACAATGCTCCATGATCCCTGTCATCACAATGATCCATGATTCCTTTCATCACAATTCTCCTTTTCCCCTTTCATCACAGTGATCCCTGGAGCTTGTCAAAACAATGCTCCTCGATTCCCTGTAATCACAATGATCCATGACCCCTTTGATGACAATGCTCCATTACCCCACTAATCACAATGATCCATGGTGATTGTCATCACAATGCTCCATGAACCTTGTCATCACAATGCTCCATGACCCCTGTCATCACAATGCTCCATAGCGCTTTTCATCACAATCCTCCATGACCACTTTCATCACAATGCTCCATGACCACTATCATCACAATGCCCCATGAACTCTGTCATCACAATGCTCCATGGCCCTTGTCATCACAATTCTCCATGACCCCTGTCATCACAATGCTCCATGGCCCTTGTCATCACAATGCTCCATGCACTTATCATCACAATTCTCCATGACACTTGTCATCACAGTGCTCCATGGCGCTTGTCATCACAATGATCCAGATCCTTAGTTCCTGTGTTGGGAGTAGTATCATTGCCTCAATTAGGGAAAATGTCAGTGACTGAGTTGGGAGTAGTGTGAGGGCCCTTGTTAGGGACACTGTCAGTGACTGATTTAGCTGTAGTGTCAGGGTTTTAGTTACGTACACTGTCAGAGCCTGAGTTGGGAATAGTGTCAGGGCCTTTGTTATGGACTGTGTCATTGCCTGAGTTAGGAGTGGTGTCAGTGCCTTAGTTAGGGGTAGCATCAGTGCCTTCGTTAGGTATTGTATCAGCGCCTCAGTTAGGAATAGATTCAGGGCCTTATTTTGGGACAGTGTCAGTGCCTGAGTTAGGAGTTTTGTCGGCCTTAGTTAGGGACCTTTTCAGGGCCTGAGTTAGGAGTAATGTCAGGGCCTTCCTTAGGTATTGTATCAGTGCCTGAGTTAGGAATAGTGTCAAGGCCTTAGTTAGGGACATTGCCAGGGCATGATTTAGGAGGAGTGTTAGGGTGTGAGTTATGAACAATGTCAGGGCCTTAGTTAGTGACTGTGTCAGTTCCTGAGTTAGGAGTAGAGTCAGGGCCTAAGTTAGAGACAGTGCCAGTGCTGAGTTCGTAGTAGTATCAGGGCCTTAGTTAGAGACAGTGTCAGGGCCTGAGTTAGGAGTAGTGTTAGAGGCTTTGTTAGGGACAGTGTCAGTGCCTGAGTTAAGTGTAGCGTCACAGCTTTAGTTAGGGCCAGTGTCCGGGCCTTAGTTAAGACCAGTGTCAGGGCCTATGATAGGAATCAGATCAGGGCCTGTGTTACGAGTAGTGCCAGGGACATAGTTAAGGACAGTGTCAGGGCCTGAGTCCTGACTTATTCCTAACTTTCCTCACTAAGGATTTTTGACACTACTGCTAATTCAGGTCCTGATAATATCCCTTACTAAGGCCCTGACCTTTTCCCTGGCTAAGGCCCTGAACTTATCCTAAGTCAGGCCCTGATACTTTCCCTAACAATGGCCCTGGCACTACACTTAACTTAGGCCCCGAAATGATACCTAACAAAGGCTCTGTTGCTAGTCCAAACTAAAGCCCTAAAATTGGTCTTAAATAAGGCCTTGACACTAATCCTAACTCAGGCCCTAACACTGTCCCTAGCTAAGGCCCTGACAGTACGCCTAACTCAGGCCCTCATACGATTCCTAACAATGTCTCTGATGCTAGTCCAAACTAAGGTCCTGAAATTGGACCTAAATAAGGCCTTGACACGAATCGTAACTCAGGCCCTAGCACTGTCCCTAACTAGGTCTCTGACAGTACACCTAAGTCAGACCCTGACACTGTCCCTAAGCAAGGCCCTGACACTACTCCTAACTCAGTCCCTTACACTGTATCTAACAAAGTCACTGCTGCTAGGCCTAACTCAGGCCCTCAAAGTGTCTGTAAGTAAGGCCCTGCTGCCATCACTATGTAAAGTCCTGATATTATCCTGAGCTAATATCCTGACCTATGTCTTTCCAAGGTCCTGAATCTGTCCCAAAGTAAGCCCTAATGCTGTCCATAAGTGAAGACCTGAGGCTGTCCCTAACTCAGGCCCTGAAGCTTTCCTTAACTGAAGCCTTGAAGCTGTGACTAACTCAGGCCCTGATCATGTATTTCACGAAGACCTTAATGCTGATCCAGCAAAGACGCTGATGCTGCTCCAAAGTCATGCCCTGACAGTGTGCCCAGCAAAGGGCCTGATGCTAGGCCTCACTCAGGCCCTGTCGCTCTCCCGAAGTCAGGCCCTGACACTGTCACTAACTAAGGCCCTGACTCTACTCCTAACTCAGTCCCGTAAAGTGTACCTAACAAAGGCTCTGATGCTAGTCGTAACTCCGGGCATGACACTGTCTCTAACTAAGGGCTGCTGCCATCAATATCTAAAGTCCTGACATTATCCGGAGCTAATATCCTGACCCATGTCTTACCAAGGTCCTGAAACTCCCCCAAAGTAAGCCCTGACGCTGTCCCTAAGTGAGGCCCTGCAGCTTTCCCTAACTAACTCAGGCCTTGATTCTGTGACTAACTCAGACCATGGTCATATATTTAACTAAGACCCTAAGGCTGATCCAACAGAGGCCCTGAGGCTGCTCCTAAGTCATGCCCTGACAGTGTCCCCAGCTAAGGGTCTGATACTAGGACTCACTCAGACCCTATCGCTCTCCCTAAGTCAGGCTCTGATGCTGTCCCTACCTGAAGCCCTAACACTGGTTCTGAATAAGGCCCTGAGAGTCTCAGTAACAAAGGTCTTCACACTATCCTTAGGTCATTTCCTGACACTATCCCTACATGTTAAACTGACACTGTCACTAGCTAATGTCCTGCCTCTTATGCTAACTGAAGCCCTTAGGCTGTGCCTGCCTCAGGCACTGAATTTAGTCCCAAGACCGTGAAACTGTCCCGAACTAAGGCCTAGATGCTCGTCCTACATCTGGCCCTGACACTGTCCCTAACTAAGGCCCTAACACTATTGCTAACTGAGGACCTGACACTGGACCTATCAGGGGCCCGCTACTCCTAACTAACGCCTTGACACTGTCCCTTACTTAGGCCCTGCTACCATCAATATCTAAAGTCCTGACATTATCCTGAGCTAATATCCTAACTCATCTCTTACCAAGGTCCTGAAACTCTCCCTAAGGAAGCCCTGATGCTCTCCCTAAGTGAGGCCTTGAGGCTGTCCCTAACAGAGGCCCTGATAATATCTTTAACATAGCCCCTGAGGCTGATCCTACTTTGGCTCTTATGTTGCTCCTAAGTCATGCCCTGACACTGTCCCTAGCTAAGGCCCTGACGCTAGGCCTCACTCAGGCCCTGTCGCTCTCCCTAAGTCAGGCTCTGACGCTGTCCCTACCCGAAGCCCTGACACTCACTGGTCCTTAATTAGGCCCTGATGCTCTAAGTAACCAAGGTCTTGACACTATCCCTAGGTCATTTCCTGAAACTATCCCTAGATCTTAACCTAACCTTCTCTTTAGCTAATATCGAGATTAGCTAAAGAGATTCTTTTTTTTTTTTTTTTTTTTAACATCTTTATTGAAGTATAATTGCCTTACAATGGTGTGTTAGCTTCTGCTTTATAACAAAGTGAATCAGTTATACATATACAATATATTCCCATTTCTCTTCCCTCTTGCATCTCCCTCCCTCCCACCCTCCCCATCCCATCCCTCTAGATGGTCACAAAGCACCGAGCTGATCTCCCTGTGCTATGCGGCTGCTTCCCACTAGTTATCTATTTTACATTTGGTAGTGTATATATGTCCATGACACTCTCTTACCCTGTCACATCTCACCCCACCCCCTCCCCATATCCTCAAGTCCATTCTCTAGTAGGTCTGTGTCTTTATTCCCGTCTTGCCACTAGGTTCTTCATGGCCTTTTTTTTTTTTTTTTTCCCCTTAGATTCCGTATATATGTGTTAGCATACTGTATTTGTTTTTCTCTTTCTGACTTACTTCACTCTGTATGACAGACTCTAACTCCATCCACCTCATTACAAATACCTCCATTTCATTTCTTTTTATGGCTGAGTAATATTCCATTGTATATATGTGCCACATCTTCTTTATCCATTCATCTGTCGATGGACATTTAGATTGCTTCCATGTCCTGGCTATTGTAAATAGAGCTGCAATGAACATTTTGGTACATGACTCTTTTTGACCTATGGTTTTCTCAGGGTATATGCCCAGTAGTGGGATTGCTGGGTCGTATGGTAGTTCTATTTGTAGTTTTTTAAGGAACCCCCATACTGTTCTCCATAGTGGCTGTATCAATTTACATTCCCACCAACAGTGCAAGAGTGTTCCCTTTCCTCCACACCCTCTCCAGCATTTATTGTTTCTAGATTTTTTGATGATGGCCATTCTGACCGGTGTGAGATGATATCTCATTGTAGTTTTGATTTGCATTTCTCTAATGATTAATGATGTTGAGCATTCTTTCATGTGTCTGTAGGCCATCTGTATATCTTCTTTGGAGAAATGTCTATTTAGGTCTTCTGCCCATTTTTGGATTGGGTTGTTCGTTTTTTTGTTATTGAGCTGCATGAGCTGCTTGTAAATCTTGGAGATTAATCCTTTGTCAGTTGCTTCATTTGCAAATATTTTCTCCCATTCTGATGGTTGTCTTTTGGTCTTGTTTATGGTTTCCTTTGCTGTGCAAAAGCTTTTAAGTTTCATTAGGTCCCATTTGTTTATTTGTGTTCTTATTTCCATTTCTCTGGGAGCTGGGTCAAAAAGAATCTTGCTGTGATGTATGTCATAGAGTGTTCTGCCTATGTTTTCCTCTAAGAGTTTTATAGTGTCTGCCCTTACACTTAGGTCTTTAATCCATTTTGAGTTTATTTTTGTGCATGGTGTCAGGGAGTTTTCTATTTTCATACTTTTACATGTACCTGTCCAATTTTCCCAGCACCACTTATTGAAGAGGCTGTCTTTTCTCCACTGTATATGCTTGCCTCCTTTATCAAAAATAAGGTGCCCATATGTGTGTGGGTTTATCTCTGGGCTTTCTATCCTGTTCCATTGATCTATGTTTCTGTTTTTGTGCCAGTACCAAACTGTCTTGATTACTGAAGCTTTGTAATATAGTCTGAAGTCAGGGAGCCTGATTCCCCCAGCTCCATTTTTCGTTCTCAAGATTGCTTTGGCTATTCGGGGTCTTTTGTGTTTCCATACAAATTGTGAAATTTTTTGTTCTAGTTCTGTGAAAAATGCCAGTGGTAGTTTGATAAGGATTGCATTGAATCTGTAGATTGCTTTGGGTAGTAGAGTCATTTTCACAATGTTGATTCTTCCAATCCAGGAACATGGTATATCTCTCCATCTATTTGTATCATCTTTAATTTCTTTCATCAGTGTCTTATAATTTTCTGCATACAGGTCTTTTGTCTCCTTAGGTAGGTTTATTCCTAGATATTTTATTCTTTTTGTTGCAATGGTAAATGGGAGTGTTTTCTTAATTTCACTTTCAGATTTTTCGTCATTAGTGTATAGAAATGCAAGAGATTTCTGTGCATTAATTTTGTATCCTGCTACTTTACCAAATTCATTGATTAGCTCTAGGAGTTTTCTGGTAGCATCTTTAGGATTCTCTATGTATAGTATCATGTCATCTGCAAATAGTGACAGCTTTACTTCTTCTTTTCCGATTTGGATTCCTTTTATTTCTTTGTCTTCTCTGATTGCTGTGGCTAACACTTCCAAAACTATGTTGAATAATAGTGGTGAGAGTGGGCAACCTTGTCTTGTTCCTGATCTTAGTGGAAATGGTTTCAGTTTTTCACCATTGAGGACAATGTTGGCTGTGGGTTTGTCATATATGGCCTTTATTATGTTGAGGAAAGTTCCCTCTATGCCTACTTTCTGCAGGGCTTTTATCATAAATGGGTGTTGAATTTTGTCGAAAGCTTTCTCTGCATCTATTGAGATGATCATATGGTTTTTCTCCTTCAGTTTGTTAATATGATGTATCACATTGATTGATTTGCGTATATTGAAGAATCCTTGCATTCCTGGGATAAACCCCACTTGATCATGGTGTATGATCCTTTTAATGTGCTGTTGGATTCTGTTTGCTAGTATTTTGTTGAGGATTTTTGCATCTATGTTCATCAGTGATATTGGCCTGTAGTTTTCTTTCTTTGTGACATCTTTGTCTGGTTTTGGTATCAGGGTGATGGTGGCCTCGTAGAATGAGTTTGGGAGTGTTCCTCCCTCTGCAATATTTTGGAAGAGTTTGAGAAGGATAGGTGTTAGCTCTTCTCTAAATGTTTGATAGAATTCACCTGTGAAGCCATCTGGTCCTGGGCTTTTGTTTGTTGGAAGGTTTTTAATCACAGTTTCAATTTCAGTGCTTGTGATTGGTCTGTTCATATTTTCTATTTCTTCCTGGTTCAGTCTCGGCAGTTTGTGCCTTTCTAAGAATCTGTCCATTTCTTCCAGGTTGTCCATTTTATTGGCATAGAGTTGCTTGTAGTAATCTCTCATGATCTTTTGTATTTCTGCAGTGTCAGTGGTTACTTCTCCTTTTTCATTTCTAATTCTATTGATCTGAGTCTTCTCCCTTTTTCTCTTGATGAGTCTGGCTAATGGTTTATCAATTTTGTTTATCTTCTCAAAGAACCAGCTTTTAGTTTCATTGATTTTTGCTATTGTTTCCTTCATTTCTTTTTCATTTATTTCTGACCTGATCTTTATAATTTCTTTCCTTCTGCTGGCTTTGGGGTTTTTTTGTTCTTCTTTCTCTAATTGCTTTAGGTGCAAGGTTAGGTTGTTTATTCGAGATGTTTCCTGTTTCTTGAGGTAGGCTTGTATTGCTATAAACTTCCCTCTTAGCACTGCTTTTGCTGCGTCCCATAGGTTTTGGGTCGTCGTATCTCCATTGTCATTTGTTTCTAGGTATTTTTTGATTTCCCCTTTGATTTCTTCAGTGATCACTTCGTTATTAAGTAATGTATTGTGTAGCCTCCATGTGTTTGTATTTTTTACAGGTCTTTTCCTGTAATTGATATCTAGTCTCATAGCGTTGTGGTCGGAAAAGATACTTGATACTATTTCAATTTTCTTAAATTTACCAAGGCTTGATTTGTGACCCAAGATATGATCTATCCTGGAGAATGTTCCATGAGCACTTGAGAAAAATGTGTATTCTGTTGTTTTTGGATAGAATGTCCTATAAATATCAATTAAGTCTATCTTGTTTAATGTATCATTTAAAGCTTGTGTTTCCTTATTTATTTTCATTTTGGATGATCTGTCCATTGGTGAGAGTGGGGTGTTAAAGTCCCCTACTATGATTGTGTTGCTGTCGATGTCCCCTTTTATGGCTGTTAGTATTTGCCTTATGTATTGAGGTGCTCCTATGTTGGGTGCATAAATATTTACAATTGTTATACCTTCCTCTTGTATCGATCCCTTGATCATTATATAGTGTCCTTCTTTGTCTCTTGTAATAGTCTTTATTTTAAAGTCTATTTTGTCTGATATGAGAATTGCTACTCCAGCTTTCTTTTGATTTCCATTTGCATGGAATATCTTTTTCCATCCCCTCACTTTCAGTCTATATGTGTCTCTAGGTCTGAAGTGGGTCTCTTGTAGACAGCATATATATGGGTCTTGTTTTTGTATCCATTCAGCCAGCCTGTGTCTTTTGGTGGGAGCATTTAATCCATTTACATTCAAGGTAATTATCGATATGTATGTTCCTATTCCCATTTTCTTAAATGTTTTGGGTTTGTTATTGTAGGTGTTTTCCTTCTCTTGTGTTTCTTGCCTAGAGAAGTTCCTTTAGCATTTGTTGTAAAGCTGGTTTGGTGGTGCTGAACTCTCTCAGCTTTTGCTTGTCTGTAAAGGTTTTAATTTCTCCATCGAATCTGAATGAGATCCTTGCTGGGTAGTGTAATCTTGGTTGCAGGTTTTTCTCCTTCATCACTTTAAGTATATCCTGCCACTCCCTTCTGGCTTGCAGAGTTTCTGCTGAAAGATCAGATGTTAACCTTATGGGGATTCCCTTGTGTGTTATTTGTTTTTTTTCCCTTGCTGCCTTTAATATGTTTTCCTTATATTTAATTTTTGACAGTTTGATTAATATGTGTCTTGGTGTGTTTCTCCTTGGGTTTATCCTGTATGGGACTCTCTGTGCTTCCAGGACTTGATTAACTATTTCCTTTCCCATATTAGGGAAGTTTTCAACTATAATCTCTTCAAATATCTTCTCAGTCCCTTTCTTTTTCTCTTCTTCTTCTGGGACCCCTATAATTCGAATGTTGGCACGTTTAATGTTGTCCCAGAGGTCTCTGAGACTGTCCTCAGTTCTTTTCATTCTTTTTTCTTTATCCTGCTCTGCAGTAGTTATTTCCACCATTTTATCTTCCAGGTCACTTATCCTTTCTTCTGCCTCAGTTATTCTGCTATTGATCCCATCTAGAGTATTTTTAATTTCATTTATTGTGGTTTTCATCATTGCTTGGTTCCTCTTTAGTTCTTCTACGTCCTTGTTAAATGTTTCTTGCATTTTGTCTATTCTATTTCCAAGATTTTGGATCATCCTTACTATCATTATTCTGAATTCTTTTTCAGGTAGACTACCTATTTCCTCTTCATTTGTTAGGTCTGGTGTGTTTTGACCCTGCTCCTTCATCTGCTGTGTGTTTTTCTGTCGTCTCATTTTGCTTATCTTACTGTGTTTGGGGTCTCCTTTTCACAGGCTGCAGGTTCGTAGTTCCTGTTGTTTTTGGTATCTGTCCCCAGTGGCTAAGGTTGGTTCAGTGGGTTGTGTAGGCTTCCTGGTGGAGGGAACTAGTGCCTGAGCTCTGGTGGATGAGGTTGGCTCTTGTCTTTCTGGTGGGCACGTCCACTTGCTGTGGGGTCTGCGGTGATCGCCGCGGCTCGCGCCCTTCTCTGGAGTTCGTTTAGGCGGCGCTCTGAATCCCCTCTCCTTGCGCGCCGCGAAACAAAGAGGCAAGAAAAAGTCCCTTGCCTCTTCGGCAGCTGCAGACTTTTTCCCGGTCTCCCTCCCAGCCAGCTGTTGTGCGCTAATCCCTTCAGGCTGTGTTCACGCTGCCAGCCCCAGTCCTCTCCCTGCGATCCAACCGAAACCGAAACCGGAGCCTCAGCTCCCAGCCCTGCCCGCCCCGGCGGGTGAGCAGACAAGCCTCTCAGGCTGGAGAGTGCTGCTGGGCGCCGAGCCTCTGTGCGGGAATCTCTCCGTTTTTCCCTCTGCGCCCCTGTTGCTGTGGGATCCGCGTTGGTAGCTGCGGCTCGCGCCCGTCTCTGAAGTTCGTTTAGGCAGCGCTCTGAATCCCCTCTCCTCGCGCACCAGGAAACAAAGAGGGAAGAAAAAGTCTCTTGCCTCTTCGGCAGCTGCAGACTTTTTCCCGGACTCCCTCTTGGCTAGCTGTGGTGCACTAACGCCTTCAGGCTGTGTTCACGCCGCCAACCCCAGTCCTCTCCCTACGATCCGACCGAAGCCCGAACCTCAGCTCCCAGCCCCGCCCGCCCCGGCGGGTGAGCAGACAAGCCTCTCGGGCTGGAGAGTGCTGCTCGGCGCCGAGCCTCCGTGCGGGAACCTCTCCGCTTTGCCCTCCGCACCCCTGTGGCTGCGCTCTCCTCCGTGGCTCCGAAGCTTCCCCCCTCTGCCACCCGCAGTCTCCGCCCGCTAAGGGGCTTCCTAGTGCGTGGAAATCTTTCCTCCTTCACGGCTCCCTCCCACTAGTGCAGGTGCCGTCCCTATTCTTTTGTCTCTGTTATTTCTTTTTTCTTTTGCCCTACCCAAGTACGGGGGGAGTTTCTTGCCTTTTTGGAGGTCGGACGTTTTCTGCCAGCGTTCAGTGGGTGTTCTGTAGGAGCAGTTCCACGTGTAGATGTATTTCTACTGTATCTGTGGGAAGGAAGGTGATCTCCGCGTCTTACTCTTCCGCCATCTTCCCGAGGACCCCCCTAAAGAGATTCTTTAGAACGAGATTCTTTCATCTTTTGAATATGGTTTTCTTAAAAACATAATTTTATAGTGTTACTAACTTTAAACAAAATGTACTCAACTGCTGTGGAATAGTCCTTCATAGGAGCGTGCATGGTTCACTTCTGCATCTGCTTGTGGTGGTGTTCAAGTTGCTTTCAGCTGTAGATCCTCTTATGCTAGCTAAATCTGTGATTCTGTCCCTAAATGAGGCCCTGAATTTAGGTCCGAGGCCGTGAACCTGTCCCTAACTGAGGCCTGGAAGCGCGTCCTAACGCAGGTCCTGACACTGTCCCTAACTAAGGCCCTGACACTACACCTAACTCCGTCACTGACAGTGTACCTAACAAAGGCTCTGATGCTAGTCCTAACTTAGGCCTGACACTGCCTCTAACTAAGGCCCTGATGCCGTCAATATCTGAACACCTGACATTATCCTGAGCTAATATCCTGACCCATGTCTTACCAAGGTCCTGAAACTTTCCCAAAGTAAGCCCTGACGCTGTCCCTAAGTGAGACCTTGAGGCTGTTCCTAACAGAGGCCTTGATAATATCTTTAACGAAGACCCTAATGCTGATCGTACAGAGGCCTTTATGCTGCTCCTAAGTCATGCCCTGATACTGTCCCTTACTCAGGCCCCAGGCCTCTGTTGCTGTACCTTTGTCAGGCGCTAACGCTGTCCGTACATCAAGCCCTGGCACTGGTCCTGATTAAGGCCCTCACGCTGCTGCTAACTAAGGCCCTGAGGCTCTCAATGACTAAGGTCTTCTCGTTACCCCTTGGTCATTTCCTTTCACTATCTCTGGCCTGGAACCTGACTCTGTCCCGAGATAATCTCCTGCATCTTATGCTGACTGAAACCCTAATGCTCTCCCTAACTACGGCCCTGACTACGCCTAACTAAGGCCATGACACTGTCTCTAACAAAGGCCCAGAATCTGTCCCTAATATAGGCCCTGCTGCCAGCAATAACTAAAATCCTGACACTCTCCTGAGATAATATCCTGACCCATTTCTAACCAAGGTCTTGACACTCTCCCTAAGAAAGCCCTGTCACTGTCTTTAAGTGAAGACCTGAGGCTGTCCGTAACTCAGGCCCTGAAGCTTTCCCTAACTGAGGCCTTGACGCTGTGACTAACTAGGGCTCTGCTCATCTTTAACTAAGAGCCTAAAGCTGATCCAACAAAGGCACTGATAGTGCTCCTACGTCACTCCCTGACAGTGTCCCCAGCTGAGGGCCTGACATTAGGCCTCACTCAGACCCTGTCGCTCTCCCTAAGTCAGGCCCTGATACTGTCCCTAGCTGAAGCCCTAACACTGGTTCTGAATAAGGCCCTGATATTCTCAGTAACAGAGGTCTTCACACTATCTTTAGGTCATTTCCTGACACGATTCCTAGCCTTCACCCTAACCCTGTCCCGAGTTACTATCCTACGTCTTATGCTAACTAAAGACCTTATGCTGTGCCTACCTCAGGCACTGAATTTAGTCCCAAGACCGCTAGACTGTCCCTTACTAGGCTCCATGCCCTTATCGTCACAATGTTCCATGACCACTGTCATCACAATGCTCCACGCCCTTATCATCACAATGCCCCATGACCCCTGTCATCACAATGCTCCATGACCCCTTCCATCACAATGCTCCGTGACCCCTTTCATCAAAATGCGCCATGACCATTGTCATCACAATGCTCCATGACCCCTGGCATCCCAAAGCTCCATGACCACTCTCATCGCAATGCTTCATGACCCTTGTCATTGCAATGCTACATACCATTGTCATCACAATGCTCCATACCCCATGTCATCACATTGGCCCATGACCCTTGTCTCACAATGTTCCATGCTCTTGTGATCATAATGCTCCATGCCCCCTGTCATCACAATGCCCCGTGACTCCTATCATCACAATGCTCCATGTCCCCTGTCATCACAATGCTCCATGACCCCGGTCATCACAGTGCTCCATTACCCTTGTCATCACAATGCTCCAGGTCCCCTGTCATTCACAAAGCCAAATGACCCTTGTCTTCACAATGCTTCATGGCCCTTGTCCTCACAATGCCCCATGACCCCTATCATCAAATTGCTCCATGTCCCCGTTTATCACAATGCTCTAAATTACACCTGTAATCACAGTGCTCCATAACACTTTTCCTCACAATGCTCCATGCCCCTTTTCATCACAATGAGCCATGAAAACTTTCATCAGAATGTTCCATTACCCCTGTCTAATGTCCGCTTACATCACAATGCATCACAATTACCCCTGTAATCACAGTGCTCCATAACCGCTTTCATCACAATGCTCCATTAATCCTTTCATCGCACTGCTCTATGACTTTGTCATCACAATGTTCCATGCCCTTCTCATCACAATGCTCCATGGCCTTTGTCATCACAATGCTCCATGTTCAATGTAATCATAGTGCTCCACGACCCCTGTCATCACAATGTTCCATGAGACATTTCATCACAAACTCCATGACGCTCGTCATCACAATGCTCCATGGCACTTTGCATCACAATGCTCCATGACCACATTCAGCACAGTGGTCCATGAACCTTATCATCACAATATTCCATGGCTCTTGCCATCAAAATGCCCCATGGCGCTTGTCATCACAATGCTCCATGACCCCTTGTCATCGCAATGCACCATGGCCCCATTCATCACAATGCTCCCAGACATCTTTCATCACAATTCTCCATGAGCACTTTCATCACAATGCTCCACGTGCCTTGTTCATCACAATGCTCCATGACACCTTTTCATCACAATGCTCCATGACCATTTTCATCACAAGTCTCCATGCCCTTATCATCACAGTGCTCCATGAACCCTTTCATCACAATGCTCCATGGCCCTTCTCATCACAATGCCCCATGACCCCTTCCATCACAATGCTCCATGACCCCTTTCATCAAAATGCGCCATGAACATTGTCATAAGAAAGCTCCATGACCACATTCATCACAATGCTCCATGACCCCTTTCCTTATAATGCTGATGGCTCTTGTCATCACAAAGCTCCATGGCGCTTGTCATCACAAGGCTCCATGACCACTGTAATCACAATGATCCATGACCCCTTTGATAACAATTCTCCATGACCCCTTTCCTCACAATGATCCTTGGCACTTGTCATCACAATGCTCCATGATCCCGGTAATCACAATGATCCTTGACCACTTTCATCACAATGTTCCATGGCCGCTTTCATCACAAGTCTCCATGCCCTTATCATCACAGTGCTCCATGAACCCTTTCATCACAATGCTCCATGGCCCTTCTCATCACAATGCCCCATGACCCCTTCCATCACAATGCTCCATGACCCCTTTCATCAAAATGCGCCATGAACATTGTCATAAGAAAGCTCCATGACCACGTTCATCACAATGCTCCATGACCCCTTCCCTTATAATGCTGATGGCTCTTGTCATCACAAAGCTCCATGGCGCTTGTCATCACAAGGTTCCATGACCACTGTAATCACAATGATCCATGACCCCTTTGATAACAATTCTCCATGACCCCTTTCCTCACAATGATCCTTGGCACTTGTCATCACAATGCTCCATAACCCCTGTCATCACAATGCCCCATGACCCATTTCCCCACAATGCTCCCTGAGCCATGTCATCACAATGCTACTTGTCTTTCTCATTACAATGCTCCATGTCCCCTATCATCAGTCTTCCATGACCTGTTTAATCACAACTCTCCTTAACACTTTTCTCATAATACTCCATGCCATTGTCATCACAAAGTTTCATGCCCCCTGTCACCACAATGCTCCAAGCCCACTCTCAACACAATGCTCCATGAGACTTGGCTCACAATGCTCCATGCCCTTTTCAACACAGTGCTCCATGCCCCCTTTCATTACAATGTTCCATGCCCCCTGTCATCACAAGGCTCCATGCCCTTATCATCACAATGCTCCATGACACCTGTCTTCGCAATGTTCCACGCACTTATCATCACAATACTCCTTGACCCTTGTCTAAAATGTTACATGGCGGTGACATCACAATGTTCCATGCACCCTGTCATTACAAGGCTCCATGACACTTGTCATCACAATGTTACATGGCCCCTATCATACAAAATGCCATATGACCACTTTCATCACAATGCTCCAAGGCCCCTGTCATCAAAATGCCCCATGAACCCAGTCATCACAATGCTCCAGGCCCCCTGTCATCACAATGAGCCATGACACCTTTCATCACAATGCCTCATAACCACTGTCATCACAATGATCCATGGCCCTTGTCATCACAATGCTCCCTGGTGCATGTCATCACAAAGATCCATGACCACTTTCAGCACAATGCTCCATGACCCCTTTCATCAAAATTTTCCATGACCATTGTCATCACAATGCTCCATGAGCCCTGTCATTACAATGCTCCCTGATCCCTGTCATCACCATGATCCATGGCCCTTGTCATCACAGTGCTCCTTTGCTCTTTTCGTAACAATGCTCCATGATCCCTGTCATCACAATGATCCATGATTACTTTCATCACAATTCTCCTTTTTCCCTTGCATCACAATGATCCCTGGAGCTTGTCAAAACAATGCTCCTCGATTCCCTGTAATCACAATGCCCCATGTCCCCTTTCATCACAATGCTCCCAGTCATCTTTAATCACAATTCTCCATGACCACTTTCATCACAATTCTCCACGTGCCCTGTTCATCACAATGCTCCATGACCCCTTTTCATCACAATGCTCCATGACCATTTTCATCACAAGGCTCCATGCTCTTATCATCACAGTGCTCCATGAACCCTTCCATCACAATGCTCCATGGCTCTTCTCATCACAATGCCTCATGACCCCTTCCATCACAATGCTCCATGACCCCTTTCATCAAAATGCGCTACGAACATTGTCATAAGAAAGCTCCATGACCACGTTCATCACAATGCTCCATGACCCCTTTCCTTACAATTCTCCATGGCCCTTGTCATCACAAAGCTCCAGGGCGCTTGTCATCACAAGGCTCCATGACCACTGTAATCACAATGATCCATGACCCCTTTGATAACAATTCTCTATTACCCCTTTCCTCACAATGAGCCTTGGCGCTTGTCATCACAATGCTCCATGATCCCTGTAATCACAATGATCCTTGACCCCTTTCATCACAATGTTCCATGGCCGCTTTCATCACAATGCTCCATAACCCCTGTCATCACAATGCCCCATGACCCATTTCCCCACAATGTTCCCTGAGCCATGTCATCACAATGCTACTTGTCTTTGTCATTACAATGCTCCATGTCCCCTGTAATCAGAGTCTTCCATGACCCCTTTCATCACAACTCTCCTTAACACTTTTCTCACAATGCTCCATGCCATTGTCATCACAAAGTTTCATGCCCCCTCTCACCACAATGCTCCAAGCCCACTCTCAACACAATGCTCCATGAGACTTGCCTCACAATGCTCCATGCTCTTTTCATCAAAGTGCTCCATGCCCCCTGTCATCACAATGCTCCATGCCCCCTTTCATTACAATGTTCCATGCCCCATGTCATCACAAGGCTCCATGCCCTTATCATCACAATGCTCCATGACACCTGTCTTAGCAATGTTCCACGCACTTATCATCACAATACTCCTTGACCCCTGTCTAAAATGCTACATGGCGGTGACATCACAATGTTCCATGCACCCTGTCATTACAAGGCTCCATGACACTTGTCATCACAATGTTCCATGGCCCCTATCATTCAAAATGCCATATGACCACTTTCATCACAATGCTCCAAGGCCCTTTTCATCACAATGCCCCATGAACCCTGTCATCACAATGCTCCAGGCCCCCTGTCATCACAATGAGCCATGACACCTTTCATCACAATGCTCCATAACCACTGTCATCACAATGATCCATGGCCCTTGTCATCACAATGCTCCATGGCCCTTGTCATCACAATTCTCCATGACCCCTGTCATCACAATGCTCCATGGCCCTTGTCATCACAATGCTCCATGCACTTATCATCACAATTCTCCATGACACTTGTCATCACAGTGCTCCATGGCGCTTGTCATCACAATGATCCAGATCCTTAGTTCCTGTGTTGGGAGTAGTATCATTGCCTCAATTAGGGAAAATGTCAGTGACTGAGTTGGGAGTAGTGTGAGGGCCCTTGTTAGGGACACTGTCAGTGACTGATTTAGCTGTAGTGTCAGGGTTTTAGTTACGTACACTGTCAGAGCCTGAGTTGGGAATAGTGTCAGGGCCTTTGTTATGGACTGTGTCATTGCCTGAGTTAGGAGTGGTGTCAGTGCCTTAGTTAGGGGTAGCATCAGTGCCTTCGTTAGGTATTGTATCAGCGCCTCAGTTAGGAATAGATTCAGGGCCTTATTTTGGGACAGTGTCAGTGCCTGAGTTAGGAGTTTTGTCGGCCTTAGTTAGGGACCTTTTCAGGGCCTGAGTTAGGAGTAATGTCAGGGCCTTCCTTAGGTATTGTATCAGTGCCTGAGTTAGGAATAGTGTCAAGGCCTTAGTTAGGGACATTGCCAGGGCATGATTTAGGAGGAGTGTTAGGGTGTGAGTTATGAACAATGTCAGGGCCTTAGTTAGTGACTGTGTCAGTTCCTGAGTTAGGAGTAGAGTCAGGGCCTAAGTTAGAGACAGTGCCAGTGCTGAGTTCGTAGTAGTATCAGGGCCTTAGTTAGAGACAGTGTCAGGGCCTGAGTTAGGAGTAGTGTTAGAGGCTTTGTTAGGGACAGTGTCAGTGCCTGAGTTAAGTGTAGCGTCACAGCTTTAGTTAGGGCCAGTGTCCGGGCCTTAGTTAAGACCAGTGTCAGGGCCTATGATAGGAATCAGATCAGGGCCTGTGTTACGAGTAGTGCCAGGGACATAGTTAAGGACAGTGTCAGGGCCTGAGTCCTGACTTATTCCTAACTTTCCTCACTAAGGATTTTTGACACTACTGCTAATTCAGGTCCTGATAATATCCCTTACTAAGGCCCTGACCTTTTCCCTGGCTAAGGCCCTGAACTTATCCTAAGTCAGGCCCTGATACTTTCCCTAACAATGGCCCTGGCACTACACTTAACTTAGGCCCCGAAATGATACCTAACAAAGGCTCTGTTGCTAGTCCAAACTAAAGCCCTAAAATTGGTCTTAAATAAGGCCTTGACACTAATCCTAACTCAGGCCCTAACACTGTCCGTAGCTAAGGCCCTGACAGTACGCCTAACTCAGGCCCTCATACGATTCCTAACAATGTCTCTGATGCTAGTCCAAACTAAGGTCCTGAAATTGGACCTAAATAAGGCCTTGACACGAATCGTAACTCAGGCCCTAGCACTGTCCCTAACTAGGTCTCTGACAGTACACCTAAGTCAGACCCTGACACTGTCCCTAAGCAAGGCCCTGACACTACTCCTAACTCAGTCCCTTACACTGTATCTAACAAAGTCACTGCTGCTAGGCCTAACTCAGGCCCTCAAAGTGTCTGTAAGTAAGGCCCTGCTGCCATCACTATGTAAAGTCCTGATATTATCCTGAGCTAATATCCTGACCTATGTCTTTCCAAGGTCCTGAATCTGTCCCAAAGTAAGCCCTAATGCTGTCCATAAGTGAAGACCTGAGGCTGTCCCTAACTCAGGCCCTGAAGCTTTCCTTAACTGAAGCCTTGAAGCTGTGACTAACTCAGGCCCTGATCATGTATTTCACGAAGACCTTAATGCTGATCCAGCAAAGACGCTGATGCTGCTCCAAAGTCATGCCCTGACAGTGTGCCCAGCAAAGGGCCTGATGCTAGGCCTCACTCAGGCCCTGTCGCTCTCCCGAAGTCAGGCCCTGACACTGTCACTAACTAAGGCCCTGACTCTACTCCTAACTCAGTCCCGTAAAGTGTACCTAACAAAGGCTCTGATGCTAGTCGTAACTCCGGGCATGACACTGTCTCTAACTAAGGGCTGCTGCCATCAATATCTAAAGTCCTGACATTATCCGGAGCTAATATCCTGACCCATGTCTTACCAAGGTCCTGAAACTCCCCCAAAGTAAGCCCTGACGCTGTCCCTAAGTGAGGCCCTGCAGCTTTCCCTAACTAACTCAGGCCTTGATTCTGTGACTAACTCAGACCATGGTCATATATTTAACTAAGACCCTAAGGCTGATCCAACAGAGGCCCTGAGGCTGCTCCTAAGTCATGCCCTGACAGTGTCCCCAGCTAAGGGTCTGATACTAGGACTCACTCAGACCCTATCGCTCTCCCTAAGTCAGGCTCTGATGCTGTCCCTACCTGAAGCCCTAACACTGGTTCTGAATAAGGCCCTGAGAGTCTCAGTAACAAAGGTCTTCACACTATCCTTAGGTCATTTCCTGACACTATCCCTACATGTTAAACTGACACTGTCACTAGCTAATGTCCTGCCTCTTATGCTAACTGAAGCCCTTAGGCTGTGCCTGCCTCAGGCACTGAATTTAGTCCCAAGACCGTGAAACTGTCCCGAACTAAGGCCTAGATGCTCGTCCTACATCTGGCCCTGACACTGTCCCTAACTAAGGCCCTAACACTATTGCTAACTGAGGACCTGACACTGGACCTATCAGGGGCCCGCTACTCCTAACTAACGCCTTGACACTGTCCCTTACTTAGGCCCTGCTACCATCAATATCTAAAGTCCTGACATTATCCTGAGCTAATATCCTAACTCATCTCTTACCAAGGTCCTGAAACTCTCCCTAAGGAAGCCCTGATGCTCTCCCTAAGTGAGGCCTTGAGGCTGTCCCTAACAGAGGCCCTGATAATATCTTTAACATAGCCCCTGAGGCTGATCCTACTTTGGCTCTTATGTTGCTCCTAAGTCATGCCCTGACACTGTCCCTAGCTAAGGCCCTGACGCTAGGCCTCACTCAGGCCCTGTCGCTCTCCCTAAGTCAGGCTCTGACGCTGTCCCTACCCGAAGCCCTGACACTCACTGGTCCTTAATTAGGCCCTGATGCTCTAAGTAACCAAGGTCTTGACACTATCCCTAGGTCATTTCCTGAAACTATCGCTAGATCTTAACCTAACCTTCTCTTTAGCTAATATCGAGATTAGCTAAAGAGATTCTTTAGAACGAGATTCTTTCATCTTTTGAATATGGTTTTCTTAAAAACATAATTTTATAGTGTTACTAACTTTAAACAAAATGTACTCAACTGCTGTGGAATAGTCCTTCATAGGAGCGTGCATGGTTCACTTCTGCATCTGCTTGTGGTGGTGTTCAAGTTGCTTTCAGCTGTAGATCCTCTTATGCTAGCTAAATCTGTGATTCTGTCCCTAAATGAGGCCCTGAATTTAGGTCCGAGGCCGTGAACCTGTCCCTAACTGAGGCCTGGAAGCGCGTCCTAACGCAGGTCCTGACACTGTCCCTAACTAAGGCCCTGACACTACACCTAACTCCGTCACTGACAGTGTACCTAACAAAGGCTCTGATGCTAGTCCTAACTTAGGCCTGACACTGCCTCTAACTAAGGCCCTGATGCCGTCAATATCTGAACACCTGACATTATCCTGAGCTAATATCCTGACCCATGTCTTACCAAGGTCCTGAAACTTTCCCAAAGTAAGCCCTGACGCTGTCCCTAAGTGAGACCTTGAGGCTGTTCCTAACAGAGGCCTTGATAATATCTTTAACGAAGACCCTAATGCTGATCGTACAGAGGCCTTTATGCTGCTCCTAAGTCATGCCCTGATACTGTCCCTTACTCAGGCCCCAGGCCTCTGTTGCTGTACCTTTGTCAGGCGCTAACGCTGTCCGTACATCAAGCCCTGGCACTGGTCCTGATTAAGGCCCTCACGCTGCTGCTAACTAAGGCCCTGAGGCTCTCAATGACTAAGGTCTTCTCGTTATCCCTTGGTCATTTCCTTTCACTATCTCTGGCCTGGAACCTGACTCTGTCCCGAGATAATCTCCTGCATCTTATGCTGACTGAAACCCTAATGCTCTCCCTAACTACGGCCCTGACTACGCCTAACTAAGGCCATGACACTGTCTCTAACAAAGGCCCAGAATCTGTCCCTAATATAGGCCCTGCTGCCAGCAATAACTAAAATCCTGACACTCTCCTGAGATAATATCCTGACCCATTTCTAACCAAGGTCTTGACACTCTCCCTAAGAAAGCCCTGTCACTGTCTTTAAGTGAAGACCTGAGGCTGTCCGTAACTCAGGCCCTGAAGCTTTCCCTAACTGAGGCCTTGACGCTGTGACTAACTAGGGCTCTGCTCATCTTTAACTAAGAGCCTAAAGCTGATCCAACAAAGGCACTGATAGTGCTCCTACGTCACTCCCTGACAGTGTCCCCAGCTGAGGGCCTGACATTAGGCCTCACTCAGACCCTGTCGCTCTCCCTAAGTCAGGCCCTGATACTGTCCCTAGCTGAAGCCCTAACACTGGTTCTGAATAAGGCCCTGATATTCTCAGTAACAGAGGTCTTCACACTATCTTTAGGTCATTTCCTGACACGATTCCTAGCCTTCACCCTAACCCTGTCCCGAGTTACTATCCTACGTCTTATGCTAACTAAAGACCTTATGCTGTGCCTACCTCAGGCACTGAATTTAGTCCCAAGACCGCTAGACTGTCCCTCACTAGGCTCCATGCCCTTATCGTCACAATGTTCCATGACCACTGTCATCACAATGCTCCACGCCCTTATCATCACAATGCCCCATGACCCCTGTCATCACAATGCTCCATGACCCCTTCCATCACAATGCTCCGTGACCCCTTTCATCAAAATGCGCCATGACCATTGTCATCACAATGCTCCATGACCCCTGGCATCCCAAAGCTCCATGACCACTCTCATCGCAATGCTTCATGACCCTTGTCATTGCAATGCTACATACCATTGTCATCACAATGCTCCATACCCCATGTCATCACATTGGCCCATGACCCTTGTCTCACAATGTTCCATGCTCTTGTGATCATAATGCTCCATGCCCCCTGTCATCACAATGCCCCGTGACTCCTATCATCACAATGCTCCATGTCCCCTGTCATCACAATGCTCCATGACCCCGGTCATCACAGTGCTCCATTACCCTTGTCATCACAATGCTCCAGGTCCCCTGTCATTCACAAAGCCAAATGACCCTTGTCTTCACAATGCTTCATGGCCCTTGTCCTCACAATGCCCCATGACCCCTATCATCAAATTGCTCCATGTCCCCGTTTATCACAATGCTCTAAATTACACCTGTAATCACAGTGCTCCATAACACTTTTCCTCACAATGCTCCATGCCCCTTTTCATCACAATGAGCCATGAAAACTTTCATCAGAATGTTCCATTACCCCTGTCTAATGTCCGCTTACATCACAATGCATCACAATTACCCCTGTAATCACAGTGCTCCATAACCGCTTTCATCACAATGCTCCATTAATCCTTTCATCGCACTGCTCTATGACTTTGTCATCACAATGTTCCATGCCCTTCTCATCACAATGCTCCATGGCCTTTGTCATCACAATGCTCCATGTTCAATGTAATCATAGTGCTCCACGACCCCTGTCATCACAATGTTCCATGAGACATTTCATCACAAACTCCATGACGCTCGTCATCACAATGCTCCATGGCACTTTGCATCACAATGCTCCATGACCACATTCAGCACAGTGGTCCATGAACCTTATCATCACAATATTCCATGGCTCTTGCCATCAAAATGCCCCATGGCGCTTGTCATCACAATGCTCCATGACCCCTTGTCATCGCAATGCACCATGGCCCCATTCATCACAATGCTCCCAGACATCTTTCATCACAATTCTCCATGAGCACTTTCATCACAATGCTCCACGTGCCTTGTTCATCACAATGCTCCATGACACCTTTTCATCACAATGCTCCATGACCATTTTCATCACAAGTCTCCATGCCCTTATCATCACAGTGCTCCATGAACCTTTTCATCACAATGCTCCATGGCCCTTCTCATCACAATGCCCCATGACCCCTTCCATCACAATGCTCCATGACCCCTTTCATCAAAATGCGCCATGAACATTGTCATAAGAAAGCTCCATGACCACGTTCATCACAATGCTCCATGACCCCTTCCCTTATAATGCTGATGGCTCTTGTCATCACAAAGCTCCATGGCGCTTGTCATCACAAGGCTCCATGACCACTGTAATCACAATGATCCATGACCCCTTTGATAACAATTCTCCATGACCCCTTTCCTCACAATGATCCTTGGCACTTGTCATCACAATGCTCCATAACCCCTGTCATCACAATGCCCCATGACCCATTTCCCCACAATGCTCCCTGAGCCATGTCATCACAATGCTACTTGTCTTTCTCATTACAATGCTCCATGTCCCCTATCATCAGTCTTCCATGACCTGTTTAATCACAACTCTCCTTAACACTTTTCTCATAATACTCCATGCCATTGTCATCACAAAGTTTCATGCCCCCTGTCACCACAATGCTCCAAGCCCACTCTCAACACAATGCTCCATGAGACTTGTCTCACAATGCTCCATGCCCTTTTCAACACAGTGCTCCATGCCCCCTTTCATTACAATGTTCCATGCCCCCTGTCATCACAAGGCTCCATGCCCTTATCATCACAATGCTCCATGACACCTGTCTTCGCAATGTTCCACGCACTTATCATCACAATACTCCTTGACCCTTGTCTAAAATGGTACATGGCGGTGACGTCACAATGTTCCATGCACCCTGTCATTACAAGGCTCCATGACACTTGTCATCACAATGTTACATGGCCCCTATCATACAAAATGCCATATGACCACTTTCATCACAATGCTCCAAGGCCCCTGTCATCAAAATGCCCCATGAACCCAGTCATCACAATGCTCCAGGCCCCCTGTCATCACAATGAGCCATGACACCTTTCACCACAATGCCCCATAACCACTGTCATCACAATGATCCATGGCCCTTGTCATCACAATGCTCCCTGGTGCATGTCATCACAAAGATCCATGACCACTTTCAGCACAATGCTCCATGACCCCTTTCATCAAAATTTTCCATGACCATTGTCATCACAATGCTCCATGAGCCCTGTCATTACAATGCTCCCTGATCCCTGTCATCACCATGATCCATGGCCCTTGTCATCACAGTGCTCCTTTGCTCTTTTCGTAACAATGCTCCATGATCCCTGTCATCACAATGATCCATGATTACTTTCATCACAATTCTCCTTTTTCCCTTTCATCACAATGATCCCTGGAGCTTGTCAAAACAATGCTCCTCGATTCCCTGTAATCACAATGCCCCATGTCCCCTTTCATCACAATGCTCCCAGTCATCTTTAATCACAATTCTCCATGACCACTTTCATCACAATTCTCCACGTGCCCTGTTCATCACAATGCTCCATGACCCCTTTTCATCACAATGCTCCATGACCATTTTCATCACAAGGCTCCATGCTCTTATCATCACAGTGCTCCATGAACCCTTTCATCACAATGCTCCATGGCCCTTCTCATCACAATGCCCCATGACCCCTTCCATCACAATGCTCCATGACCCCTTTCATCAAAATGCGCTACGAACATTGTCATAAGAAAGGTCCATGACCACGTTCATCACAATGCTCCATGACCCCTTTCCTTACAATTCTCCATGGCCCTTGTCATCACAAAGCTCCAGGGCGCTTGTCATCACAAGGCTCCATGACCACTGTAATCACAATGATCCATGACCCCTTTGATAACAATTCTCTATTACCCCTTTCCTCACAATGAGCCTTGGCGCTTGTCATCACAATGCTCCATGATCCCTGTAATCACAATGATCCTTGACCCCTTTCATCACAATGTTCCATGGCCGCTTTCATCACAATGCTCCATAACCCCTGTCATCACAATGCCCCATGACCCATTTCCCCACAATGTTCCCTGAGCCATGTCATCACAATGCTACTTGTCTTTGTCATTACAATGCTCCATGTCCCCTGTAATCAGAGTCTTCCATGACCCCTTTCATCACAACTCTCCTTAACACTTTTCTCACAATGCTCCATGCCATTGTCATCACAAAGTTTCATGCCCCCTCTCACCACAATGCTCCAAGCCCACTCTCAACACAATGCTCCATGAGACTTGCCTCACAATGCTCCATGCTCTTTTCATCAAAGTGCTCCATGCCCCCTGTCATCACAATGCTCCATGCCCCCTTTCATTACAATGTTCCATGCCCCATGTCATCACAAGGCTCCATGCCCTTATCATCACAATGCTCCATGACACCTGTCTTAGCAATGTTCCACGCACTTATCATCACAATACTCCTTGACCCCTGTCTAAAATGCTACATGGCGGTGACATCACAATGTTCCATGCACCCTGTCATTACAAGGCTCCATGACACTTGTCATCACAATGTTCCATGGCCCCTATCATTCAAAATGCCATATGACCACTTTCATCACAATGCTCCAAGGCCCTTTTCATCACAATGCCCCATGAACCCTGTCATCACAATGCTCCAGGCCCCCTGTCATCACAATGAGCCATGACACCTTTCATCACAATGCTCCATAACCACTGTCATCACAATGATCCATGGCCCTTGTCATCACAATGCTCCCTGGTGCATGTAATCACAAAGATCCATGACCACTTTCAGCACAATGCTCCATGACCCCTTTCATCAAAATTCTCCATGACCATTGTCATCACAATGCTCCATGAGCCCTGTCATTACAATGCTCCCTGACCCCTGTCATCACCATGATCCATGGCCCTTGTCATCACAGTGCTCCTTCGCTCTTGTCGTAACAATGCTCTATGATCCCTGTCATCACAATGATCCATGATTCCTTTCATCACAATTCTCCTTTTCCCCTTTCATCACAGTGATCCCTGGAGCTTGTCAAAACAATGCTCCTCGATTCCCTGTAATCACAATGATCCATGACCCCTTTGATGACAATGCTCCATTACCCCACTAATCACAATGATCCATGGTGATTGTCATCACAATGCTCCATGAACCTTGTCATCACAATGCTCCAGGTCGTTGTAATCACAATATTCCATGACCCCTTTCACCACAAAGCTCCAAGATCCCTGTCATCACAATGCCCCATGACTCCTATCATCACAATGCTCCATAGCGCTTTTCATCACAATCCTCCATGACCACTTTCATCACAATGCTCCATGACCACTATCATCACAATGCCCCATGAACTCTGTCATCACAATGCTCCATGGCCCTTGTCATCACAATTCTCCATGACCCCTGTCATCACAATGCTCCATGGCCCTTGTCATCACAATGCTCCATGCACTTATCATCACAATTCTCCATGACACTTGTCATCACAGTGCTCCATGGCGCTTGTCATCACAATGATCCAGATCCTTAGTTCCTGTGTTGGGAGTAGTATCATTGCCTCAATTAGGGAAAATGTCAGTGACTGAGTTGGGAGTAGTGTGAGGGCCCTTGTTAGGGACACTGTCAGTGACTGATTTAGCTGTAGTGTCAGGGTTTTAGTTACGTACACTGTCAGAGCCTGAGTTGGGAATAGTGTCAGGGCCTTTGTTATGGACTGTGTCATTGCCTGAGTTAGGAGTGGTGTCAGTGCCTTAGTTAGGGGTAGCATCAGTGCCTTCGTTAGGTATTGTATCAGCGCCTCAGTTAGGAATAGATTCAGGGCCTTATTTTGGGACAGTGTCAGTGCCTGAGTTAGGAGTTTTGTCGGCCTTAGTTAGGGACCTTTTCAGGGCCTGAGTTAGGAGTAATGTCAGGGCCTTCCTTAGGTATTGTATCAGTGCCTGAGTTAGGAATAGTGTCAAGGCCTTAGTTAGGGACATTGCCAGGGCATGATTTAGGAGGAGTGTTAGGGTGTGAGTTATGAACAATGTCAGGGCCTTAGTTAGTGACTGTGTCAGTTCCTGAGTTAGGAGTAGAGTCAGGGCCTAAGTTAGAGACAGTGCCAGTGCTGAGTTCGTAGTAGTATCAGGGCCTTAGTTAGAGACAGTGTCAGGGCCTGAGTTAGGAGTAGTGTTAGAGGCTTTGTTAGGGACAGTGTCAGTGCCTGAGTTAAGTGTAGCGTCACAGCTTTAGTTAGGGCCAGTGTCCGGGCCTTAGTTAAGACCAGTGTCAGGGCCTATGATAGGAATCAGATCAGGGCCTGTGTTACGAGTAGTGCCAGGGACATAGTTAAGGACAGTGTCAGGGCCTGAGTCCTGACTTATTCCTAACTTTCCTCACTAAGGATTTTTGACACTACTGCTAATTCAGGTCCTGATAATATCCCTTACTAAGGCCCTGACCTTTTCCCTGGCTAAGGCCCTGAACTTATCCTAAGTCAGGCCCTGATACTTTCCCTAACAATGGCCCTGGCACTACACTTAACTTAGGCCCCGAAATGATACCTAACAAAGGCTCTGTTGCTAGTCCAAACTAAAGCCCTAAAATTGGTCTTAAATAAGGCCTTGACACTAATCCTAACTCAGGCCCTAACACTGTCCCTAGCTAAGGCCCTGACAGTACGCCTAACTCAGGCCCTCATACGATTCCTAACAATGTCTCTGATGCTAGTCCAAACTAAGGTCCTGAAATTGGACCTAAATAAGGCCTTGACACGAATCGTAACTCAGGCCCTAGCACTGTCCCTAACTAGGTCTCTGACAGTACACCTAAGTCAGACCCTGACACTGTCCCTAAGCAAGGCCCTGACACTACTCCTAACTCAGTCCCTTACACTGTATCTAACAAAGTCACTGCTGCTAGGCCTAACTCAGGCCCTCAAAGTGTCTGTAAGTAAGGCCCTGCTGCCATCACTATGTAAAGTCCTGATATTATCCTGAGCTAATATCCTGACCTATGTCTTTCCAAGGTCCTGAAACTGTCCCAAAGTAAGCCCTAATGCTGTCCATAAGTGAAGACCTGAGGCTGTCCCTAACTCAGGCCCTGAAGCTTTCCTTAACTGAAGCCTTGAAGCTGTGACTAACTCAGGCCCTGATCATGTATTTCACGAAGACCTTAATGCTGATCCAGCAAAGACGCTGATGCTGCTCCAAAGTCATGCCCTGACAGTGTGCCCAGCAAAGGGCCTGATGCTAGGCCTCACTCAGGCCCTGTCGCTCTCCCGAAGTCAGGCCCTGACACTGTCACTAACTAAGGCCCTGACTCTACTCCTAACTCAGTCCCGTAAAGTGTACCTAACAAAGGCTCTGATGCTAGTCGTAACTCCGGGCATGACACTGTCTCTAACTAAGGGCTGCTGCCATCAATATCTAAAGTCCTGACATTATCCGGAGCTAATATCCTGACCCATGTCTTACCAAGGTCCTGAAACTCCCCCAAAGTAAGCCCTGACGCTGTCCCTAAGTGAGGCCCTGCAGCTTTCCCTAACTAACTCAGGCCTTGATTCTGTGACTAACTCAGACCATGGTCATATATTTAACTAAGACCCTAAGGCTGATCCAACAGAGGCCCTGAGGCTGCTCCTAAGTCATGCCCTGACAGTGTCCCCAGCTAAGGGTCTGATACTAGGACTCACTCAGACCCTATCGCTCTCCCTAAGTCAGGCTCTGATGCTGTCCCTACCTGAAGCCCTAACACTGGTTCTGAATAAGGCCCTGAGAGTCTCAGTAACAAAGGTCTTCACACTATCCTTAGGTCATTTCCTGACACTATCCCTACATGTTAAACTGACACTGTCACTAGCTAATGTCCTGCCTCTTATGCTAACTGAAGCCCTTAGGCTGTGCCTGCCTCAGGCACTGAATTTAGTCCCAAGACCGTGAAACTGTCCCGAACTAAGGCCTAGATGCTCGTCCTACATCTGGCCCTGACACTGTCCCTAACTAAGGCCCTAACACTATTGCTAACTGAGGACCTGACACTGGACCTATCAGGGGCCCGCTACTCCTAACTAACGCCTTGACACTGTCCCTTACTTAGGCCCTGCTACCATCAATATCTAAAGTCCTGACATTATCCTGAGCTAATATCCTAACTCATCTCTTACCAAGGTCCTGAAACTCTCCCTAAGGAAGCCCTGATGCTCTCCCTAAGTGAGGCCTTGAGGCTGTCCCTAACAGAGGCCCTGATAATATCTTTAACATAGCCCCTGAGGCTGATCCTACTTTGGCTCTTATGTTGCTCCTAAGTCATGCCCTGACACTGTCCCTAGCTAAGGCCCTGACGCTAGGCCTCACTCAGGCCCTGTCGCTCTCCCTAAGTCAGGCTCTGACGCTGTCCCTACCCGAAGCCCTGACACTCACTGGTCCTTAATTAGGCCCTGATGCTCTAAGTAACCAAGGTCTTGACACTATCCCTAGGTCATTTCCTGAAACTATCGCTAGATCTTAACCTAACCTTCTCTTTAGCTAATATCGAGATTAGCTAAAGAGATTCTTTAGAACGAGATTCTTTCATCTTTTGAATATGGTTTTCTTAAAAACATAATTTTATAGTGTTACTAACTTTAAACAAAATGTACTCAACTGCTGTGGAATAGTCCTTCATAGGAGCGTGCATGGTTCACTTCTGCATCTGCTTGTGGTGGTGTTCAAGTTGCTTTCAGCTGTAGATCCTCTTATGCTAGCTAAATCTGTGATTCTGTCCCTAAATGAGGCCCTGAATTTAGGTCCGAGGCCGTGAACCTGTCCCTAACTGAGGCCTGGAAGCGCGTCCTAACGCAGGTCCTGACACTGTCCCTAACTAAGGCCCTGACACTACACCTAACTCCGTCACTGACAGTGTACCTAACAAAGGCTCTGATGCTAGTCCTAACTTAGGCCTGACACTGCCTCTAACTAAGGCCCTGATGCCGTCAATATCTGAACACCTGACATTATCCTGAGCTAATATCCTGACCCATGTCTTACCAAGGTCCTGAAACTTTCCCAAAGTAAGCCCTGACGCTGTCCCTAAGTGAGACCTTGAGGCTGTTCCTAAAAGAGGCCTTGATAATATCTTTAACGAAGACCCTAATGCTGATCGTACAGAGGCCTTTATGCTGCTCCTAAGTCATGCCCTGATACTGTCCCTTACTCAGGCCCCAGGCCTCTGTTGCTGTACCTTTGTTAGGCGCTAACGCTGTCCGTACATCAAGCCCTGGCACTGGTCCTGATTAAGGCCCTCACGCTGCTGCTAACTAAGGCCCTGAGGCTCTCAATGACTAAGGTCTTCTCGTTATCCCTTGGTCATTTCCTTTCACTATCTCTGGCCTGGAACCTGACTCTGTCCCGAGATAATCTCCTGCATCTTATGCTGACTGAAACCCTAATGCTCTCCCTAACTACGGCCCTGACTACGCCTAACTAAGGCCATGACACTGTCTCTAACAAAGGCCCAGAATCTGTCCCTAATATAGGCCCTGCTGCCAGCAATAACTAAAATCCTGACACTCTCCTGAGATAATATCCTGACCCATTTCTAACCAAGGTCTTGACACTCTCCCTAAGAAAGCCCTGTCACTGTCTTTAAGTGAAGACCTGAGGCTGTCCGTAACTCAGGCCCTGAAGCTTTCCCTAACTGAGGCCTTGACGCTGTGACTAACTAGGGCTCTGCTCATCTTTAACTAAGAGCCTAAAGCTGATCCAACAAAGGCACTGATAGTGCTCCTACGTCACTCCCTGACAGTGTCCCCAGCTGAGGGCCTGACATTAGGCCTCACTCAGACCCTGTCGCTCTCCCTAAGTCAGGCCCTGATACTGTCCCTAGCTGAAGCCCTAACACTGGTTCTGAATAAGGCCCTGATATTCTCAGTAACAGAGGTCTTCACACTATCTTTAGGTCATTTCCTGACACGATTCCTAGCCTTCACCCTAACCCTGTCCCGAGTTACTATCCTACGTCTTATGCTAACTAAAGACCTTATGCTGTGCCTACCTCAGGCACTGAATTTAGTCCCAAGACCGCTAGACTGTCCCTCACTAGGCTCCATGCCCTTATCGTCACAATGTTCCATGACCACTGTCATCACAATGCTCCACGCCCTTATCATCACAATGCCCCATGACCCCTGTCATCACAATGCTCCATGACCCCTTCCATCACAATGCTCCGTGACCCCTTTCATCAAAATGCGCCATGACCATTGTCATCACAATGCTCCATGACCCCTGGCATCCCAAAGCTCCATGACCACTCTCATCGCAATGCTTCATGACCCTTGTCATTGCAATGCTACATACCATTGTCATCACAATGCTCCATACCCCATGTCATCACATTGGCCCATGACCCTTGTCTCACAATGTTCCATGCTCTTGTGATCATAATGCTCCATGCCCCCTGTCATCACAATGCCCCGTGACTCCTATCATCACAATGCTCCATGTCCCCTGTCATCACAATGCTCCATGACCCCGGTCATCACAGTGCTCCATTACCCTTGTCATCACAATGCTCCAGGTCCCCTGTCATTCACAAAGCCAAATGACCCTTGTCTTCACAATGCTTCATGGCCCTTGTCCTCACAATGCCCCATGACCCCTATCATCAAATTGCTCCATGTCCCCGTTTATCACAATGCTCTAAATTACACCTGTAATCACAGTGCTCCATAACACTTTTCCTCACAATGCTCCATGCCCCTTTTCATCACAATGAGCCATGAAAACTTTCATCAGAATGTTCCATTACCCCTGTCTAATGTCCGCTTACATCACAATGCATCACAATTACCCCTGTAATCACAGTGCTCCATAACCGCTTTCATCACAATGCTCCATTAATCCTTTCATCGCACTGCTCTATGACTTTGTCATCACAATGTTCCATGCCCTTCTCATCACAATGCTCCATGGCCTTTGTCATCACAATGCTCCATGTTCAATGTAATCATAGTGCTCCACGACCCCTGTCATCACAATGTTCCATGAGACATTTCATCACAAACTCCATGACGCTCGTCATCACAATGCTCCATGGCACTTTGCATCACAATGCTCCATGACCACATTCAGCACAGTGGTCCATGAACCTTATCATCACAATATTCCATGGCTCTTGCCATCAAAATGCCCCATGGCGCTTGTCATCACAATGCTCCATGACCCCTTGTCATCGCAATGCACCATGGCCCCATTCATCACAATGCGCCCAGACATCTTTCATCACAATTCTCCATGAGCACTTTCATCACAATGCTCCACGTGCCTTGTTCATCACAATGCTCCATGACACCTTTTCATCACAATGCTCCATGACCATTTTCATCACAAGTCTCCATGCCCTTATCATCACAGTGCTCCATGAACCCTTTCATCACAATGCTCCATGGCCCTTCTCATCACAATGCCCCATGACCCCTTCCATCACAATGCTCCATGACCCCTTTCATCAAAATGCGCCATGAACATTGTCATAAGAAAGCTCCATGACCACGTTCATCACAATGCTCCATGACCCCTTTCCTTATAATGCTGATGGCTCTTGTCATCACAAAGCTCCATGGCGCTTGTCATCACAAGGCTCCATGACCACTGTAATCACAATGATCCATGACCCCTTTGATAACAATTCTCCATGACCCCTTTCCTCACAATGATCCTTGGCACTTGTCATCACAATGCTCCATGATCCCGGTAATCACAATGATCCTTGACCACTTTCATCACAATGTTCCATGGCCGCTTTCATCACAAGTCTCCATGCCCTTATCATCACAGTGCTCCATGAACCCTTTCATCACAATGCTCCATGGCCCTTCTCATCACAATGCCCCATGACCCCTTCCATCACAATGCTCCATGACCCCTTTCATCAAAATGCGCCATGAACATTGTCATAAGAAAGCTCCATGACCACGTTCATCACAATGCTCCATGACCCCTTCCCTTATAATGCTGATGGCTCTTGTCATCACAAAGCTCCATGGCGCTTGTCATCACAAGGCTCCATGACCACTGTAATCACAATGATCCATGACCCCTTTGATAACAATTCTCCATGACCCCTTTCCTCACAATGATCCTTGGCACTTGTCATCACAATGCTCCATAACCCCTGTCATCACAATGCCCCATGACCCATTTCCCCACAATGCTCCCTGAGCCATGTCATCACAATGCTACTTGTCTTTCTCATTACAATGCTCCATGTCCCCTATCATCAGTCTTCCATGACCTGTTTAATCACAACTCTCCTTAACACTTTTCTCATAATACTCCATGCCATTGTCATCACAAAGTTTCATGCCCCCTGTCACCACAATGCTCCAAGCCCACTCTCAACACAATGCTCCATGAGACTTGTCTCACAATGCTCCATGCCCTTTTCAACACAGTGCTCCATGCCCCCTTTCATTACAATGTTCCATGCCCCCTGTCATCACAAGGCTCCATGCCCTTATCATCACAATGCTCCATGACACCTGTCTTCGCAATGTTCCACGCACTTATCATCACAATACTCCTTGACCCTTGTCTAAAATGGTACATGGCGGTGACGTCACAATGTTCCATGCACCCTGTCATTACAAGGCTCCATGACACTTGTCATCACAATGTTACATGGCCCCTATCATACAAAATGCCATATGACCACTTTCATCACAATGCTCCAAGGCCCCTGTCATCAAAATGCCCCATGAACCCAGTCATCACAATGCTCCAGGCCCCCTGTCATCACAATGAGCCATGACACCTTTCATCACAATGCCCCATAACCACTGTCATCACAATGATCCATGGCCCTTGTCATCACAATGCTCCCTGGTGCATGTCATCACAAAGATCCATGACCACTTTCAGCACAATGCTCCATGACCCCTTTCATCAAAATTTTCCATGACCATTGTCATCACAATGCTCCATGAGCCCTGTCATTACAATGCTCCCTGATCCCTGTCATCACCATGATCCATGGCCCTTGTCATCACAGTGCTCCTTTGCTCTTTTCGTAACAATGCTCCATGATCCCTGTCATCACAATGATCCATGATTACTTTCATCACAATTCTCCTTTTTCCCTTTCATCACAATGATCCCTGGAGCTTGTCAAAACAATGCTCCTCGATTCCCTGTAATCACAATGCCCCATGTCCCCTTTCATCACAATGCTCCCAGTCATCTTTAATCACAATTCTCCATGACCACTTTCATCACAATTCTCCACGTGCCCTGTTCATCACAATGCTCCATGACCCCTTTTCATCACAATGCTCCATGACCATTTTCATCACAAGGCTCCATGCTCTTATCATCACAGTGCTCCATGAACCCTTTCATCACAATGCTCCATGGCCCTTCTCATCACAATGCCCCATGACCCCTTCCATCACAATGCTCCATGACCCCTTTCATCAAAATGCGCTACGAACATTGTCATAAGAAAGGTCCATGACCACGTTCATCACAATGCTCCATGACCCCTTTCCTTACAATTCTCCATGGCCCTTGTCATCACAAAGCTCCAGGGCGCTTGTCATCACAAGGCTCCATGACCACTGTAATCACAATGATCCATGACCCCTTTGATAACAATTCTCTATTACCCCTTTCCTCACAATGAGCCTTGGCGCTTGTCATCACAATGCTCCATGATCCCTGTAATCACAATGATCCTTGACCCCTTTCATCACAATGTTCCATGGCCGCTTTCATCACAATGCTCCATAACCCCTGTCATCACAATGCCCCATGACCCATTTCCCCACAATGTTCCCTGAGCCATGTCATCACAATGCTACTTGTCTTTGTCATTACAATGCTCCATGTCCCCTGTAATCAGAGTCTTCCATGACCCCTTTCATCACAACTCTCCTTAACACTTTTCTCACAATGCTCCATGCCATTGTCATCACAAAGTTTCATGCCCCCTCTCACCACAATGCTCCAAGCCCACTCTCAACACAATGCTCCATGAGACTTGCCTCACAATGCTCCATGCTCTTTTCATCAAAGTGCTCCATGCCCCCTGTCATCACAATGCTCCATGCCCCCTTTCATTACAATGTTCCATGCCCCATGTCATCACAAGGCTCCATGCCCTTATCATCACAATGCTCCATGACACCTGTCTTAGCAATGTTCCACGCACTTATCATCACAATACTCCTTGACCCCTGTCTAAAATGCTACATGGCGGTGACATCACAATGTTCCATGCACCCTGTCATTACAAGGCTCCATGACACTTGTCATCACAATGTTCCATGGCCCCTATCATTCAAAATGCCATATGACCACTTTCATCACAATGCTCCAAGGCCCTTTTCATCACAATGCCCCATGAACCCTGTCATCACAATGCTCCAGGCCCCCTGTCATCACAATGAGCCATGACACCTTTCATCACAATGCTCCATAACCACTGTCATCACAATGATCCATGGCCCTTGTCATCACAATGCTCCCTGGTGCATGTAATCACAAAGATCCATGACCACTTTCAGCACAATGCTCCATGACCCCTTTCATCAAAATTCTCCATGACCATTGTCATCACAATGCTCCATGAGCCCTGTCATTACAATGCTCCCTGACCCCTGTCATCACCATGATCCATGGCCCTTGTCATCACAGTGCTCCTTCGCTCTTGTCGTAACAATGCTCTATGATCCCTGTCATCACAATGATCCATGATTCCTTTCATCACAATTCTCCTTTTCCCCTTTCATCACAGTGATCCCTGGAGCTTGTCAAAACAATGCTCCTCGATTCCCTGTAATCACAATGATCCATGACCCCTTTGATGACAATGCTCCATTACCCCACTAATCACAATGATCCATGGTGATTGTCATCACAATGCTCCATGAACCTTGTCATCACAATGCTCCAGGTCGTTGTAATCACAATATTCCATGACCCCTTTCACCACAAAGCTCCAAGATCCCTGTCATCACAATGCCCCATGACTCCTATCATCACAATGCTCCATGGCACTTGTCCTCACAATGCTCCATGACCCCTGTCATCACAATGCTCCATAGCGCTTTTCATCACAATCCTCCATGACCACTTTCATCACAATGCTCCATGACCACTATCATCACAATGCCCCATGAACTCTGTCATCACAATGCTCCATGGCCCTTGTCATCACAATTCTCCATGACCCCTGTCATCACAATGCTCCATGGCCCTTGTCATCACAATGCTCCATGCACTTATCATCACAATTCTCCATGACACTTGTCATCACAGTGCTCCATGGCGCTTGTCATCACAATGATCCAGATCCTTAGTTCCTGTGTTGGGAGTAGTATCATTGCCTCAATTAGGGAAAATGTCAGTGACTGAGTTGGGAGTAGTGTGAGGGCCCTTGTTAGGGACACTGTCAGTGACTGATTTAGCTGTAGTGTCAGGGTTTTAGTTACGTACACTGTCAGAGCCTGAGTTGGGAATAGTGTCAGGGCCTTTGTTATGGACTGTGTCATTGCCTGAGTTAGGAGTGGTGTCAGTGCCTTAGTTAGGGGTAGCATCAGTGCCTTCGTTAGGTATTGTATCAGCGCCTCAGTTAGGAATAGATTCAGGGCCTTATTTTGGGACAGTGTCAGTGCCTGAGTTAGGAGTTTTGTCAGCCTTAGTTAGGGACCTTTTCAGGGCCTGAGTTAGGAGTAATGTCAGGGCCTTCCTTAGGTATTGTATCAGTGCCTGAGTTAGGAATAGTGTCAAGGCCTTAGTTAGGGACATTGCCAGGGCATGATTTAGGAGGAGTGTTAGGGTGTGAGTTATGAACAATGTCAGGGCCTTAGTTAGTGACTGTGTCAGTTCCTGAGTTAGGAGTAGAGTCAGGGCCTAAGTTAGAGACAGTGCCAGTGCTGAGTTCGTAGTAGTATCAGGGCCTTAGTTAGAGACAGTGTCAGGGCCTGAGTTAGGAGTAGTGTTAGAGGCTTTGTTAGGGACAGTGTCAGTGCCTGAGTTAAGTGTAGCGTCACAGCTTTAGTTAGGGCCAGTGTCCGGGCCTTAGTTAAGACCAGTGTCAGGGCCTATGATAGGAATCAGATCAGGGCCTGTGTTACGAGTAGTGCCAGGGACATAGTTAAGGACAGTGTCAGGGCCTGAGTCCTGACTTATTCCTAACTTTCCTCACTAAGGATTTTTGACACTACTGCTAATTCAGGTCCTGATAATATCCCTTACTAAGGCCCTGACCTTTTCCCTGGCTAAGGCCCTGAACTTATCCTAAGTCAGGCCCTGATACTTTCCCTAACAATGGCCCTGGCACTACACTTAACTTAGGCCCCGAAATGATACCTAACAAAGGCTCTGTTGCTAGTCCAAACTAAAGCCCTAAAATTGGTCTTAAATAAGGCCTTGACACTAATCCTAACTCAGGCCCTAACACTGTCCCTAGCTAAGGCCCTGACAGTACGCCTAACTCAGGCCCTCATACGATTCCTAACAATGTCTCTGATGCTAGTCCAAACTAAGGTCCTGAAATTGGACCTAAATAAGGCCTTGACACGAATCGTAACTCAGGCCCTAGCACTGTCCCTAACTAGGTCTCTGACAGTACACCTAAGTCAGACCCTGACACTGTCCCTAAGCAAGGCCCTGACACTACTCCTAACTCAGTCCCTTACACTGTATCTAACAAAGTCACTGCTGCTAGGCCTAACTCAGGCCCTCAAAGTGTCTGTAAGTAAGGCCCTGCTGCCATCACTATGTAAAGTCCTGATATTATCCTGAGCTAATATCCTGACCTATGTCTTTCCAAGGTCCTGAAACTGTCCCAAAGTAAGCCCTAATGCTGTCCATAAGTGAAGACCTGAGGCTGTCCCTAACTCAGGCCCTGAAGCTTTCCTTAACTGAAGCCTTGAAGCTGTGACTAACTCAGGCCCTGATCATGTATTTCACGAAGACCTTAATGCTGATCCAGCAAAGACGCTGATGCTGCTCCAAAGTCATGCCCTGACAGTGTGCCCAGCAAAGGGCCTGATGCTAGGCCTCACTCAGGCCCTGTCGCTCTCCCGAAGTCAGGCCCTGACACTGTCACTAACTAAGGCCCTGACTCTACTCCTAACTCAGTCCCGTAAAGTGTACCTAACAAAGGCTCTGATGCTAGTCGTAACTCCGGGCATGACACTGTCTCTAACTAAGGGCTGCTGCCATCAATATCTAAAGTCCTGACATTATCCGGAGCTAATATCCTGACCCATGTCTTACCAAGGTCCTGAAACTCCCCCAAAGTAAGCCCTGACGCTGTCCCTAAGTGAGGCCCTGCAGCTTTCCCTAACTAACTCAGGCCTTGATTCTGTGACTAACTCAGACCATGGTCATATATTTAACTAAGACCCTAAGGCTGATCCAACAGAGGCCCTGAGGCTGCTCCTAAGTCATGCCCTGACAGTGTCCCCAGCTAAGGGTCTGATACTAGGACTCACTCAGACCCTATCGCTCTCCCTAAGTCAGGCTCTGATGCTGTCCCTACCTGAAGCCCTAACACTGGTTCTGAATAAGGCCCTGAGAGTCTCAGTAACAAAGGTCTTCACACTATCCTTAGGTCATTTCCTGACACTATCCCTACATGTTAAACTGACACTGTCACTAGCTAATGTCCTGCCTCTTATGCTAACTGAAGCCCTTAGGCTGTGCCTGCCTCAGGCACTGAATTTAGTCCCAAGACCGTGAAACTGTCCCGAACTAAGGCCTAGATGCTCGTCCTACATCTGGCCCTGACACTGTCCCTAACTAAGGCCCTAACACTATTGCTAACTGAGGACCTGACACTGGACCTATCAGGGGCCCGCTACTCCTAACTAACGCCTTGACACTGTCCCTTACTTAGGCCCTGCTACCATCAATATCTAAAGTCCTGACATTATCCTGAGCTAATATCCTAACTCATCTCTTACCAAGGTCCTGAAACTCTCCCTAAGGAAGCCCTGATGCTCTCCCTAAGTGAGGCCTTGAGGCTGTCCCTAACAGAGGCCCTGATAATATCTTTAACATAGCCCCTGAGGCTGATCCTACTTTGGCTCTTATGTTGCTCCTAAGTCATGCCCTGACACTGTCCCTAGCTAAGGCCCTGACGCTAGGCCTCACTCAGGCCCTGTCGCTCTCCCTAAGTCAGGCTCTGACGCTGTCCCTACCCGAAGCCCTGACACTCACTGGTCCTTAATTAGGCCCTGATGCTCTAAGTAACCAAGGTCTTGACACTATCCCTAGGTCATTTCCTGAAACTATCCCTAGATCTTAACCTAACCTTCTCTTTAGCTAATATCGAGATTAGCTAAAGAGATTCTTTAGAACGAGATTCTTTCATCTTTTGAATATGGTTTTCTTAAAAACATAATTTTATAGTGTTACTAACTTTAAACAAAATGTACTCAACTGCTGTGGAATAGTCCTTCATAGGAGCGTGCATGGTTCACTTCTGCATCTGCTTGTGGTGGTGTTCAAGTTGCTTTCAGCTGTAGATCCTCTTATGCTAGCTAAATCTGTGATTCTGTCCCTAAATGAGGCCCTGAATTTAGGTCCGAGGCCGTGAACCTGTCCCTAACTGAGGCCTGGAAGCGCGTCCTAACGCAGGTCCTGACACTGTCCCTAACTAAGGCCCTGACACTACACCTAACTCCGTCACTGACAGTGTACCTAACAAAGGCTCTGATGCTAGTCCTAACTTAGGCCTGACACTGCCTCTAACTAAGGCCCTGATGCCGTCAATATCTGAACACCTGACATTATCCTGAGCTAATATCCTGACCCATGTCTTACCAAGGTCCTGAAACTTTCCCAAAGTAAGCCCTGACGCTGTCCCTAAGTGAGACCTTGAGGCTGTTCCTAACAGAGGCCTTGATAATATCTTTAACGAAGACCCTAATGCTGATCGTACAGAGGCCTTTATGCTGCTCCTAAGTCATGCCCTGATACTGTCCCTTACTCAGGCCCCAGGCCTCTGTTGCTGTACCTTTGTTAGGCGCTAACGCTGTCCGTACATCAAGCCCTGGCACTGGTCCTGATTAAGGCCCTCACGCTGCTGCTAACTAAGGCCCTGAGGCTCTCAATGACTAAGGTCTTCTCGTTATCCCTTGGTCATTTCCTTTCACTATCTCTGGCCTGGAACCTGACTCTGTCCCGAGATAATCTCCTGCATCTTATGCTGACTGAAACCCTAATGCTCTCCCTAACTACGGCCCTGACTACGCCTAACTAAGGCCATGACACTGTCTCTAACAAAGGCCCAGAATCTGTCCCTAATATAGGCCCTGCTGCCAGCAATAACTAAAATCCTGACACTCTCCTGAGATAATATCCTGACCCATTTCTAACCAAGGTCTTGACACTCTCCCTAAGAAAGCCCTGTCACTGTCTTTAAGTGAAGACCTGAGGCTGTCCGTAACTCAGGCCCTGAAGCTTTCCCTAACTGAGGCCTTGACGCTGTGACTAACTAGGGCTCTGCTCATCTTTAACTAAGAGCCTAAAGCTGATCCAACAAAGGCACTGATAGTGCTCCTACGTCACTCCCTGACAGTGTCCCCAGCTGAGGGCCTGACATTAGGCCTCACTCAGACCCTGTCGCTCTCCCTAAGTCAGGCCCTGATACTGTCCCTAGCTGAAGCCCTAACACTGGTTCTGAATAAGGCCCTGATATTCTCAGTAACAGAGGTCTTCACACTATCTTTAGGTCATTTCCTGACACGATTCCTAGCCTTCACCCTAACCCTGTCCCGAGTTACTATCCTACGTCTTATGCTAACTAAAGACCTTATGCTGTGCCTACCTCAGGCACTGAATTTAGTCCCAAGACCGCTAGACTGTCCCTCACTAGGCTCCATGCCCTTATCGTCACAATGTTCCATGACCACTGTCATCACAATGCTCCACGCCCTTATCATCACAATGCCCCATGACCCCTGTCATCACAATGCTCCATGACCCCTTCCATCACAATGCTCCGTGACCCCTTTCATCAAAATGCGCCATGACCATTGTCATCACAATGCTCCATGACCCCTGGCATCCCAAAGCTCCATGACCACTCTCATCGCAATGCTTCATGACCCTTGTCATTGCAATGCTACATACCATTGTCATCACAATGCTCCATACCCCATGTCATCACATTGGCCCATGACCCTTGTCTCACAATGTTCCATGCTCTTGTGATCATAATGCTCCATGCCCCCTGTCATCACAATGCCCCGTGACTCCTATCATCACAATGCTCCATGTCCCCTGTCATCACAATGCTCCATGACCCCGGTCATCACAGTGCTCCATTACCCTTGTCATCACAATGCTCCAGGTCCCCTGTCATTCACAAAGCCAAATGACCCTTGTCTTCACAATGCTTCATGGCCCTTGTCCTCACAATGCCCCATGACCCCTATCATCAAATTGCTCCATGTCCCCGTTTATCACAATGCTCTAAATTACACCTGTAATCACAGTGCTCCATAACACTTTTCCTCACAATGCTCCATGCCCCTTTTCATCACAATGAGCCATGAAAACTTTCATCAGAATGTTCCATTACCCCTGTCTAATGTCCGCTTACATCACAATGCATCACAATTACCCCTGTAATCACAGTGCTCCATAACCGCTTTCATCACAATGCTCCATTAATCCTTTCATCGCACTGCTCTATGACTTTGTCATCACAATGTTCCATGCCCTTCTCATCACAATGCTCCATGGCCTTTGTCATCACAATGCTCCATGTTCAATGTAATCATAGTGCTCCACGACCCCTGTCATCACAATGTTCCATGAGACATTTCATCACAAACTCCATGACGCTCGTCATCACAATGCTCCATGGCACTTTGCATCACAATGCTCCATGACCACATTCAGCACAGTGGTCCATGAACCTTATCATCACAATATTCCATGGCTCTTGCCATCAAAATGCCCCATGGCGCTTGTCATCACAATGCTCCATGACCCCTTGTCATCGCAATGCACCATGGCCCCATTCATCACAATGCTCCCAGACATCTTTCATCACAATTCTCCATGAGCACTTTCATCACAATGCTCCACGTGCCTTGTTCATCACAATGCTCCATGACACCTTTTCATCACAATGCTCCATGACCATTTTCATCACAAGTCTCCATGCCCTTATCATCACAGTGCTCCATGAACCCTTTCATCACAATGCTCCATGGCCCTTCTCATCACAATGCCCCATGACCCCTTCCATCACAATGCTCCATGACCCCTTTCATCAAAATGCGCCATGAACATTGTCATAAGAAAGCTCCATGACCACGTTCATCACAATGCTCCATGACCCCTTCCCTTATAATGCTGATGGCTCTTGTCATCACAAAGCTCCATGGCGCTTGTCATCACAAGGCTCCATGACCACTGTAATCACAATGATCCATGACCCCTTTGATAACAATTCTCCATGACCCCTTTCCTCACAATGATCCTTGGCACTTGTCATCACAATGCTCCATAACCCCTGTCATCACAATGCCCCATGACCCATTTCCCCACAATGCTCCCTGAGCCATGTCATCACAATGCTACTTGTCTTTCTCATTACAATGCTCCATGTCCCCTATCATCAGTCTTCCATGACCTGTTTAATCACAACTCTCCTTAACACTTTTCTCATAATACTCCATGCCATTGTCATCACAAAGTTTCATGCCCCCTGTCACCACAATGCTCCAAGCCCACTCTCAACACAATGCTCCATGAGACTTGTCTCACAATGCTCCATGCCCTTTTCAACACAGTGCTCCATGCCCCCTTTCATTACAATGTTCCATGCCCCCTGTCATCACAAGGCTCCATGCCCTTATCATCACAATGCTCCATGACACCTGTCTTCGCAATGTTCCACGCACTTATCATCACAATACTCCTTGACCCTTGTCTAAAATGGTACATGGCGGTGACGTCACAATGTTCCATGCACCCTGTCATTACAAGGCTCCATGACACTTGTCATCACAATGTTACATGGCCCCTATCATACAAAATGCCATATGACCACTTTCATCACAATGCTCCAAGGCCCCTGTCATCAAAATGCCCCATGAACCCAGTCATCACAATGCTCCAGGCCCCCTGTCATCACAATGAGCCATGACACCTTTCATCACAATGCCCCATAACCACTGTCATCACAATGATCCATGGCCCTTGTCATCACAATGCTCCCTGGTGCATGTCATCACAAAGATCCATGACCACTTTCAGCACAATGCTCCATGACCCCTTTCATCAAAATTTTCCATGACCATTGTCATCACAATGCTCCATGAGCCCTGTCATTACAATGCTCCCTGATCCCTGTCATCACCATGATCCATGGCCCTTGTCATCACAGTGCTCCTTTGCTCTTTTCGTAACAATGCTCCATGATCCCTGTCATCACAATGATCCATGATTACTTTCATCACAATTCTCCTTTTTCCCTTTCATCACAATGATCCCTGGAGCTTGTCAAAACAATGCTCCTCGATTCCCTGTAATCACAATGCCCCATGTCCCCTTTCATCACAATGCTCCCAGTCATCTTTAATCACAATTCTCCATGACCACTTTCATCACAATTCTCCACGTGCCCTGTTCATCACAATGCTCCATGACCCCTTTCATCACAATGCTCCATGACCATTTTCATCACAAGGCTCCATGCTCTTATCATCACAGTGCTCCATGAACCCTTTCATCACAATGCTCCATGGCCCTTCTCATCACAATGCCCCATGACCCCTTCCATCACAATGCTCCATGACCCCTTTCATCAAAATGCGCTACGAACATTGTCATAAGAAAGGTCCATGACCACGTTCATCACAATGCTCCATGACCCCTTTCCTTACAATTCTCCATGGCCCTTGTCATCACAAAGCTCCAGGGCGCTTGTCATCACAAGGCTCCATGACCACTGTAATCACAATGATCCATGACCCCTTTGATAACAATTCTCTATTACCCCTTTCCTCACAATGAGCCTTGGCGCTTGTCATCACAATGCTCCATGATCCCTGTAATCACAATGATCCTTGACCCCTTTCATCACAATGTTCCATGGCCGCTTTCATCACAATGCTCCATAACCCCTGTCATCACAATGCCCCATGACCCATTTCCCCACAATGTTCCCTGAGCCATGTCATCACAATGCTACTTGTCTTTGTCATTACAATGCTCCATGTCCCCTGTAATCAGAGTCTTCCATGACCCCTTTCATCACAACTCTCCTTAACACTTTTCTCACAATGCTCCATGCCATTGTCATCACAAAGTTTCATGCCCCCTCTCACCACAATGCTCCAAGCCCACTCTCAACACAATGCTCCATGAGACTTGCCTCACAATGCTCCATGCTCTTTTCATCAAAGTGCTCCATGCCCCCTGTCATCACAATGCTCCATGCCCCCTTTCATTACAATGTTCCATGCCCCATGTCATCACAAGGCTCCATGCCCTTATCATCACAATGCTCCATGACACCTGTCTTAGCAATGTTCCACGCACTTATCATCACAATACTCCTTGACCCCTGTCTAAAATGCTACATGGCGGTGACATCACAATGTTCCATGCACCCTGTCATTACAAGGCTCCATGACACTTGTCATCACAATGTTCCATGGCCCCTATCATTCAAAATGCCATATGACCACTTTCATCACAATGCTCCAAGGCCCTTTTCATCACAATGCCCCATGAACCCTGTCATCACAATGCTCCAGGCCCCCTGTCATCACAATGAGCCATGACACCTTTCATCACAATGCTCCATAACCACTGTCATCACAATGATCCATGGCCCTTGTCATCACAATGCTCCATGGCCCTTGTCATCACAATTCTCCATGACCCCTGTCATCACAATGCTCCATGGCCCTTGTCATCACAATGCTCCATGCACTTATCATCACAATTCTCCATGACACTTGTCATCACAGTGCTCCATGGCGCTTGTCATCACAATGATCCAGATCCTTAGTTCCTGTGTTGGGAGTAGTATCATTGCCTCAATTAGGGAAAATGTCAGTGACTGAGTTGGGAGTAGTGTGAGGGCCCTTGTTAGGGACACTGTCAGTGACTGATTTAGCTGTAGTGTCAGGGTTTTAGTTACGTACACTGTCAGAGCCTGAGTTGGGAATAGTGTCAGGGCCTTTGTTATGGACTGTGTCATTGCCTGAGTTAGGAGTGGTGTCAGTGCCTTAGTTAGGGGTAGCATCAGTGCCTTCGTTAGGTATTGTATCAGCGCCTCAGTTAGGAATAGATTCAGGGCCTTATTTTGGGACAGTGTCAGTGCCTGAGTTAGGAGTTTTGTCGGCCTTAGTTAGGGACCTTTTCAGGGCCTGAGTTAGGAGTAATGTCAGGGCCTTCCTTAGGTATTGTATCAGTGCCTGAGTTAGGAATAGTGTCAAGGCCTTAGTTAGGGACATTGCCAGGGCATGATTTAGGAGGAGTGTTAGGGTGTGAGTTATGAACAATGTCAGGGCCTTAGTTAGTGACTGTGTCAGTTCCTGAGTTAGGAGTAGAGTCAGGGCCTAAGTTAGAGACAGTGCCAGTGCTGAGTTCGTAGTAGTATCAGGGCCTTAGTTAGAGACAGTGTCAGGGCCTGAGTTAGGAGTAGTGTTAGAGGCTTTGTTAGGGACAGTGTCAGTGCCTGAGTTAAGTGTAGCGTCACAGCTTTAGTTAGGGCCAGTGTCCGGGCCTTAGTTAAGACCAGTGTCAGGGCCTATGATAGGAATCAGATCAGGGCCTGTGTTACGAGTAGTGCCAGGGACATAGTTAAGGACAGTGTCAGGGCCTGAGTCCTGACTTATTCCTAACTTTCCTCACTAAGGATTTTTGACACTACTGCTAATTCAGGTCCTGATAATATCCCTTACTAAGGCCCTGACCTTTTCCCTGGCTAAGGCCCTGAACTTATCCTAAGTCAGGCCCTGATACTTTCCCTAACAATGGCCCTGGCACTACACTTAACTTAGGCCCCGAAATGATACCTAACAAAGGCTCTGTTGCTAGTCCAAACTAAAGCCCTAAAATTGGTCTTAAATAAGGCCTTGACACTAATCCTAACTCAGGCCCTAACACTGTCCCTAGCTAAGGCCCTGACAGTACGCCTAACTCAGGCCCTCATACGATTCCTAACAATGTCTCTGATGCTAGTCCAAACTAAGGTCCTGAAATTGGACCTAAATAAGGCCTTGACACGAATCGTAACTCAGGCCCTAGCACTGTCCCTAACTAGGTCTCTGACAGTACACCTAAGTCAGACCCTGACACTGTCCCTAAGCAAGGCCCTGACACTACTCCTAACTCAGTCCCTTACACTGTATCTAACAAAGTCACTGCTGCTAGGCCTAACTCAGGCCCTCAAAGTGTCTGTAAGTAAGGCCCTGCTGCCATCACTATGTAAAGTCCTGATATTATCCTGAGCTAATATCCTGACCTATGTCTTTCCAAGGTCCTGAAACTGTCCCAAAGTAAGCCCTAATGCTGTCCATAAGTGAAGACCTGAGGCTGTCCCTAACTCAGGCCCTGAAGCTTTCCTTAACTGAAGCCTTGAAGCTGTGACTAACTCAGGCCCTGATCATGTATTTCACGAAGACCTTAATGCTGATCCAGCAAAGACGCTGATGCTGCTCCAAAGTCATGCCCTGACAGTGTGCCCAGCAAAGGGCCTGATGCTAGGCCTCACTCAGGCCCTGTCGCTCTCCCGAAGTCAGGCCCTGACACTGTCACTAACTAAGGCCCTGACTCTACTCCTAACTCAGTCCCGTAAAGTGTACCTAACAAAGGCTCTGATGCTAGTCGTAACTCCGGGCATGACACTGTCTCTAACTAAGGGCTGCTGCCATCAATATCTAAAGTCCTGACATTATCCGGAGCTAATATCCTGACCCATGTCTTACCAAGGTCCTGAAACTCCCCCAAAGTAAGCCCTGACGCTGTCCCTAAGTGAGGCCCTGCAGCTTTCCCTAACTAACTCAGGCCTTGATTCTGTGACTAACTCAGACCATGGTCATATATTTAACTAAGACCCTAAGGCTGATCCAACAGAGGCCCTGAGGCTGCTCCTAAGTCATGCCCTGACAGTGTCCCCAGCTAAGGGTCTGATACTAGGACTCACTCAGACCCTATCGCTCTCCCTAAGTCAGGCTCTGATGCTGTCCCTACCTGAAGCCCTAACACTGGTTCTGAATAAGGCCCTGAGAGTCTCAGTAACAAAGGTCTTCACACTATCCTTAGGTCATTTCCTGACACTATCCCTACATGTTAAACTGACACTGTCACTAGCTAATGTCCTGCCTCTTATGCTAACTGAAGCCCTTAGGCTGTGCCTGCCTCAGGCACTGAATTTAGTCCCAAGACCGTGAAACTGTCCCGAACTAAGGCCTAGATGCTCGTCCTACATCTGGCCCTGACACTGTCCCTAACTAAGGCCCTAACACTATTGCTAACTGAGGACCTGACACTGGACCTATCAGGGGCCCGCTACTCCTAACTAACGCCTTGACACTGTCCCTTACTTAGGCCCTGCTACCATCAATATCTAAAGTCCTGACATTATCCTGAGCTAATATCCTAACTCATCTCTTACCAAGGTCCTGAAACTCTCCCTAAGGAAGCCCTGATGCTCTCCCTAAGTGAGGCCTTGAGGCTGTCCCTAACAGAGGCCCTGATAATATCTTTAACATAGCCCCTGAGGCTGATCCTACTTTGGCTCTTATGTTGCTCCTAAGTCATGCCCTGACACTGTCCCTAGCTAAGGCCCTGACGCTAGGCCTCACTCAGGCCCTGTCGCTCTCCCTAAGTCAGGCTCTGACGCTGTCCCTACCCGAAGCCCTGACACTCACTGGTCCTTAATTAGGCCCTGATGCTCTAAGTAACCAAGGTCTTGACACTATCCCTAGGTCATTTCCTGAAACTATCCCTAGATCTTAACCTAACCTTCTCTTTAGCTAATATCGAGATTAGCTAAAGAGATTCTTTAGAACGAGATTCTTTCATCTTTTGAATATGGTTTTCTTAAAAACATAATTTTATAGTGTTACTAACTTTAAACAAAATGTACTCAACTGCTGTGGAATAGTCCTTCATAGGAGCGTGCATGGTTCACTTCTGCATCTGCTTGTGGTGGTGTTCAAGTTGCTTTCAGCTGTAGATCCTCTTATGCTAGCTAAATCTGTGATTCTGTCCCTAAATGAGGCCCTGAATTTAGGTCCGAGGCCGTGAACCTGTCCCTAACTGAGGCCTGGAAGCGCGTCCTAACGCAGGTCCTGACACTGTCCCTAACTAAGGCCCTGACACTACACCTAACTCCGTCACTGACAGTGTACCTAACAAAGGCTCTGATGCTAGTCCTAACTTAGGCCTGACACTGCCTCTAACTAAGGCCCTGCTGCCGTCAATATCTGAACACCTGACATTATCCTGAGCTAATATCCTGACCCATGTCTTACCAAGGTCCTGAAACTTTCCCAAAGTAAGCCCTGACGCTGTCCCTAAGTGAGACCTTGAGGCTGTTCCTAACAGAGGCCTTGATAATATCTTTAACGAAGACCCTAATGCTGATCGTACAGAGGCCTTTATGCTGCTCCTAAGTCATGCCCTGATACTGTCCCTTACTCAGGCCCCAGGCCTCTGTTGCTGTACCTTTGTTAGGCGCTAACGCTGTCCGTACATCAAGCCCTGGCACTGGTCCTGATTAAGGCCCTCACGCTGCTGCTAACTAAGGCCCTGAGGCTCTCAATGACTAAGGTCTTCTCGTTATCCCTTGGTCATTTCCTTTCACTATCTCTGGCCTGGAACCTGACTCTGTCCCGAGATAATCTCCTGCATCTTATGCTGACTGAAACCCTAATGCTCTCCCTAACTACGGCCCTGACTACGCCTAACTAAGGCCATGACACTGTCTCTAACAAAGGCCCAGAATCTGTCCCTAATATAGGCCCTGCTGCCAGCAATAACTAAAATCCTGACACTCTCCTGAGATAATATCCTGACCCATTTCTAACCAAGGTCTTGACACTCTCCCTAAGAAAGCCCTGTCACTGTCTTTAAGTGAAGACCTGAGGCTGTCCGTAACTCAGGCCCTGAAGCTTTCCCTAACTGAGGCCTTGACGCTGTGACTAACTAGGGCTCTGCTCATCTTTAACTAAGAGCCTAAAGCTGATCCAACAAAGGCACTGATAGTGCTCCTACGTCACTCCCTGACAGTGTCCCCAGCTGAGGGCCTGACATTAGGCCTCACTCAGACCCTGTCGCTCTCCCTAAGTCAGGCCCTGATACTGTCCCTAGCTGAAGCCCTAACACTGGTTCTGAATAAGGCCCTGATATTCTCAGTAACAGAGGTCTTCACACTATCTTTAGGTCATTTCCTGACACGATTCCTAGCCTTCACCCTAACCCTGTCCCGAGTTACTATCCTACGTCTTATGCTAACTAAAGACCTTATGCTGTGCCTACCTCAGGCACTGAATTTAGTCCCAAGACCGCTAGACTGTCCCTCACTAGGCTCCATGCCCTTATCGTCACAATGTTCCATGACCACTGTCATCACAATGCTCCACGCCCTTATCATCACAATGCCCCATGACCCCTGTCATCACAATGCTCCATGACCCCTTCCATCACAATGCTCCGTGACCCCTTTCATCAAAATGCGCCATGACCATTGTCATCACAATGCTCCATGACCCCTGGCATCCCAAAGCTCCATGACCACTCTCATCGCAATGCTTCATGACCCTTGTCATTGCAATGCTACATACCATTGTCATCACAATGCTCCATACCCCATGTCATCACATTGGCCCATGACCCTTGTCTCACAATGTTCCATGCTCTTGTGATCATAATGCTCCATGCCCCCTGTCATCACAATGCCCCGTGACTCCTATCATCACAATGCTCCATGTCCCCTGTCATCACAATGCTCCATGACCCCGGTCATCACAGTGCTCCATTACCCTTGTCATCACAATGCTCCAGGTCCCCTGTCATTCACAAAGCCAAATGACCCTTGTCTTCACAATGCTTCATGGCCCTTGTCCTCACAATGCCCCATGACCCCTATCATCAAATTGCTCCATGTCCCCGTTTATCACAATGCTCTAAATTACACCTGTAATCACAGTGCTCCATAACACTTTTCCTCACAATGCTCCATGCCCCTTTTCATCACAATGAGCCATGAAAACTTTCATCAGAATGTTCCATTACCCCTGTCTAATGTCCGCTTACATCACAATGCATCACAATTACCCCTGTAATCACAGTGCTCCATAACCGCTTTCATCACAATGCTCCATTAATCCTTTCATCGCACTGCTCTATGACTTTGTCATCACAATGTTCCATGCCCTTCTCATCACAATGCTCCATGGCCTTTGTCATCACAATGCTCCATGTTCAATGTAATCATAGTGCTCCACGACCCCTGTCATCACAATGTTCCATGAGACATTTCATCACAAACTCCATGACGCTCGTCATCACAATGCTCCATGGCACTTTGCATCACAATGCTCCATGACCACATTCAGCACAGTGGTCCATGAACCTTATCATCACAATATTCCATGGCTCTTGCCATCAAAATGCCCCATGGCGCTTGTCATCACAATGCTCCATGACCCCTTGTCATCGCAATGCACCATGGCCCCATTCATCACAATGCGCCCAGACATCTTTCATCACAATTCTCCATGAGCACTTTCATCACAATGCTCCACGTGCCTTGTTCATCACAATGCTCCATGACACCTTTTCATCACAATGCTCCATGACCATTTTCATCACAAGTCTCCATGCCCTTATCATCACAGTGCTCCATGAACCCTTTCATCACAATGCTGCATGGCCCTTCTCATCACAATGCCCCATGACCCCTTCCATCACAATGCTCCATGACCCCTTTCATCAAAATGCGCCATGAACATTGTCATAAGAAAGCTCCATGACCACGTTCATCACAATGCTCCATGACCCCTTTCCTTATAATGCTGATGGCTCTTGTCATCACAAAGCTCCATGGCGCTTGTCATCACAAGGCTCCATGACCACTGTAATCACAATGATCCATGACCCCTTTGATAACAATTCTCCATGACCCCTTTCCTCACAATGATCCTTGGCACTTGTCATCACAATGCTCCATGATCCCGGTAATCACAATGATCCTTGACCACTTTCATCACAATGTTCCATGGCCGCTTTCATCACAAGTCTCCATGCCCTTATCATCACAGTGCTCCATGAACCCTTTCATCACAATGCTCCATGGCCCTTCTCATCACAATGCCCCATGACCCCTTCCATCACAATGCTCCATGACCCCTTTCATCAAAATGCGCCATGAACATTGTCATAAGAAAGCTCCATGACCACGTTCATCACAATGCTCCATGACCCCTTCCCTTATAATGCTGATGGCTCTTGTCATCACAAAGCTCCATGGCGCTTGTCATCACAAGGCTCCATGACCACTGTAATCACAATGATCCATGACCCCTTTGATAACAATTCTCCATGACCCCTTTCCTCACAATGATCTTTGGCAGTTGTCATCACAATGCTCCATAACCCCTGTCATCACAATGCCCCATGACCCATTTCCCCACAATGCTCCCTGAGCCATGTCATCACAATGCTACTTGTCTTTCTCATTACAATGCTCCATGTCCCCTATCATCAGTCTTCCATGACCTGTTTAATCACAACTCTCCTTAACACTTTTCTCATAATACTCCATGCCATTGTCATCACAAAGTTTCATGCCCCCTGTCACCACAATGCTCCAAGCCCACTCTCAACACAATGCTCCATGAGACTTGTCTCACAATGCTCCATGCCCTTTTCAACACAGTGCTCCATGCCCCCTTTCATTACAATGTTCCATGCCCCCTGTCATCACAAGGCTCCATGCCCTTATCATCACAATGCTCCATGACACCTGTCTTCGCAATGTTCCACGCACTTATCATCACAATACTCCTTGACCCTTGTCTAAAATGGTACATGGCGGTGACGTCACAATGTTCCATGCACCCTGTCATTACAAGGCTCCATGACACTTGTCATCACAATGTTACATGGCCCCTATCATACAAAATGCCATATGACCACTTTCATCACAATGCTCCAGGGCCCCTGTCATCAAAATGCCCCATGAACCCAGTCATCACAATGCTCCAGGCCCCCTGTCATCACAATGAGCCATGACACCTTTCATCACAATGCCCCATAACCACTGTCATCACAATGATCCATGGCCCTTGTCATCACAATGCTCCCTGGTGCATGTCATCACAAAGATCCATGACCACTTTCAGCACAATGCTCCATGACCCCTTTCATCAAAATTTTCCATGACCATTGTCATCACAATGCTCCATGAGCCCTGTCATTACAATGCTCCCTGATCCCTGTCATCACCATGATCCATGGCCCTTGTCATCACAGTGCTCCTTTGCTCTTTTCGTAACAATGCTCCATGATCCCTGTCATCACAATGATCCATGATTCCTTTCATCACAATTCTCCTTTTTCCCTTTCATCACAATGATCCCTGGAGCTTGTCAAAACAATGCTCCTCGATTCCCTGTAATCACAATGATCCATGACCCCTTTCATGACAATGCTCCATTACCCCACTAATCACAATGATCCATGGTGATTGTCATCACAATATTCCATGACTCTTGTCATCACAATGCGCCAGGTCGTTGTAATCACAATGTTCCATGACCCCTTTCACCACAAAGCTCCAAGATCCCTGTCATCAAAATGCCCCATGACTCCTATCATCACAATGCTCCATGGCACTTGTCCTCACAATGCTCCATGACCCCTGTCATCACAATGCTCCATAGCGCTTTTCATCACAATCCTCCATGACCACTTTCTTCACAATGCCCCATGAACTCTGTCATCACAATGCTCCATGGCCCTTGTCATCACAATTCTCCATGACCCCTGTCATCACAATTCTCCATGGCCCTTGTCATCACAATGCTCCATGCATTTCTCATCACAATTCTCCATGACCCTTGTCATCACAGTGCTCCATGGCGCTTGTCATTACAATGATCCAGAGCCTTAGTTCCTGTGTTGGGAGTAGTATCATTGCCTCAATTAGGGAAAATGTCAGTGACTGAGTTGGGAGTAGTGTGAGGGCCCTTGTTAGGGACACTCTCATTGCCTGAGTTAGCTGTAGTGTCAGGGTTTTAGTTACGTACACTGTCAGTGCCTGAGGTGGGAATAGTGTCAGGGCCTTAGTTATGGCCTGTGTCATTGCCTGAGTTAGGAGTAGTGTCAAGGCCTTAGTTAGGAGTAGCATCAGTGCCTTCGTTAGGTATTGTATCAGCGCCTCAGTTAGAAATAGATTCAGGGCCTTATTTTGGGACAGTGTCAGTGCCTGAGTTAGGAGTTTTGTCGGCCTTAGTTAGGGACCTTTTCAGGGCCTGAGTTAGGAGTAATGTCAGGGCCTTCCTTAGGTATTGTATCAGTGCCTGAGTTAGGAATAGTGTCAAGGCCTTAGTTAGGGACATTGCCAGGGCATGATTTAGGAGGAGTGTTAGGGTGTGAGTTATGAACAGTATCAGGGCCTTAGTTAGTGACTGTGTCAGTTCCTGAGTTAGGTGTAGAGTCAGGGCCTAAGTTAGGGACAGTGCCAGTGCTGAGTTCGTAGTAGTATCAGGGCCTTAGTTAGAGACAGTGTCAGCGCCTGAGTTAGGAGTAGTGTCAGAGGCTTTGTTAGGGACAGTGTCAGTGCCTGAGTTAAGTGTAGCGTCACAGCTTTAGTTAGGGCCAGTGTCCGGGCCTTAGTTAAGACCAGTGTCAGGGCCTATGATAGGAATCAGCTCAGTGCCTGTGTTACGAGTAGTGCCAGGGACATAGTTGAGGACAGTGTCAGGGCCTGAGTCCTGACTTATTCCTAAGTTTCCTCACTAAGGATTTTTGACACTACTGCTAATTCAGGTCCTGATAGTATCCCTTACTAAGGCCCTGACCCTTTACCTGGCTAAGGCCCTGAACTTCTCCTAAGTCAGGACCTGATACTGTCCCTAACAATGGCCCTGGCACTACACTTAACTTAGGCCCCGAAATGATACCTAACAAAGGCTCTGTTGCTAGTCCAAACTAAAGCCCTAAAATTGGTCTTAAATAAGGCCTTGACACTAATCCTAACTCAGGCCCTAACACTGTCCCTAGCTAAGGCCCTGACAGTACGCCTAACTCAGGCCCTCATACGATTCCTAACAATGTCTCTGATGCTAGTCCAAACTAAGGTCCTGAAATTGGTCCTAATTAAGGCCTTGACACGAATCGTAACTCAGGCCCTAGCACTGTCCCTAACTAGGTCTCTGACAGTACACCTAAGTCAGACCCTGACACTGTCCCTAAGCAAGGCCCTGACACTACTCCTAACTCAGTCCCTTACACTGTATCTAACAAAGTCACTGTTGCTAGGCCTAACTCAGGCCCTCAAAGTATCTGTAAGTAAGGCCCTGCTGCCATCACTATGTAAAGTCCTGATATTATCCTGAGCTAATATCCTGACCTATGTCTTTCCAAGGTCCTGAAACTGTCCCAAAATAAGCCCTGATGCTGTCCGTAAGTGAAGACCTGAGGCAGTCCCTAACTCAGGACCTGAAGCTTTCCTTAACTGAAGCCTTGAAGCTGTGACTAACTCAGGCCCTGATCATGTATTTCACGAAGACCTTAATGCTGATCCAGCAAAGACGCTGATGCTGCTCCAAAGTCATGCCCTGACAGTGTGCCCAGCAAAGGGCCTGACGCTAGGCCTCACTCAGGCCCTGTCGCTCTCCCGAAGTAAGGCCCTGACACTGTCACTAACTAAGGCCCTGACTCTACTCGTAACTCAGTCCCGTAAAGTGTACCTAACAAAGGCTCTGATGCTAGTCGTAACGCAGGGCCTGACACTGTCTCTAACTAAGGGCTGCTGCCATCAATATCTAAAGTCCTGACATTATCCGGAGCTAATATCCTGAACCATGTCTTACCAAGGTCCTGAAACTCTCCCAAAGTAAGCCCTGACGCTGTCCCTAAGTGAGGCCCTGCAGCTTTCCCTAACTAACTCAGGCCTTGATGCTGTGACTAACTCAGACCCTGGTCATGTATTTAACTAAGACCCTAACGCTGATACAACAGAGGCCGGGATGCTGCTCCTAAGTCACGCCCTGACAGTGTCCCCAGCTAAGGGTCTGACGCTAGGCCTCACTCAGACCCTATCGCTCTCCCTAAGTCAGGCTCTGATGCTGTCCCTACCTGAAGCCCTAACACTGGTTCTGAATAAGGCCCTGAGAGTCTCAGTAACAAAGGTCTTCACACTATCCTTAGGTCATTTCCTGACACTATCCTTACATGTTAAACTGACACTGTCACTAGCTAATGTCCTGCCTCTTATGCTAACTGAAGCCCTTAGGTTGTGCCTGCCTCAGGCACTGAATTTAGTCCCAAGACCGTGAAACTGTCCCGAACTAAGGCCTAGATGCTCGTCCTACATCTGGCCCTGACACTGTCCCTAACTAAGGCCCTAACACTATTGCTAACTGAGGACCTGACACTGGACCTATCAGGGGCCCGCTACTCCTAACTAACGCCTTGACACTGTCCCTTACTTAGGCCCTGCTACCATCAATATCTAAAGTCCTGACATTATCCTGAGCTAATATCCTAACTCATCTCTTACCAAGGTCCTGAAACTCTCCCTAAGGAAGCCCTGATGCTCTCCCTAAGTGAGGCCTTGAGGCTGTCCCTAACAGAGGTCCTGATAATATCTTTTTTTTTTTTTAATTTTATTTACTTATTTATTTATGGCTGTGTTGGGTCTTCGCTTCTGTGCGAGAGCTCTCTCCAGTTGCGGCAAGTGGGGGCCACTCTTCATTGCGGTGCGCGGGCCTCTCACCATCGCGGCCTCTCTTGTTGCGGAGCTCAGGCTCCAGACGCGCAGACTCAGCAGCTCTCGCCCCCGGGCCTAGCTGCCCCGTGGCATGTGGGATCTTCCCAGACCAGGGCTCGAACCCGTGTCCCCTGCATTGGCAGGCAGACTCCCAACCACTGCGCCACCAGGGAAGCCCCTGATAATATCTTTAACATAGCACCTGCGGCTGATCCTACCATGGCTCTTATGTTGCTCCTAAGTCATGCCCTGACACTGTCCCTAGCTAAGGCCCTGACGCTAGGCCTCACTCAGGCCCTGTCGCTCTCCCTAAGTCAGGCTCTGACGCTGTCCCTACCTGAAGCCCTGACACTCACTGGTCCTTAATTAGGCCCTGATGCTCTAAGTAACCTAGGTCTTGACACTATCCCTAGGTCATATCCTGACACTATCCCTAGATCTTAACCTAACCTTCTCTTTAGCTAATGTCGAGATTAGCTAAAGAGATTCTTTAGAACGAGATTGTTTCATCTTCTGAATATGGTTTTCTTAAAAACATAATTTTTATAGTGTTACTAACTTTAAACAAAATGTACTCAACTGCTGTGGAATAGTCCTTCATAGGAGCATGCATGGTTCACTTCTGCATCCGCTTGTGGTGGTGTTCAAGTTGCTTTCAGCTGTAGATCCTCTTATGCTAGCTAAATCTGTGATTCTCTCCCTAAATGAGGCCCTGAAGTTAGGTCCGAGGCCGTGAACCTGTCCCTAACTGAGGCCTGGGGGCTCGTCCTAACGCAGGTCCTGACATTGTCCCTAACTAAGGCCCTGACACTACACCTAACTCCGTCACTGACACTGTACCTAACAAAGGCTCTGATGCTAGTCCGAACTTAGGCCTGACACTGCCTCTAACTAAGGCCCTGCTGTCGTCAATATCTGAACACCTGACATTATCCTGAGCTAATACCCTGACCCATGTCTTACCAAGGTCCTGAAACTTTCCCAAAGTAAGCCCTGACGCTGTCCCTAAGTGACACCTTGAGGCTGTCCCTAACAGAGGCCCTGATAATATCTTTAACGAAGACCCTAATGCTGATCCTACAGAGACCTTTATGCTGCTCCTAAGTCATGCCCTGATACTGTCCCTTACTCAGGCCCCAAAGATAGGCCTCACTTAGGCCCTGTTGCTGTACCTTAGTTAGGCTCTGACGCTGTCCGTACATCAAGCCCTGGCACTGGTCTTGATTAAGGCCCTCACGCTGCTGCTAACTAAGGCCCTGATGCTCTCAATGACTAAGGTCTTCTCGTTATCCCTTGGTCATTTCCTTTCACTATCTCTGGCCTGGAACCTGACTCTGTCCCGAGATAATCTCCTGCATCTTATGCTGACTGAAACCCTAATGCTCTCCCTAACTAAGGCCTTGACTACTCCTAACTAAGGCCATGACACTGTCTCTAACAAAGGCCCAGAATCTGTCCCTAATATAGGTCCTGCTGCCAGCTATAACTAAACTCCTGACACTCTCCTGAGATAATATCCTGACCCATTTCTAACCAAGGTCTTGACACTCTCCCTAAGAAAGCCCTGTCGCTGTCTTTAAGAGAAGATATGAGGCTGTCCGTAACTCAGGCCCTGAAGCTTTCCCTAACTGAGGCCTTGACGCTGTGACTAACTAGGGCTCTGGTCATCTTTAACTAAGAGCCTAAAGCTGATCCAACAAAGGCACTGATGCTGCTCCTAAGTCACTCCCTGACAGTGTCCCCAGCTGAGGGCCTGACATTAGGCCTCACTCAGACCCTGTCGCTCTCCCTAAGTCAGGCCCTGATACTGTCCCTACCTGAAGCCCTAACACTGGTTCTGAAAAAGGCCCTGATATTCTCAATAACAAAGGTCTTCACACTAGCCTTAGGTCATTTCCGGACACGATTCCTAGCCTTCACCCTAACCCTGTCCCGAGTTACTATCCTACGTCTTATGCTAACTAAAGACCTTATGCTGTGCCTACCTCAGGCACTGAATTTAGTCCCAAGACCGCTAGACTGTCCCTCTCTAGGCTCCATGCCCTTATCGTCACAATGTTCCGTGACCACTGTCATCACAATGCTCCACGCCCTTATCATCACAATGCCCCATGACCCCTTCCATCACAATGCTCCGTGACCCCTTTCATCAAAATGCGCCATGACCATTGTCATCACATTGCTCCATGACCCCTGGCATCCCAAAGCTCCATGACCACTCTCATCACAATGCTTCATGACCATTGTCATCGCAATGCTACATACCATTGTCATCACAATGCTCCATACCCCATGTCATCACATTGGCCCATGACCCTTGTCTCACAATGTTCCATGCTCTTGTGATCACAATGCTCCATGCCCCCTGTCATCACAATGCTCCATGACCCCGCTCATCACAATGCTCCATTACCCTTGTCATCACAATGCTCCAGGTCCCCTGTCATTCACAAAGCCAAATGACCCCTGTCATCACAATTCTTCATGGCCCTTGTCCTCACAATGCCCCATGACCCCTGTCATCAAATTGCTCCATGTCCCCGTTTATCACAATGCTCTAAATTACCCCTGTAATCACAGTGCTCCATAACCCTTTTCCTCACAATGCTCCATGCCCATTTTCATCACAATGAGCCATGAAAACTTTCATCAGAATGCTCCATTACCCCTGTCTCATGTCCCCTTTCATCACAATGCATCACAATTACCCCTGTACTCACAGTGCTCCATAACCCCTTTCATCACAGTGCTCCATGCCCCCTGTCATCACAATGCTCAATGCCCTTCTCATCACAATGCTCCATGGCCTTTGTCATCACAATGCTCCATGTTCAATGTAATCACATTGCTCCATGACCCTTGTCATCACAATGCTCCATGAGACATTTCATCACAAAGCTCCATGACGCTTGTCATTACAATACTCCATGGCGCTGTGCATCACAATGCTCCATGACCACATTCAGCACAGTGGTCCATGAACCTTTTCATCACAATATTCCATGGCTCTTGCCATCACAATGCCCCATGGCGCTTGTCATCACAATGCTCCATGACCCCTTTTCATCACAATGCCCCATGTCCCCTTTCATCACAATGCTCCCAGTCATCCTTCATCACAATTCTCCATGACCACTTTCATCACAATTCTCCACGTGCCCTGTTCATCACAATGCTCCATGACCCCTTTTCATCACAATGCTCTATGACCATTTTCATCACAAGGCTCCATGCTCTTATCATCACAGTGCTCCATGAACCCTTTCATCACAATGCTCCATGGCCCTTCTCATCACAATGCCCCATGACCCCTTCCATCACAATGCTCCATGACCCCTTTCATCAAAATGCGCTATGAACATTGTCATAAGAAAGCTCCATGACCACGTTCATCACAATGCTCCATGACCCCTTTCCTTACAATTCTCCATGGCCCTTGTCATCACAAAGCTCCAGGGCGCTTGTCATCACAAGGCTCCATGACCACTGTAATCACAATGATCCATGACCCCTTTGATAACAATTCTCTATTACCCCTTTCCTCACAATGAGCCTTGGCGCTTGTCATCACAATGCTCCATGATCCCTGTAATCACAATGATCCTTGACCCCTTTCATCACAATGTTCCATGGCCGCTTTCATCACAATGCTCCATAACCCCTGTCATCACAATGCCCCATGACCCATTTCCCCACAATGCTCCCTGAGCCATGTCATCACAATGCTACTTGTCTTTGTCATTACAATGCTCCATGTCCCCTGTAATCAGAGTCTTCCATGACCCCTTTCATCACAACTCTCCTTAACACTTTTCTCACAATGCTCCATGCCATTGTCATCACAAAGTTTCATGCCCCCTCTCACCACAATGCTCCAAGCCCACTCTCAACACAATGCTCCATGAGACTTGTCTCATATTGCTCCATGCTATTTTCATCAAAGTGCTCCATGCCCCCTGTCATCACAATGCTCCATGCCCCCTTTCATTACAATGTTCCATGCCCCATGTCATCACAAGGCTCCATGCCCTTATCATCACAATGCTCCATGACACCTGTCTTAGCAATGTTCCACGCACTTATCATCACAATACTCCTTGACCCCTGTCTAAAATGCTACATGGCGGTGACATCACAATGTTCCATGCACCCTGTCATTACAAGGCTCCATGACACTTGTCATCACAATGTTCCATGGCCCCTATCATTCAAAATGCCATATGACCACTTTCATCACAATGCTCCAAGGCCCTTTTCATCACAATGCCCCATGAACCCTGTCATCACAATGCTCCAGGCCCCCTGTCATCACAATGAGCCATGACACCTTTCATCACAATGCTCCATAACCACTGTCATCACAATGATCCATGGCCCTTGTCATCACAATGCTCCCTGGTGCATGTAATCACAAAGATCCATGACCACTTTCAGCACAATGCTCCATGACCCCTTTCATCAAAATTCTCCATGACCATTGTCATCACAATGCTCCATGAGCCCTGTCATTACAATGCTCCCTGACCCCTGTCATCACCATGATCCATGGCCCTTGTCATCACAGTGCTCCTTCGCTCTTGTCGTAACAATACTCCATGATCCCTGTCATCACAATGATCCATGATTCCTTTCATCACAATTCTCCTTTTCCCCTTTCATCACAGTGATCCCTGGAGCTTGTCAAAGCAATGCTCCTCGATTCCCTGTAATCACAATGATCCATGACCCCTTTGATGACAATGCTCCATTACCCCACTAATCACAATGATCCATGGTGATTGTCATCACAATTCTCCATAACCACTGTCATCACAATGCTCCATGAACCTTGTCATCACAATGCTCCAGGTCGTTGTAATCACAATATTCCATGACCCCTTTCACCACAAAGCTCCAAGATCCCTGTCATCACAATGCCCCATGACTCCTATCATCACAATGCTCCATGGCACTTGTCCTCACAATGCTCCATGACCCCTGTCATCACAATGCTCCATAGCGCTTTTCATCACAATCCTCCATGACCACTTTCATCACAATGCTCCATGACCATTTTCATCACAATGCTCCATGACCCCTGTCATCACAATTCTCCATGGCGCTTGTCATCACAATGCTCCATGCACTTGTCATCACAATACTCCATGACCCTTGTAATCACAGTGCTCCATGGCGCTTGGCATCAAAATGATCCAGAGACTTAGTTCCTGAGTTGGGATTAGTATCATTGCCTCAATTAGGGAAAATGTCAGTGACTGAGTTGGGAGTAGTGTGAGGGCCCTTGTTAGGGACACTGTCAGTGCCTGAGTTAGGTGTAGTGTCAGGGTTTTAGTTACGTACACTGTCAGTGCCTGAGTTGGGAATAGTGTCAGGGCCTTAGTTATGGACTGTGTCATTGCCTGAGTTAGGAGTAGTGTCAGGGCCTTAGTTAGGAATAGCATCAGTGCCTTCGTTAGGTATTGTATCAGCGCCTCAGTTAGGAATAGATTCAGGGCCTTATTTTGGGACAGTGTCAGTGCCTGAGTTAGGAGTTTTGTCGGCCTTAGTTAGGGACCTTTTCAGGGCCTGAGTTAGGAGTAATGTCAGGGCCTTCCTTAGGTACTGTATCAGTGCCTGAGTTAGGAATAGTGTCAAGGCCTTAGTTAGGGACATTGCCAGGGCATGATTTAGGAGGAGTGTTAGGGTGTGAGATATGAACAGTGTCAGGGCCTTAGTTAGTGACAGTGTCAGTTCCTGAGTTAGGAGTAGAGTCAGGGCCTAAGTTAGGGACAGTGCCGGTGCTGAGTTCGTAGTAGTATCAGGGCCTTAGTTAGAGACAGTGTCAGGGCCTGAGTTAGGAGTAGTGTCAGAGGCTTTGTTAGGGACAGTGTCAGTGCCTGAGTTAAGAGTAGCGTCACAGCTTTAGTTAGGGCCAGTGTCCGGGCCTTAGTTAAGACCAGTGTCAGGGCCTATGATAGGAATCAGATCAGGGCCTGTGTTACGAGTAGTGTCAGGACCTTAGTTAAGGACAGTGTCAGGGCCTGAGTCCTGACTTATTCCTAAGTTTCCTCACTAAGGATTTTTGACACTACTGCTAATTCAGGTCCTGATAATATCCCTTACTAAGGCCCTGACCCTTTACCTGGCTAAGGCCCTGAACTTCTCCTAAGTCAGGCCCTGATACTGTCCCTAACAATGGCCCTGACACTACACATAACTTCGGTCCCGAAATGATACCTAACAAAGGCTCTGTTGCTAGTCCAAACTAAAGCCCTAAAATTGATCTTAAATAAGGCCTTGACACTAATCCTAACTCAGGCCCTAACACTGTCCCTAGCTAAGGCCCTGACAGTACGCCTAACTCAGGCCCTCATATGATTCCTAACAATGGCTCTGATGCTAGTCCAAACTAAGGCCCTGAAATTGGTCCTAAATAAGGCCTTGACACGAATCGTAACTCAGGCCCTAGCACTGTCCCTAACTAGGTCTCTGACAGTACACCAAACTCAGACCCTGACACTGTCCCTAAGCAAGGCCCTGACACTATTCCTAACTCAGTCCCTTACACTGTATCTAACAAAGTCACTGATGCTAGGCCTAAATCAGGCCCTCAAAGTGTCTGTAACTAAGGCCCTGCTGCCATCAGTATGTAAAGTCCTGACATTATCCTGAGCTAATATCCTGACCTATGTCTTACCAAGATCCTGAAACTTTCCCAAAGAAAGCCCTGACGCTGTCCCTAAGTGAGACCTTGAGGCTGTCCCTAACAGAGGCCCTGATAATATCTTTAACGAAGACCCTAATGCTGATCCTACAGAGGCCTTTCTGCTGCTCCTAAGTCATGCCCTGATACTGTCCCTTATTCAGGCCCCAAAGATAGGCCTCACTTAGGCCCTGTTGCTGTACCTTAGTTAGGCTCTGACGCTGTCCGTACATCAAGCCCTGGCACTGGTCCTGATTAAGGCCCTCACGCTGCTGCTAACTAAGGCCCTGATGCTCTCAATGACTAAGGTTTTTTCGTTATCCCTTGGTCATTTCCTTTCACTATCTCTGGCCTGGAACCTGACTCTGTCCCGAGATAATCTCCTGCATCTTATGCTGACTGAAACCCTAATGCTCTCCCTAACTAAGGCCCTGACTACTCCTAACTAAGGCCATGACACTGTCTCTAACAAAGGCCCAGAATCTGTCCCTAATATAGGCCCTGCTGCCAGCAATAATTAAAATCCTGACACTCTCCTGAGATAATATCCTGATCCATTTCTAACCAAGGTCTTGACACTCTCCCTAAGAAAGCCCTGTCGCTGTCTTTAAGTGAAGACCTGAGGCTGTCCGTAACTCAGGCCCTGAAGCTTTCCCTAACTGAGGCCTTGACGCTGTGACTAACTAGGGCTCTGGTCATCTTTAACTAAGAGCCTAAAGCTGATCCAACAAAGGCATTGATGCTGCTCCTAAGTCACTTCCTGACAGTGTCCCCAGCTGAGGGCCTGACGTTAGGCCTCACTCAGACCCTGTCGCTCTCCCTAAGTCAGGACCTGATACTGTCCCTACCTGAAGCCCTAACACTGGTTCTGAATAAGGCCCTGATATTCTCAGTAACAAAGGTCTTCACACTATCCTTAGGTCATTTCCAGACACGATTCCTAGCCTTCACCCTAACCCTGTCCCGAGCTAATATCCTACCTCTTATGCTAACTAAAGGCCTTATGCTGTGCCTACCTCAGGCACTGAATTTAGTCCCAAGACCGGTAGACTGTCCCTCACTAGGCTCCATGCCCTTATCGTCACAATGTTCCGTGACCACTGTCATCACAATGCTCCACGCCCTTATCATCACAATGCCCCATGACCCCTGTCATCACAGTGCTCCATGACCCCTTCCATCACAGTGCTCCGTGACCCGTTTCATCAAAATGCGCCATGACCATTGTCAACACAATGCTCCATGACCCCTGGCATCCCAGTGCTCCATGACCACTCTCATGGCAATGCTTCCTGACCCTTGTCATCGCAATGCTACATACCATTGTCATCACAAGGCTCCATACCCCATGTCATCACATTGGCCCATGACCCTTGCCTCACAATGATCCATGCTCTTGTGATCACAATGTTCCATGCCCCCTGTCATCACAATGCCCCATGACTCCTATCATCACAATGCTCCATGGCACATGTCCTCACAATGCCCCATGACCCCTGTCATCAAATTGCTCCATGTCCCCGTTTATCACAATGCTCTAAATTACCCCTGTAATCACAGTGCTCCATAACCCTTTTCCTCACAATGCTCCATGCACCTTTTCATCACAATGAGCCATGAAAACTTTCATCAGAATGCTCCATTACCCCTGTCTCATGTCCCCTTTCATCACAATGCATCACAATTACCCCTGTAATCACAGTGCTCCATAACCCCTTTCATCACAGTGCTCCATGCCCCCTGTCATCACAATGCTCCATGCCCCCTTTCATTACAATGTTCCATGCCCCCTGTCATCACAAGGCTCCATGCCCTTATCATCACAATGCTCCATGACACCTGTCTTCGCAATGTTCCACGCACTTATCATCACAGTACTCCTTGACCCTTGTCTAAAATGCTACATGGCGGTGACATCACAATGTTCCAACCACCCTGTCATTACAAGGTTCCATGACACTTGTCATCACAATGTTCCATGGCCCCTGTCATTCAAAATGCCATATGACCACTTTCATCACAATGCTCCAAGGCCCTTGTCATCACAATGCCCCATGAACCCTGTCATCACAATGCTCCAGGCCCCCTGTCATCACAATGAGCAATGACACCTTTCATCACAATGCTCCATAACCACTGTCATCACAATGATCCATGGCCCTTGTCATCACAATGCTCCCTGGTGCATGTCATCACAAAGATCCATGATCACTTTCAGCACAATGCTCCATGACCCCTTTCATCAAAATTCTCCATGACCATTGTCATCACAATGCTCCATGATCCCTGTCATTTCAATGATCCATGATTCCTTTCATCACAATCCTCTTTTCCCCTTTCATCACAATGATCCCTGGAGCTTGTCAAAACAATGCTCCTGACAGTGACTGAGGAAAAGCGGCCAAATACTGTGGGACGCCTTTGTTCTTCAAAACACAAGTCAAACTGCAATTAATCAACATTTATTAAAATTAATTCTAGGGAAGAGTAAGACGCGGAGATCACCTTCCTTCCCACAGATACAGTAGAAATACATCTACACGTGGAACTGCTCCTACAGAACACCCACTGAACGCAGGCAGAAAACGTCCGACCTCCAAAAAGGCAAGAAACTCCCCCCGTACTTGGGTAGGGCAAAAGAAAAAAGAAATAACAGAGACAAAAGAATAGGGACGGCACCTGCACCAGTGGGAGGGAGCCGTGAAGGAGGAAAGATTTCCACGCACTAGGAAGCCCCTTCGCGGGCAGAGACTGCGGGTGGCGGAGGGGGGAAGCTTCGGAGCCACGGAGGAGAGCGCAGCCACAGGGGTGCGGAGGGCAAAGCAGAGAGGTTCCCGCACGGAGGCTCGGCGCCGACCAGCACTCTCCAGCCCGAGAGGCTTGTCTGCTCACCCGCCGGGGCGGGCGGGGCTGGGAGCTGAGGCTCGGGCTTCGGTCGGATCGCAGGGAGAGGACTGGGGTTGGCGGAGTGAAAACAGCCTGAAGGGGTTAGTGCACCACAGCTAGCCGAGAGGGAGTCCGGGAAAAAGTCTGCAGCTGCCGAAGAGGCAAGAGACTTTTTCTTCCCTCTTTGTTTCCTGGTGCGTGAGGAGAGGGGATTCAGAGCGCCGCCTAAACGAACTCCAGAGACCGGCGCGAGCCGCAGCTACCAGCGCGGATCCCACAGCAACAGGGGCGCAGAGGGAAAAATGGAGAGATTCCCGCACAGAGGATCGGCGCCGAGAAGCACTCAGCAACCCGAGAGGCTTGTCTGCTCCCCCGCCGGGGCGGGCGGGGCTGGGAGCTGAGGCTCGGCTTCGGTCGGATCGCAGGGAGAGGACTGAGGCTGGCGGCGTGAACACAGCCTGAAGGGATTAGCGCACAACAGCTGGCTGGGAGGGAGACCGGGAAAAAGTCTGCAGCTGCCGAAGAGGCAAGAGACTTTTTCTTGCCTCTTTGTTTCGCGGCGCGCAAGGAGAGGTGATTCAGAGCACCGCCTAAACGAACTCCAGAAAAGGGCGCGAGCCGCGGCGATCAGCGCAGACCCCACAGCAACAGGGTCGCAGAGGAAAAAACGGAGAGACTCCCGCACAGAGGCTCGGAGCCGAGCAGCACTCACCAGCCCGAGAGGCTTGTCTGCTCGGCGGGCGGGGCTGGGAGCTGAGGCTCGGGCTTTGGTCGGAGAGCAGGGAGAGGACTGGGGCTGGCGGCGTGAACACAGCCTGAAGGGGTTAGCGCACCACAGCTGGCTGGGAGGGAGACCGGGAAAAGGTCTGCAGCTGCCGAAGAGGCAAGAGACTTTTTCTTGCCTCTTTGTTTCGCTGAGCGCAAGGAGAGGGAATTCAGAGTGCCGCCTAAACGAACTCCAGAGAAAGGGGCGAGCCGCGGCGATCAGCACGGACCCCAGAGACGGGCGTGAGACGCTGGGGCTGCTGCTGCCACCTCCAAAAAGCCTGTGTGTGAGCACAGGTCACTCTCCACATCGCCCCTCCCGGGAGCCTGTGCAGCCCGCCACTGCCAGGGTCCCGTGATCCGGGGACAATTTCCCCGGGAGAACGCACTGCCCGCCTCAGACTGGTGCAACGTCACGCCGGCCTCGGCCGCCGCAGGCTCACCCCGCCTCCTCTGTACACCTCCCTCCCCGCGGCCTGAGTGAGACAGAGCCCCCGAAGCAGCTGCTCCTTTAACCCCGTCCTGTCTGGACGGGGAATCGACGCCCTCAGGCGACCTACACGCAGAGGCAGGACCAAATCCAAAGCTGAACCCCAGGAGCGGTGCGAACAGGGAAGATAAGGGGAAATCTCTCCCAGCAGCCTTAGAAGCAGCGGATTAAAACTCCACAAACAACTTGATGTGCCTGCATCTGTTGAATACCTGAATAGACAATGAATCATCCCAAATTCAGGAGGTGGACTTTGGGAGCAGGATATATTAATTTTTCCCCTTTTCCTTTTATTTGTGAGTGTATATGTATATGCTTCTGGGTGCGATTTTGTCTGTATAGCTTTGCTTTACAGTAGCTTTATTTTACTTCACTATATTATAGCCTCTTTCTTTCTTTCTTTCTTTCTTTCTATTTTTTCTCCCTTTTACTCTGAGCCGTGTGGACGAAAGGCTCTTGGTGCTCCAGCCAGGCATCAGGGCCGTGTCTCTGAGGTGGGAGAGCCAACTTCAGGACACTGGTCCACAAGAGACCTCCCAGCTCCACGTAATACCAAACGGCAAAAATCTCTCAGAGATCTCCATCTCAACATCAAGACCCAGCTTCACTCAACGACCAGCAAGCTACAGTGCTGGACACCCTATGCCAAACAACTAGCAAGACAGGAACACAGCCCCATCCATTAGCAGAGAGGCTGCCTAAAATCATAAGAAGGCCACAGACACCCCAAAATACACCACCAGACGTGGACGTGCCCACCAGAAAGACAAGATCCAACCTCATCCACCAGAGCTCAGGCACTAGTTCCCTCCACCAGGAAGCCTACACAACCCACTGAACCAACCTTAGCCACTGGGGACAGATACCAAAAACAACAGGAACTACGAACCTGCAGCCTGTGAAAAGGAGACCCCAAACACAGTAAGATAAGCAAAATGAGACGACAGAAAAACACACAGCAGATGAAGGAGCAGGGTCAGAACATACCAGACTTAACAAATGAAGAGGAAATAGGTAGTCTACCTGAAAAAGAATTCAGAATAATGATAGTAAGGATGATCCAAAATCTTGGAAATAGAATAGACAAAATGCAAGAAACATTTAACAAGGACATAGAAGAACTAAAGAGGAACCAAGCAATGATGAAAACCACAATAAATGAAATTAAAAATACTCTAGATGGGATCAATAGCAGAATAACTGAGGCAGAAGAAAGGATAAGTGACCTGGAAGATAAAATGGTGGAAATAACTACTGCAGAGCAGGATAAAGAAAAAAGAATGAAAAGAACTGAGGACAGTCTCAGAGACCTCTGGGACAACATTAAACGCACCAACATTCGAATTATAGGGATCCCAGAAGAAGAAGAGAAAAAGAAAGGGACTGAGAAGATATTTGAAGAGATTATAGTTGAAAACTTCCCTAATATGGGAAAGGAAATAGTTAATCAAGTCCTGGAAACACAGAGAGTCCCATACAGGATAAACCCAAGGAGAAACACACCAAGACACAATTTAATCAAACTGTCAAAAATTAAATATAAGGAAAACATATTAAAGGCAGCAAGGGAAAAAAAGCAAATAACACACAAGGGAATCCCCATAAGGTTAACATCTGATCTTTCAGCAGAAACTCTGCAAGCCAGAAGGGAGTGGCAGGATATACTTAAAGTGATGAAGGAGAAAAACCTACAGCCAAGATTACACTAACCAGCAAGGATCTCATTCAGATTTGATGGAGAAATTAAAACCTTTACAGACAAGCAAAAGCTGAGAGAGTTCAGCACCACCAAACCAGCTTTACAACAAATGCTAAAGGAACTTCTCTAGGCAAGAAACACAAGAGAAGGAAAAGACCTACAATAACAAACCCAAAACATTTAAGAAAATGGGAATAGGAACATACATATCGATAATTACCTTGAATGTAAATGGATTAAATGCTCCCACCAAAAGACACAGGCTGGCTGAATGGATACAAAAACAAGACCCATATATATGCTGTCTACAAGAGACCCACTTCAGACCTAGAGACACATATAGACTGAAAGTGAGGGGATGGAAAACGATATTCCATGCAAATGGAAATCAAAAGAAAGCTGGAGTAGCAATTCTCATATCAGACAAAATAGACTTTAAAATAAAGACTATTACAAGAGACAAAGAAGGACACTATATAATGATCAAGGGATCGATCCAAGAGGAAGGTATAACAATTGTAAATATTTATGCACCCAACATAGGAGCACCTCAATACATAAGGCAAATACTAACAGCCATAAAAGGGGAAATCGACAGCAACACAATCGTAGTAGGGGACTTTAACACCCCACTCTCACCAATGGACAGATCATCCAAAATGAAAATAAATAAGGAAACACAAGCTTTAAATGATACATTAAACAAGATGGACTTAATTGATATTTATAGGACATTCCACCCAAAAACAACAGAATACACATTTTTCTCAACTGCTCATGGAACATTCTCCAGGATAGATCATATCTTGGGTCACAAATCAAGCCTTGGTAAATTTAAGAAAATTGAAATCGTATCAAGTATCTTTTCCAACCACAACGCTATGAGACTAGATATCAATTACAGGAAAAGATCTGTAAAAAATAGAAACACATGGAGGCTACACAATACATTACTTAATAACGAAGTGATCACTGAAGAAATCAAAGGGGAAATCAAAAAATACCTGGAAACAAATGACAATGGAGATACGACGACCCAAAACCTATGGGACGCAGCAAAAGCAGTGCTAAGAGGGAAGTTTATAGCAATACAAGCCTACCTCAAGAAACAGGAAACATCTCGAATAAACAACCTAACCTTGCACCTAAAGCAATTAGAGAAAGAAGAACAAAAAAACCCCAAAGCCAGCAGAAGGAAAGAAATTATAAAGATCAGGTCAGAAATAAATGAAAAAGAAATGAAGGAAACAATAGCAAAAATCAATGAAACTAAAAGCTGGTTCTTTGAGAAGATAAACAAAATTGATAAACCATTAGCCAGACTCATCAAGAGAAAAAGGGAGAAGACTCAGATCAATAGAATTAGAAATGAAAAAGGAGAAGTAACCACTGACACTGCAGAAATACAAAAGATCATGACAGATTACTACAAGCAACTCTATGCCAATACAGTGGACAACCTGGAAGAAATGGACAGATTCTTAGAAATGCACAAACTGCCGAGACTGAACCAGGAAGAAATAGAAAATATGAACAGACCAATCACAAGCACTGAAATTGAAACTGTGATTAAAAACCTTCCAACAAACAAAAGCCCAGGACCACATGGCTTCACAGGTGAATTCTATCAAACATTTAGAGAAGAGCTAACACCTATCCTTCTCAAACTCTTCCAAAATATTGCAGAGGGAGGAACACTCCCAAACTCATTCTACGAGGCCACCATCACCCTGATACCAAAACCAGACAAAGATGTCACAAAGAAAGAAAACTACAGGCCAATATCACTGATGAACATAGATGCAAAAATACTCAATAAAATACTAGCAAACAGAATCCAACAGCACATTAAAAGGATCATACACCATGATCAAGTGGGGTTTATCCCAGGAATGCAAGGATTCTTCAATATACGCAAATCAATCAATGTGATACATCATATTAACAAATTGAAGGAGAAAAACCATATGATCATCTCAATAGATGCAGAGAAAGCTTTTGACAAAATTCAACACCCATTTATGATAAAAGCCCTGCAGAAAGTAGGCATAGAGGGAACTTTCCTCAACATAATAAAGGCCATATATGACAAACCCACAGCCAACATTGTCCTCAATGGTGAAAAACTGAAACCATTTCCACTAAGATCAGGAGCAAGATAAGGTTGCCCACTCTCACCACTATTATTCAACATAGTTTTGGAAGTGTTAGCCACAGCAATCAGAGAAGACAAAGAAATAAAAGGAATCCAAATCGGAAAAGAAGAAGTAAAGCTGTCACTATTTGCAGATGACATGATACTATACATAGAGAATCCTAAAGATGCTACCAGAAAACTCCTCGAGCTAATCAATGAATTTGGTAAAGTAGCAGGATACAAAATTAATGCACAGAAATCTCTTGCATTTCTATACACCACTAATGACGAAAAATATGAAAGTGAAATTAAGAAAACACTCCCATTTACCATTGCAACAAAAAGAATAAAATATCTAGGAATAAACCTACCTAAGGAGACAAAAGACCTGTATGCAGAAAAGTATAAGACACTGATGAAAGAAATTAAAGATGATACAAATAGATGGAGAGATATACCATGTTCCTGGATTGGAAGAATCAACATTGTGAAAATGACTCTACTACCCAAAGCAATCTACAGATTCAATGCAATCCTTATCAAACTACCACTGGCAATTTTCACAGAACTAGAACAAAAAATTTCAGAATTTGTATGGAAACACAAAAGACCCCGAATAGCCAAAGCAATCTTGAGAACGAAAAATGGAGCTGGGGGAATCAGGCTCCCTGACTTCAGACTATATTACAAAGCTTCAGTAATCAAGACAGTTTGGTACTGGCACAAAAACAGAAACATAGATCAATGGAACAGGATAGAAAGCCCAGAGATAAACCCACACACATATGGGCACCTTATTTTTGATAAAGGAGGCAAGCATATACAGTGGAGAAAAGACAGCCTCTTCAATAAGTGGTGCTGGGAAAATTGGACAGGTACATGTAAAAGTATGAAATTAGAACACTCCCTGACACCATGCACAAAAATAAACTCAAAATGGATTAAAGACCTAAGTGTAAGGGCAGACACTATCAAACTCTTAGAGGAAAACATAGGCAGAACACTCTATGACAGACATCACAGCAAGATTCTTTTTGACCCAGCTCCCAGAGAAATGGAAATAAGAACACAAATAAACAAATGGGACCTAATGAAACTTAAAAGCTTTTGCACAGCAAAGGAAACCATAAACAAGACCAAAAGACAACCATCAGAATGGGAGAAAATATTTGCAAATGAAGCAACTGACAAAGGATTAATCTCCAAGATTTACAAGCAGCTCATGCAGCTCAATAACAAAAAAACGAACAACCCAATCCAAAAATGGGCCGAAGACCTAAATAGACATTTCTCCAAAGAAGATATACAGATGGCCTACAGACACATGAAAGAATGCTCAACATCATTAATCATTAGAGAAATGCAAATCAAAACTACAATGAGCTATCATCTCACACCGGTCAGAATGGCCATCATCAAAAAATCTAGAAACAATAAATGCTGGAGAGGGTGTGGAGGAAAGGGAACACTCTTGCACTGTTGGTGGGAATGTAAATTGATACAGCCACTATGGAGAACAGTATGGAGGTTCCTTAAAAAACTACAAATAGAACTACCATACGACCCAGCAATCCCACTACTGGGCATATACCCTGAGAAAACCATAGGTCAAAAAGAGTCATGTACCAAAATGTTCATTGCAGCTCTATTTACAATAGCCAGGACATGGAAGCAACCTAAATGTCCATCGACAGATGAATGGATAAAGAAGATGTGGCACATATATACAATGGAATATTACTCAGCCATAAAAAGAAATGAAATAGAGGTATTTGTAATGAGGTGGATGGAGTTACAGTCTATCATACAGAGTGAAGTAAGTCAGAAAGAGAAAAACAAATAAAGTATGCTAACACATATATACGGAATCTAAGGGAAAAAAAAAAAAAAAGGCCATGAAGAACCTAGTGGCAAGACGGGAATAAAGACACAGACCTACTAGAGAATGGACTTGAGGATATGGGGAGGGGGTGGGGTGAGATGTGACAGGGTAAGAGAGTGTCATGGACATATATACACTACCAAATGTAAAATAGATAACTAGTGGGAAGCAGCCGCATAGCACAGGGAGATCAGCTCGGTGCTTTGTGACCACCTAGAGGGATGGGATGGGGAGGGTGGGAGGGAGGGAGATGCAAGAGGGAAGAGACATGGGAACATATTGTATATGTATAACTGATTCACTTTGTTATAAAGCAGAAGCTAACACACCATTGTAAGGCAATTATACTTCAATAAAGATGTTAAAAAAAAAACAAAAAAAAGAAAAAAAAACAATGCTCCTTGATTCCCTGTAATCACAATGATCCATGACCCCTTTCATGACAATGCTCCATTACCCCACTAATCACAATGATCCATGGTGGTTGTCATCACAATGCTCCATGACCCTTGTCATCACAATGCTCCAGGACGTTGTAATCACAATGTTCCCTGACCCCTTTCACCACAAAGCTCCAAGATCCCTGTCATCACAATGCCCCATGACTCCTATCATCACAATGCTCCATGGCACTTGTCATCACAATGCTCCATGACCCCTGTCATCACAATGCTCCATAGCGCTTTTCATCACAATCCTCCATGACCACTTTCATCACAATGCTCCCTGACCATTTTCATCACAATGCTCCATGACCACTTTCATCAAAATGCCCCATGAACTCTGTCATCACAATGCTCCATGGCCCTTGTCATCACAATTCTCCATGACCCCTGTCATCACAATTCTCCATGGCGCTTGTCATCACAATGCTCCATGCACTTGTCATCACAATACTCCATGACCCTTGTCATCACAGTGCTCCATGGCGCTTGTCATCAAAATGATCCAGAGCCTTAGTTCCTGAGTTGGGAGTAGTATCATTGCCTCAATTAGGGAAAATGTCAGTGACTGAATTGGGAGTAGTGTGAGGGCCCTTGTTAGGGACACTGTCAGTGCCTGAGTTAGCTGTAGTGTCAGGGTTTTAGGTACGTACACTGTCAGTGCCTGAGTTGTGAATAGTGTCAGGGCCTTAGTTATGGACTGTGTCATTGCCTGAGTTAGGAGTAGTGTCAGGGCCTTAGTTAGGAGTAGCATCAGTGCCTTCGTTAGGTATTGTATCAGCGCCTCAGTTAGGAATAGATTCAGAGCCTTATTTTGGGACAGTGTCAGTGCCTGAGTTAGGAGTTTTGTCGGCCTTAGTTAGGGACCTTTTCAGGGCCTGAGTTAGGAGTAATGTCAGGGCCTTCCTTAGGTATTGTATCAGTGCCTGAGTTAGGAATAGTGTCAAGGCCTTAGTTAGGGACATTGCCAGGGCATGATTTAGGAGGAGTGTTAGGGTGTGAGTTATGAACAGTGTCAGGGCCTTAGTTAGTGACAGTGTCAGTTCCTGAGTTAGGAGTAGAGTCAGGGCCTAAGTTAGGGACAGTGCCAGTGCTGAGTTCGTAGTAGTATCAGGGCCTTAGTTAGAGACAGTGTCAGGGCCTGAGTTAGGAGTAGTGTCAGAGGCTTTGTTAGGGACAGTGTCAGTGCCTGAGTTAAGAGTAGCGTCACAGCTTTAGTTAGGGCCAGTGTCCGGGCCTTAGTTAAGACCAGTGTCAGGGCCTATGATAGGAATCAGATCAGGGCCTGTGTTACGAGTTGTGTCAGGGTCATAGTTAAGGACAGTGTCAGGGCCTGAGTCCTGACTTATTCCTAACTTTCCTCACTAAGGATTTTTGACACTACTGCTAATTCAGGTCCTGATAATATCCCTTACTAAGGCCCTGACCCTTTCCCTGGCTAAGGCCCTGAACTTCTCCTAAGTCAGGTCCTGATACTGTCCCTAACAATGGCCCTGACACTACACCTAACTTCGGCCCCGAAATGATACCTAACAAAGGCTCTGTTGCTACTCCAAACTAAAGCCCTAAAATTGGTCTTAAATAAGGCCTTGACACTAATCCTAACTCAGGCCCTAACACTGTCCCTAGCTAAGGCCCTGACAGTACGCCTAAATCAGGCCCTCGTACGATTCCTAACAATGGCTCTGAAGCTAGCCGAAACTAAGGCCCTGAAATTGGGCCTAAATAAGGCCTTGACACGAATCGTAACTCAGGCCCTAGCACTGTCCCTAACTAGGTCTCTGACAGTACACCTAACTCAGACCCTGACACTGTCCCTAAGCAAGGCCCTGACACTACTCCTAACTCAGTCCCTTACACTGTACCTAACAAAGTCACTGATGCTAGGCCTAACTCAGGCCGAGAAAGTGTCTGTAACTAAGGCCCTGCTGCCATCAGTATGTAAAGTCCTGACATTATCCTGAGCTAATATCCTGACCTATGTCTTTCCAAGGTCCTGAAACTGTCCCAAAGTAAGCCCTGATGCTGTCCGTAAGTGAACACCTGAGGCTGTCCCTAACTCAGGCCCTGAAGCTTTCCTTAACTGAAGCCTTGAAGCTGTGACTAACTCAGGCCCTGATCATGTATTTCACCAAGACCTTAATGCTGATCCAGCAAAGACGCTGATACTGCTCCAAAGTCATGCCCTGACAGTGTGCCCAGCAAAGGGCCTGATGCTAGGCCTCACTCAGGCCCTGTCGCTCTCCCGAAGTCAGGCCCTGACACTGTCACTAACTAAGGCCCTGACTCTACTCCTAACTCAGTCCCGTAAAGAGTACCTAACAAAGGCTCTGATGCTAGTCGTAACTCAGGGCCTGACACTGTCTCTAACTAAGGGCTGCTGCCATCAATATCTAAAGTCCTGACATTATCCGGAGCTAATATCCTGACCCATGTCTTACCAAGGTCCTGAAACTATCCCAAAGTAAGCCCTGATGCTGTCCCTAAGTGAGGCCCTGCAGCTTTCCCTAACTAACTCAGGCCTTGATGCTGTGACTAACTCAGACACTGATCATGTCTTTAACTAAGACCCTAAGGCTGATCCAACAGAGGCCGGGATGCTGCTCTTAAGTCATGCCCTGACAGTGTCCCCAGCTAAGGGTCTGACGCTAGGCCTCACTCAGACCCTATCGCTCTCTCTAAGTCAGGCTCTGATGCTGTCTCTACCTGAAGCCCTAACACTGGTTCTGAATAAGGCCCTGAGAGTCTCAGTAACAAAGGTCTTCACACTATCCTTAGGTCATTTCCTGACACTATCCCTACATGTTAAACTGACACTGTCACTAGCTAATGTCCTGCCTCTTATGCTAACTGAAGCCCTTAGTTTGTGCCTGCCTCAGGCACTGAATTTAGTCCCAAGACCGTGAAACTGTCCCGAACTAAGGCCTAGATGCTCGTCCTACATCTGGCCCTGACACTGTCCCTAACTAAGGCCCTAACACTATTGCTAACTGAGGACCTGACACTGGACCTATCAGGGGCCCGCTACTCCTAACTAACGCCTTGACACTGTCCCTTACTCAGGCCCTGCTACCATCAATATCTAAAGTCCTGACATTATCCTGAGCTAATATCCTAACTCATCTCTTACCAAGGTCCTGAAACTCTCCCTAAGGAAGCCCTGATGCTCTCCCTAAGTGAGGCCTTGAGGCTGTCCCTAACAGAGGCCCTGATAATATCTTTAACATAGCCCCTGAGGCTGATCCTACCGTGGCTCTTATGTTGCTCCTACGTCATGCCCTGACACTGTCCCTAGCTAAGGCCCTGACGCTAGGCCTCACTCAGGCCCTGTCGCTATCCCTAAATCAGGCTCTGACGCTGTCCCTACCCGAAGCCCTGACACTCACTGGTCCTTAAATAGGCCCTGATGCTCTAAGTAACCAAGGACTTGACACTATCCCTAGGTCATTTCCTGACACTATCCCTAGATCTTAACCTAAGCTTCTATTTAGCTAATGTCGAGATTAGCTAAAGAGATTCTTTAGAACGAGATTCTTTCATCTTCTGAATATGGTTTTCTTAAAAACATAATTTTTATAGTGTTACTAACTTTAAACAAAATGTACTCAACTGCTGTGGAATAGTCCTTCATAGGAGCATGCATGGTTCACTTCTACATCTCCTTGTGGTGGTGTTCAAGTTGCTTTCAGCTGTAGATCCTCTTATGCTAGCTAAATCTGTGATTCTGTCCCTAAATGAGGCCCTGAATTTAGGTCCGAGGCCGTGAACCTGTCCCTAACTGAGGCCTGGAGTATCGTCCTAATGCAGGTCCTGACACTGTCCCTAACTAAGGCCCTGACACTACACCTAACTCCGTCACTGACACTGTACCTAACAAAGGCTCTGATGCTACTCCGAACTTAGGCCTGACACTGCCTCTAACTAAGGCCCTGCTGCCGTCAATATCTGAACACCTGACATTATCCAGAGCTAATATCCTGACCCATGTCTTACCAAGGTCCTGAAACTTTCCCAAAGTAAGCCCTGACGCTGTCCCTAAGTGAGACCTTGAGGCTGTCCCTAACAGAGGCCCTGATAATATCTTTAACGAAGACCCTAATGCTGATCCTACAGAGGCCTTTATGCTGCTCCTAAGTCATGCCCTGATACTGTCCCTTACTCAGGCCCCAAAGATAGGCCTCACTTAGACCCTGTTTCTGTACCTTAGTTAGGCTCTGACGCTGTCCGTTCATCAAGCCCTGGCACTGGTCCTGATTAAGGCCCTCACGCTGCTGCTAACTAAGGCCCTGATGCTCTCAATGACTAAGGTCTTCTCGTTATCCCTTGGTCATTTCCTTTCACTATCTCTGGTCTGGAACCTGAATCTGTCCCGAGATAATCTCCTGCATCTTATGCTGACTGAAACCCTAATGCTCTCCCTAACTAAGGCCCTGAATACTCCTAACTAAGGCCATGACACTGTCTCTAACAAAGGCCCAGAATCTGTCCCTAATATAGGCCCTGCTGCCAGCAATAACTAAAATCCTGACACTCTCCTGAGATAATATCCTGACCCATTTCTAACCAAGGTCTTGACACTCTCCCTAAGAAAGCCCTGTCGCTGTCTTTAAGAGAAGACCTGAGGCTGTCCGTAACTCAGGCCCTGAAGCTTTCCCTAACTGAGGCCTTGACGCTGTGACTAACTAGGGCTCTGGTCATCTTTAACTAAGAGCCTAAAGCTGATCCAACAAAGGCACTGATGCTGCTCCTAAGTCACTCCCTGACAGTGTCCCCAGCTGAGGGCCTGACATTAGGCCTCACTCAGACCCTGTCGCTCTCCCTAAGTCAGGCCCTGATACTGTCCCTACCTGAAGCCCTAACACTGGTTCTGAATAAGGCCCTGATATTCTCAGTAACAAAGGTCTTCACACTAGCCTTAGGTCATTTCCGGACACGATTCCTAGCCTTCACCCTAACCCTGTCCCGAGTTACTATCCTACGTCTTATGCTAACTAAAGACCTTATGCTGTGCCTACCTCAGGCACTGAATTTAGTCCCAAGACCGCTAGACTGTCCCTCTCTAGGCTCCATGCCCTTATCGTCACAATGTCCCGTGACCACTGTCATCACAATGCTCCACGCCCTTATCATCACAATGCCCCATGACCACTTCCATCACAATGCTCCGTGACCCCTTTCATCAAAATGCGCCATGACCATTGTCATCACATTGCTCCATGACCCCTGGCATCCCAAAGCTCCATGACCACTCTCATCGCAATGCTTCATGACCGTTGTCATCGCAATGCTACATACCATTGTCATCACAATGCTCCATACCCCATGTCATCACATTGGCCCATGACCCTTGTCTCACAATGTTCCATGCTCTTGTGATCACAATGCTCCATGCCCCCTGTCATCACAATGCTCCATGACCCCGCTCATCACAATGCTCCATTACCCTTGTCATCACAATGCTCCAGGTCCCCTGTCATTCACAAAGCCAAATGACCCCTGTCATCACAATTCTTCATGGCCCTTGTCCTCACAATGCCCCATGACCCCTGTCATCAAATTGCTCCATGTCCCCGTTTATCACAATGCTCTAAATTACCCCTGTAATCACAGTGCTCCATAACCCTTTTCCTCACAATGCTCCATGCCCATTTTCATCACAATGAGCCATGAAAACTTTCATCAGAATGCTCCATTACCCCTGTGTCATGTCCCCTTTCATCACAATGCATCACAATTACCCCTGTACTCACAGTGCTCCATAACCCCTTTCATCACAGTGCTCCATGCCCCCTGTCATCACAATGCTCAATGCCCTTCTCATCACAATGCTCCATGGCCTTTGTCATCACAATGCTCCATGTTCAATGTAATCACATTGCTCCATGACCCTTGTCATCACAATGCTCCATGAGACATTTCATCACAAAGCTCCATGACGCTTGTCATTACAATGCTCAATGGCGCTGTGCATCACAATGCTCCATGACCACATTCAGCACAGTGGTCCATGAACCTTTTCATCACAATATTCCATGGCTCTTGCCATCACAATGCCCCATGGCGCTTGTCATCACAATGCTCCATGACCTCTTTTCATCACAATGCCCCATGTCCCCTTTCATCACAATGCTCCCAGTCATCTTTCATCACAATGCTCCATGACCACTTTCATCACAATTCTCCACGTGCCCTGTTCATCACAATGCTCCATGACCCCTTTTCATCACAATGCTCCATGACCATTTTCATCACAAGGCTCCATGCTCTTATCATCACAGTGCTCCATGAACCCTTTCATCACAATGCTCCATGGCCCTTCTCATCACAATGCCCCATGACCCCTTCCATCACAATGCTCCATGACCCCTTTCATCAAAATGCGCCATGAACATTGTCATAAGAAAGCTCCATGACCACGTTCATCACAATGCTCCATGACCCCTTTCCTTACAATTCTCCATGGCCCTTGTCATCACAAAGCTCCAGGGCGCTTGTCATCACAAGGCTCCATGACCACTGTAATCACAATGATCCATGACCCCTTTGATAACAATTCTCTATTACCCCTTTCCTCACAATGAGCCTTGGCGCTTGTCATCACAATGCTCCATGATCCCTGTAATCACAATGATCCTTGACCCCTTTCATCACAATGTTCCATGGCCGCTTTCATCACAATGCTCCATAACCCCTGTCATCACAATGCCCCATGACCCATTTCCCCACAATGTTCCCTGAGCCATGTCATCACAATGCTACTTGTCTTTGTCATTACAATGCTCCATGTCCCCTGTAATCAGAGTCTTCCATGACCCCTTTCATCACAACTCTCCTTAACACTTTTCTCACAATGCTCCATGCCATTGTCATCACAAAGTTTCATGCCCCCTCTCACCACAATGCTCCAAGCCCACTCTCAACACAATGCTCCATGAGACTTGCCTCACAATGCTCCATGCTCTTTTCATCAAAGTGCTCCATGCCCCCTGTCATCACAATGCTCCATGCCCCCTTTCATTACAATGTTCCATGCCCCCTGTCATCACAAGGCTCCATGCCCTTATCATCACAATGCTCCATGACACCTGTCTTAGCAATGTTCCACGCACTTATCATCACAATACTCCTTGACCCCTGTCTAAAATGCTACATGGCGGTGACATCACAATGTTCCATGCACCCTGTCATTACAAGGCTCCATGACACTTGTCATCACAATGTTCCATGGCCCCTATCATTCAAAATGCCATATGACCACTTTCATCACAATGCTCCAAGGTCCTTTTCATCACAATGCCCCATGAACCCTGTCATCACAATGCTCCAGGCCCCCTGTCATCACAATGAGCCATGACACCTTTCATCACAATGCTCCATAACCACTGTCATCACAATGATCCATGGCCCTTGTCATCACAATGCTCCCTGGTGCATGTAATCACAAAGATCCATGACCACTTTCAGCACAATGCTCCATGACCCCTTTCATCAAAATTCTCCATGACCATTGTCATCACAATGCTCCATGAGCCCTGTCATTACAATGCTCCCTGACCCCTGTCATCACCATGATCCATGGCCCTTGTCATCACAGTGATCCTTCGCTCTTGTCGTAACAATGCTCCATGATCCCTGTCATCACAATGATCCATGATTCCTTTCATCACAATTCTCCTTTTCCGCTTTCATCACAGTGATCCCTGGAGCTTGTCAAAACAATGCTCCTCGATTCCCTGTAATCACAATGATCCATGACCCCTTTGATGACAATGCTCCATTACCCCACTAATCACAATGATCCATGGTGATTGTCATCACAATGCTCCATGAACCTTGTCATCACAATGCTCTAGGTCATTGTAATCACAATATTCCATGACCCCTTTCACCACAAAGCTCCAAGATCCCTGTCATCACAATGCCCCATGACTCCTATCATCACAATGCTCCATGGCACTTGTCCTCACAATGCTCCATGACCCCTGTCATCACAATGCTCCATAGCGCTTTTCATCACAATCCTCCATGACCACTTTCATCACAATGCTCCATGACCATTTTCATCACAATGCTCCATGACCACTTTCATCACAATGCCCCATGAACTCTGTCATCTCAATGCTCCATGGCCCTTGTCATCACAATTCTCCATGACCCCTGTCATCACAATTCTCCATGGCGCTTGTCATCACAAAGCTCCATGCACTTGTCATCACAATACTCCATGACCCTTGTAATCACAGTGCTCCATGGCGCTTGGCATCAAAATGATCCAGAGACTTAGTTCCTGAGTTGGGATTAGTATCATTGCCTCAATTAGGGAAAATGTCAGTGACTGAGTTGGGAGTAGTGTGAGGGCCCTTGTTAGGGACACTGTCAGTGCCTGAGTTAGCTGTAGTGTCAGGGTTTTAGTTACGTACACTGTCAGTGCCTGAGTTGGGAATAGTGTCAGGGCCTTAGTTATGGACTGTGTCATTGCCTGAGTTAGGGGTAGTGTCAGGGCCTTAGTTAGGAATAGCATCAGTGCCTTCGTTAGGTATTGTATCAGTGCCTCAGTTAGGAATAGATTCAGGGCCTTATTTTGGGACAGTGTCATTGCCTGAGTTAGGAGTTTTGTCGGCCTTAGTTAGGGACCTTTTCAGGGCCTGAGTTAGGAGTAATGTCAGGGCCTTCCTTAGGTACTGTATCAGTGCCTGAGTTAGGAATAGTGTCAAGGCCTTAGTTAGGGACATTGCCAGGGCATGATTTAGGAGGAGTGTTAGGGTGTGAGTTATGAACAGTGTCAGGGCCTTAGTTAGTGACAGTGTCAGTTCCTGAGTTAGGAGTAGAGTCAGGGCCTAAGTTAGGGACAGTGCCGGTGCTGAGTTCGTAGTAGTATCAGGGCCTTAGTTAGAGACAGTGTCAGGGCCTGAGTTAGGAGTAGTGTCAGAGGCTTTGTTAGGGACAGTGTCAGTGCCTGAGTTAAGAGTAGCGTCACAGCTTTAGTTACGACCAGTGTCCGGGACTTAGTTAAGACCAGTGTCAGGGCCTATGATAGGAATCAGATCAGGGCCAGTGTTACGAGTAGTGTCAGGGCCTTATTTAAGGACAGTGTCAGGGCCTGAGTCCTGACTTATTCCTAACTTTCCTCACTAAGGATTTTTGACACTACTGCTAATTCAGGTCCTGATAATATCCCTTACTAAGGCCCTGACCCTTTCCCTGGCTAAGGCCCTGAACTTCTCCTAAGTCAGGCCCTGATACTGTCCCTAACAATGGCCCTGACACTACACCTAACTTCGGCCCCGAAATGATACCTAACAAAGGCTCTGTTGCTATTCCAAACTAAAGCCCTAAAATTGGTCTTAAATAAGGCCTTGACACTAATCCTAACTCAGGCCCTAACACTGTCCCTAGCTAAGGCCCTGACAGTACGCCTAACTCAGGCCCTCATACGATTCCTAACAATGGCTCTGATGCTAGTCCAAACTAAGGCCCTGAAATTGGTCCTAAATAAGACCTTGACACGAATCCTAACTCAGGCACTAGCACTGTCCCTAACTAGGTCTCTGACAGTACACCAAACTCAGACCCTGACACTGTCCCTAAGCAAGGCCCTGACACTACTCCTAACTCAGTCCCTTACACTGTACCTAACAAAGTCACTGTTTTTAGGCCTAACTCAGGCCCTGAAAGTGTCTGTAACTAAGGCCCTGCTGCCATCAGTATGTAAAGTCCTGACATTATCCTGAGCTAATATCCTGACCTATGTCTTTCCAAGGTCCTGAAACTGTCCCAAAGTAAGCCCTGACGCTGTCCGTAAGTGAAGACCTGAGGCTGTCCCTAACTCAGGCCCTGAAGCTTTCCTTAACTGAAGCCTTGAAGCTGTGACTAACTCAGGCCCTGATCATGTATTTCACGAAGACCTTAATGCTGATCCAGCAAAGACGCTGATGCTGCTCCAAAGTCATGGCCTGACAGTGTGCCCAGCAAAGGGCCTGATGCTAGGCCTCACTCAGGCCCTGTCGCTCTCCCGAAGTCAGGTCCTGACACTGTCACTAACTAAGGCCCTGACGCTACTCCTAACTCAGTCCCGTAAAGTGTACCTAACAAAGGCGCTGATGCTAGTCGTAACTCAGGGCCTCACACTGTCTCTAACTAAGGGCTGCTGCCATCAATATCTAAAGTCCTAACATTATCCGGAGCTAATATCCTGACCCATGTCTTACCAAGGTCCTGAAACTCCCCCAAAGTAAGCCCTGACGCTGTCCCTAAGTGAGGCCCTGCAGCTTTCCCTAACTAACTCAGGCCTTGATGCTGTGACTAACTCAGACACTGATCATGTCTTTAACTAAGTCCCTAAGGCTGATCCAACAGAGGCTGGGATGCTGCTCCTAAGTCATGCCCTGACAGTGTCCCCAGCTAAGGGTCTGACGCTAGGCCTCACTCAGACCCTATCGCTCTCCCTAAGTCAGGCTCTGATGCTGTCCCTACCTGAAGCCCTAACACTGGTTCTGAATAAGGCCCTGAGAGTCTCAGTAACAAAGGTCTTCACACTATCCTTAGGTCATTTCCTGACACTATCCCTACATGTTAAACTGACACTGTCACTAGCTAATGTCCTGCCTCTTATGCTAACTGAAGCCCTTAGTTTGTGCCTGCCTCAGGCACTGAATTTAGTCCCAAGACCGTGAAACTGTCCCGAACTAAGGCCTAGATGCTCGTCCTACATCTGGCCCTGACACTGTCCCTAACTAAGGCCCTAACACTATTGCTAACTGAGGACCTGACACTGGACCTATCAGGGGCCCGTTACTCCTAACTAACGCCTTGACACTTTCCCTTACTTAGGCCCTGCTACCATCAATATCTAAAGTCCTGACATTATCCTGAGCTAATATCCTAACTCATCTCTTACCAAGGTCCTGAAACTCTCCCTAAGGAAGCCCTGATGCTCTCCCTAAGTGAAGCCTTGAGGCTGTCCCTAAAAGAGGCCCTGATAATATCTTTAACATAGCCCCTGAGGCTGATCCTACCGTGGCTCTTATGTTGCTCCTAAGTCATGCCCTGACACTGTCCCTAGCTAAGTCCCTGACGCTAGGCCTCACTCAGGCCCTGTTGCTCTCCCTATGTCAGGCTCTGACGCTGTCCCTACCCGAAGCCCTGACACTCACTGGTCCTTAATAAGGCCCTCATGCTCTAAGTAACCAAGGTCTTGACACTATCCCTAGGTCATTTCCTGACACTATCCCTAGATCTTAACCTAAGCTTCTCTTTAGCTAATGTCGAGATTAGCTAAAGAGATTTTTTAGAACGAGATTCTTTCATCTTCTGAATATGGTTTTCTTAAAAACATAATTTTAATAGTGTTACCAGCTTTAAACAAAATGTACTCAACTGCTGTTGAATAGTACTTCATAGGAGCGTGCATGGTTCACTTCTGCATCTGCTTGTGGTGGTGTTCAAGTTGCTTTCAGCTGTAGATCCTCTTATGCTAGCTAAATCTGTGATTCTGTCCCTAAATGAGGGCCTGAATTTAGGTCCGAGGCCGTGAACCTGTCCCTAACTGAGGCCTGGAGGCTTGTCCTAACGCAGGTCCTGACACTATCCCTAACTAAGGCCCTGACACTACACCTAACTCAGTCACTGACACTGTACCTAACAAAGGCGGTGATGCTAGTCCGAACTTAGGCCTGACACTGCCTCTAACTAAGGCCCTGCTGCCGTCAATATCTGAACACCTGACATTATCCTGAGCTAATATCCTGACCCATGTCTTACCAAGGTCCTGAAACTTTCCCAAAGTAAGCCCTGACGCTGTCCCTAAGTGAGACCTTGAGGCTGTCCCTAACAGAGGCCCTGATAATATCTTTAACGAAGACCCTAATGCTGATCCTATAGAGGCCTTTATGCTGCTCCTAAGTCATGCCCTGATACTGTCCCTTACTCAGGCCCCAAAGATAGGCCTCACTTAGGCCCTGTTTCTGTACCTTAGTTAGGCTCTGACGCTGTCCGTACATCAAGCCCTGGCACTGGTCTTGATTAAGGCCCTCACGCTGCTGCTAACTAAGGCCCTGATGCTCTCAATGACTAAGGTCTTCTCGTTATCCCTTGGTCATTTCCTTTCACTATCTCTGGCCTGGAACCTGACTCTGTCCCGAGATAATCTCCTGCATCTTATGCTGACTGAAACCCTAATGCTCTCCCTAACTAAGGCCCTGACTACTCCTAGTTAGGACTACTCCTTAGTTAAGGCCATGACACTGTCTCTAACAAAGGCCCAGAATCTGTCCCTAATATAGGCCCTGCTGCCAGCAATAACTAAAATCCTGACACTCTCCTGAGATAATATCCTGACCCATTTCTAACCAAGGTTTTGACATTCTCCCTAAGAAAGCCCTGTCGCTGTCTTTAAGTGAAGACCTGAGGCTGTCCGTAACTCAGGCCCTGAAGCTTTCCCTAACTGAGGCCTTGACGCTGTGACTAACTGGGGCTCTGGTCATCTTTAACTAAGAGCCTAAAGCTGATCCAACAAAGGCACTGATGCTGCTCCTAAGTCACTCCCTGACAGTGTCCCCAGCTGAGGGCCTGACATTAGGCCTCACTCAGACCCTGTCGCTCTCCCTAAGTCAGGCCCTGATACTGTCCCTACCTGAAGCCCTAACACTGGTTCTGAATAAGGCCCTGATATTCTCAGTAACAAAGGTCTTCACACTAGCCTTAGGTCATTTCTTGACACGATTCCTAGCCTTCACCCTAACCCTGTCCCGAGTTACTATCCTACATCTTATGCTAACTAAAGACCTTATGCTGTGCCTACCTCAGGCACTGAATTTAGTCCCAAGACCGCTAGACTGTCCCTCACTAGGCTCCATGCCCTTATCGTCACAATGTTCCGTGACCACTGTCATCACAATGCTCCACGCCCTTATCATCACAATGCCCCATGACACCTGTCATCACAATGCTCCATGACCCCTACCATCAAAATGCTCCGTGACCCTTTTCATCAAAATGCGCCATGACCATTGTCATCACAATGCTCCATGACCCCTGGCATCCCAAAGCTCCATGACCACTCTCATCGCAATGCTTCATGACCCTTGTCATCACAATGCTACATACGATTTTCATCACAATGCTCCATACCCCATGTCATCATATTGGCCCATGACCCTTGTCTCACAATGTTCCATGCTCTTGTGATTGCAATGCTCCATGCCCCCTGTCATCATAATGCTCCATGACCCCGCTCATCACAATGCTCCATTACCCTTGTCATCACAAAGCTCCAGGTCCCCTGTCATTCCCAAAGCCAAATGACCCCTGTCATCACAATGCTTCATGGCCCTTGTCCTCACAATGCCCCATGACCCCTGTCATCAAATTGCTCCATGTCCCTGTTTATCACAATGCTCTAAATTACCACTGTAATCACAGTGCTCCATAACCCTTTTCCTCACAATGCTCCATGCCCCTTTTCATCACATTGAGCCATGAAAACTTTCATCAGAATGCTCCATTACCCCTGTCTCATGTCTCCTTTCATCACAATGCATCACAAATACCACTGTAATCACAGTGCTCCATAACCCCTTTCATCACAGTGCTCCATGCCCCCTGTCATCACAATGCTCCATGACCCCTTTCATCACAATTCTCCATTAATCCTTTCATCGCACTGCTCTATGACTTTTGTCATCCCAATGCTCCATGCCCTTCTCATCACAATGCTCCATGGCCTTTGTCCTCACAATGCTCCATGTTCAATGTAATCACAGTGCTCCACGACCCCTGTCATCACAATGTTCCATGAGACATTTCATCACAAAGCTCCATGACGCTTGTCATCACAATGCTCCATGGCGCTTTACATCACAATGCTCCATGATCACATTCAGCACAGTGGTCCATGACCCTTTTCATCACAATATTCCATGGCTCTTGCCATCACAATGCCCCATGGCGCTTGTCATCACAATGCTCCATGACCCCTTGTCATCAAAATGCCCCATGGCCCCTTTCATCACAATGCTCCCAGACGTCTTTCATCACAATGCTCCATGACCACTTTCATCACAATGCTCCATGTGCCCTGTTCATCACAATGCTCCATGACCCCTTTTCATCACAATGCTCCATGACCATTTTCATCACAAGGCTCCATGCCTTTTTCATCACAGTGCTCCATGAACCCTTTCATCACAATGCTCCATGGCCCTTCTCATCACAATGCCCCATGACCCCTTCCATCACAATGCTCCATGACACCTTTCATCAAAATGCGCCATGAACATTGTCATAACAAATCTCCATGACCACATTCATCACAATGCTCCATGACCCCTTTCCTTACAATGCTCCATGGCTCTTGTCATCACAAAGCTCCATGGCGCTTGTCATCACAAGGCTCCATGACCACTGTAATCACAATGATCCATGACCCCTTTCCTCACAATGATCCTTGGCGCTTGTCATCACAATGCTCCATGATCCCTGTAATCACAATGATCCTTGACCCCTTTCATCACAATGTTCCATGGCCGCTTTCATCACAATGCTCCATAACCCCTGTAATCACAATGCCCCACGACCCATTTCCCCACAATGTTCCCTGAGCCATGTCATCACAATGCTACTTGTCTTCGTCATTACAATGCTCCATGTCCCCTGTAATGAGAGTCTTCCATAACCCCTTTCATCACAACTCTCCTTAACACTTTTCTCACAATGCTCCATGCCATTGTCATCACAAAGTTTCATGCCCCCTGTCACCACAATGCTCCAAGCCCACTCTCAACACAATGCTCCATGAGACTTGTCTCACAATGCTCCATGCCCTTTTCATCACAATGCTCCATGCCCCCTGTCATCACAATGCTCCATGCAACATTTCATTACAATGTTCCATGCCCCGTGTCATCACAAGGCTCCATTCCCTTATCATCACAATGCTCCATGACACCTGTCTTCGCAATGTTCCACGCACTTATCATCACAATACTCCTTGACCCTTGTCTAAAATTCTACATGGTGGTGACATCACAATGTTCCATGCACCCTGTCATTACAAGGCTCCATGACACTTGTCATCACAATGTTCCATGGCCCCTATCATTCAAAATACCATATGACCACTTTCATCACAATGCTCCAAGGCCCTTGTCATCACAATGCCCCATGAACCCTGTCATCACAATGCTCCAGGCCCCCTGTCATCACAATGAGCCATGACACCTTTCATCACAATGCTTCATAAGCACTGTCATCACAATGATCCATGGCCCTTGTCATCACAATGCTCCCTGGTGCATGTCATCACAAAGATCCATGACCACTTTCAGCACAATGCTCCATGACCCCTTTCATCAAAATTCTCCATGACCATTGTCATCACAATGCTCCATGAGCCCTGTCATTACAATGCTCCCTGACCCCTGTCATCACCATGATCCATGGCCCTTGTCATCACAGTGCTCCTTCGCTCTTGTCGTAACAATGCTCCACGATCCCTGTCATCACAATGATCCATGATTCCTTTCATCACAATTCTCCTTTTCCCGTTTCATCACAATGATCCCTGGAGCTTGTCAAAACAATGTTCCTCGATTCCCTGTAATCACAATGATCCATGACCCCTTTCAAGACAATGCTCCATTACCCCACTAATCACAATGATCCATGGTGATTATCATCACAATGCTCCATGACCCTTGTCATCACAATGCTCCAGGTCGTTGTAATCACAATGTTCCATGACCCCTTTCACCACAAAGCTCCAAGATCCCTGTCATCACAATGCCCCATGACGCCTATCATCACAATGCTCCATGGCACTTGTCCTCACAATGCTCCATGACCCCTGTCATCACAATGCTCCATAGCGCTTTTCATCACAATCCTCCATGACCACTTTCATCACAATGCTCCATGACCACTATCATGACAATGCCCCATGAACTCTGTCATCACAATGCTCCATGGCCCTTGTCATCACAATTCTCCATGACCCCTGTCATCACAATGCTCCATGGCCCTTGTCATCACAATGCTCCATGCACTTATCATCACAATTCTCCATGACACTTGTCATCACAGTGCTCCATGGCGCTTGTCATCACAATGATCCAGATCCTTAGTTCCTGTGTTGGGAGTAGTATCATTGCCTCAATTAGGGAAAATGTCAGTGACTGAGTTGGGAGTAGTGTGAGGGCCCTTGTTAGGGACACTGTCAGTGACTGATTTAGCTGTAGTGTCAGGGTTTTAGTTACGTACACTGTCAGAGCCTGAGTTGGGAATAGTGTCAGGGCCTTTGTTATGGACTGTGTCATTGCCTGAGTTAGGAGTGGTGTCAGTGCCTTAGTTAGGGGTAGCATCAGTGCCTTCGTTAGGTATTGTATCAGCGCCTCAGTTAGGAATAGATTCAGGGCCTTATTTTGGGACAGTGTCAGTGCCTGAGTTAGGAGTTTTGTCGGCCTTAGTTAGGGACCTTTTCAGGGCCTGAGTTAGGAGTAATGTCAGGGCCTTCCTTAGGTATTGTAAAAGTGCCTGAGTTAGGAATAGTGTCAAGGCCTTAGTTAGGGACATTGCCAGGGCATGATTTAGGAGGAGTGTTAGGGTGTGAGTTATGAACAATGTCAGGGCCTTAGTTAGTGACTGTGTCAGTTCCTGAGTTAGGAGTAGAGTCAGGGCCTAAGTTAGGGACAGTGCCAGTGCTGAGTTCGTAGTAGTATCAGGGCCTTAGTTAGAGACAGTGTCAGGGCCTGAGTTAGGAGTAGTGTTAGAGGCTTTGTTAGGGACAGTGTCAGTGCCTGAGTTAAGTGTAGCGTCACAGCTTTAGTTAGGGCCAGTGTCCGGGCCTTAGTTAAGACCAGTGTCAGGGCCTATGATAGGAATCAGATCAGGGCCTGTGTTACGAGTAGTGCCAGGGACATAGTTAAGGACAGTGTCAGGGCCTGAGTCCTGACTTATTCCTAACTTTCCTCACTAAGGATTTTTGACACTACTGCTAATTCAGGTCCTGATAATATCCCTTACTAAGGCCCTGACCTTTTCCCTGGCTAAGGCCCTGAACTTATCCTAAGTCAGGCCCTGATACTTTCCCTAACAATGGCCCTGGCACTACACTTAACTTAGGCCCCGAAATGATACCTAACAAAGGCTCTGTTGCTAGTCCAAACTAAAGCCCTAAAATTGGTCTTAAATAAGGCCTTGACACTAATCCTAACTCAGGCCCTAACACTGTCCGTAGCTAAGGCCCTGACAGTACGCCTAACTCAGGCCCTCATACGATTCCTAACAATGGCTCTGATGCTAGTCCAAACTAAGGCCCTGAAATTGGTCCTAAATAAGACCTTGACACGAATCCTAACTCAGGCACTAGCACTGTCCCTAACTAGGTCTCTGACAGTACACCAAACTCAGACCCTGACACTGTCCCTAAGCAAGGCCCTGACACTACTCCTAACTCAGTCCCTTACACTGTACCTAACAAAGTCACTGTTGTTAGGCCTAACTCAGGCCCTGAAAGTGTCTGTAACTAAGGCCCTGCTGCCATCAGTATGTAAAGTCCTGACATTATCCTGAGCTAATATCCTGACCTATGTCTTTCCAAGGTCCTGAAACTGTCCCAAAGTAAGCCCTGACGCTGTCCGTAAGTGAAGACCTGAGGCTGTCCCTAACTCAGGCCCTGAAGCTTTCCTTAACTGAAGCCTTGAAGCTGTGACTAACTCAGGCCCTGATCATGTATTTCACGAAGACCTTAATGCTGATCCAGCAAAGACGCTGATGCTGCTCCAAAGTCATGGCCTGACAGTGTGCCCAGCAAAGGGCCTGATGCTAGGCCTCACTCAGGCCCTGTCGCTCTCCCGAAGTCAGGCCCTGACACTGTCACTAACTAAGGCCCTGACTCTACTCCTAACTCAGTCCCGTAAAGTGTACCTAACAAAGGCTCTGATGCTAGTCGTAACTCCGGGCATGACACTGTCTCTAACTAAGGGCTGCTGCCATCAATATCTAAAGTCCTGACATTATCCGGAGCTAATATCCTGACCCATGTCTTACCAAGGTCCTGAAACTCCCCCAAAGTAAGCCCTGACGCTGTCCCTAAGTGAGGCCCTGCAGCTTTCCCTAACTAACTCAGGCCTTGATTCTGTGACTAACTCAGACCATGGTCATATATTTAACTAAGACCCTAAGGCTGATCCAACAGAGGCCCTGAGGCTGCTCCTAAGTCATGCCCTGACAGTGTCCCCAGCTAAGGGTCTGATACTAGGACTCACTCAGACCCTATCGCTCTCCCTAAGTCAGGCTCTGATGCTGTCCCTACCTGAAGCCCTAACACTGGTTCTGAATAAGGCCCTGAGAGTCTCAGTAACAAAGGTCTTCACACTATCCTTAGGTCATTTCCTGACACTATCCCTACATGTTAAACTGACACTGTCACTAGCTAATGTCCTGCCTCTTATGCTAACTGAAGCCCTTAGGCTGTGCCTGCCTCAGGCACTGAATTTAGTCCCAAGACCGTGAAACTGTCCCGAACTAAGGCCTAGATGCTCGTCCTACATCTGGCCCTGACACTGTCCCTAACTAAGGCCCTAACACTATTGCTAACTGAGGACCTGACACTGGACCTATCAGGGGCCCGCTACTCCTAACTAACGCCTTGACACTGTCCCTTACTTAGGCCCTGCTACCATCAATATCTAAAGTCCTGACATTATCCTGAGCTAATATCCTAACTCATCTCTTACCAAGGTCCTGAAACTCTCCCTAAGGAAGCCCTGATGCTCTCCCTAAGTGAGGCCTTGAGGCTGTCCCTAACAGAGGCCCTGATAATATCTTTAACATAGCTCCTGAGGCTGATCCTACTTTGGCTCTTATGTTGCTCCTAAGTCATGCCCTGACACTGACCCTAGCTAAGGCCCTGACGCTAGGCCTCACTCAGGCCCTGTCGCTCTCCCTAAGTCAGGCTCTGACGCTGTCCCTACCCGAAGCCCTGACACTCACTGGTCCTTAATTAGGCCCTGATGCTCTAAGTAACCAAGGTCTTGACACTATCCCTAGGTCATTTCCTGAAACTATCCCTAGATCTTAACCTAACCTTCTCTTTAGCTAATATCGAGATTAGCTAAAGAGATTCTTTAGAACGAGATTCTTTCATCTTTTGAATATGGTTTTCTTAAAAACATAATTTTATAGTGTTACTAACTTTAAACAAAATGTACTCAACTGCTGTGGAATAGTCCTTCATAGGAGCGTGCATGGTTCACTTCTGCATCTGCTTGTGGTGGTGTTCAAGTTGCTTTCAGCTGTAGATCCTCTTATGCTAGCTAAATCTGTGATTCTGTCCCTAAATGAGGCCCTGAATTTAGGTCCGAGGCCGTGAACCTGTCCCTAACTGAGGCCTGGAAGCGCGTCCTAACGCAGGTCCTGACACTGTCCCTAACTAAGGCCCTGACACTACACCTAACTCCGTCACTGACAGTGTACCTAACAAAGGCTCTGATGCTAGTCCTAACTTAGGCCTGACACTGCCTCTAACTAAGGCCCTGCTGCCGTCAATATCTGAACACCTGACATTATCCTGAGCTAATATCCTGACCCATGTCTTACCAAGGTCCTGAAACTTTCCCAAATTAAGCCCTGACGCTGTCCCTAAGTGAGACCTTGAGGCTGTTCCTAACAGAGGCCTTGATAATATCTTTAACGAAGACCCTAATGCTGATCGTACAGAGGCCTTTATGCTGCTCCTAAGTCATGCCCTGATACTGTCCCTTACTCAGGCCCCAGGCCTCTGTTGCTGTACCTTTGTTAGGCGCTAACGCTGTCCGTACATCAAGCCCTGGCACTGGTCCTGATTAAGGCCCTCACGCTGCTGCTAACTAAGGCCCTGAGGCTCTCAATGACTAAGGTCTTCTCGTTATCCCTTGGTCATTTCCTTTCACTATCTCTGGCCTGGAACCTGACTCTGTCCCGAGATAATCTCCTGCATCTTATGCTGACTGAAACCCTAATGCTCTCCCTAACTACGGCCCTGACTACGCCTAACTAAGGCCATGACACTGTCTCTAACAAAGGCCCAGAATCTGTCCCTAATATAGGCCCTGCTGCCAGCAATAACTAAAATCCTGACACTCTCCTGAGATAATATCCTGACCCATTTCTAACCAAGGTCTTGACACTCTCCCTAAGAAAGCCCTGTCACTGTCTTTAAGTGAAGACCTGAGGCTGTCCGTAACTCAGGCCCTGAAGCTTTCCCTAACTGAGGCCTTGACGCTGTGACTAATTAGGGCTCTGCTCATCTTTAACTAAGAGCCTAAAGCTGATCCAACAAAGGCACTGATAGTGCTCCTACGTCACTCCCTGACAGTGTCCCCAGCTGAGGGCCTGACATTAGGCCTCACTCAGACCCTGTCGCTCTCCCTAAGTCAGGCCCTGATACTGTCCCTAGCTGAAGCCCTAACACTGGTTCTGAATAAGGCCCTGATATTCTCAGTAACAGAGGTCTTCACACTATCTTTAGGTCATTTCCTGACACGATTCCTAGCCTTCACCCTAACCCTGTCCCGAGTTACTATCCTACGTCTTATGCTAACTAAAGACCTTATGCTGTGCCTACCTCAGGCACTGAATTTAGTCCCAAGACCGCTAGACTGTCCCTCACTAGGCTCCATGCCCTTATCGTCACAATGTTCCATGACCACTGTCATCACAATGCTCCACGCCATTATCATCACAATGCCCCATGACCCCTGTCATCACAATGCTCCATGACCCCTTCCATCACAATGCTCCGTGACCCCTTTCATCAAAATGCGCCATGACCATTGTCATCACAATGCTCCATGACCCCTGGCATCCCAAAGCTCCATGACCACTCTCATCGCAATGCTTCATGACCCTTGTCATTGCAATGCTACATACCATTGTCATCACAATGCTCCATACCCCATGTCATCACATTGGCCCATGACCCTTGTCTCACAATGTTCCATGCTCTTGTGATCATAATGCTCCATGCCCCCTGTCATCACAATGCCCCGTGACTCCTATCATCACAATGCTCCATGTCCCCTGTCATCACAATGCTCCATGACCCCAGTCATCACAGTGCTCCATTACCCTTGTCATCACAATGCTCCAGGTCCCCTGTCATTCACAAAGCCAAATGACCCTTGTCTTCACAATGCTTCATGGCCCTTGTCCTCACAATGCCCCATGACCCCTATCATCAAATTGCTCCAAGTCCCCGTTTATCACAATGCTCTAAATTACACCTGTAATCACAGTGCTCCATAACACTTTTCCTCACAATGCTCCATGCCCCTTTTCATCACAATGAGCCATGAAAACTTTCATCAGAATGTTCCATTACCCCTGTCTAATGTCCGCTTACATCACAATGCATCACAATTACCCCTGTAATCACAGTGCTCCATAACCGCTTTCATCACAATGCTCCATTAATCCTTTCATCGCACTGCTCTATGACTTTGTCATCACAATGTTCCATGCCCTTCTCATCACAATGCTCCATGGCCTTTGTCATCACAATGCTCCATGTTCAATGTAATCATAGTGCTCCACGACCCCTGTCATCACAATGTTCCATGAGACATTTCATCACAAACTCCATGACGCTCGTCATCACAATGCTCCATGGCACTTTGCATCACAATGCTCCATGACCACATTCAGCACAGTGGTCCATGAACCTTATCATCACAATATTCCATGGCTCTTGCCATCAAAATGCCCCATGGCGCTTGTCATCACAATGCTCCATGACCCCTTGTCATTGCAATGCACCATGGCCCCATTCATCACAATGCTCCCAGACATCTTTCATCACAATTCTCCATGAGCACTTTCATCACAATGCTCCACGTGCCTTGTTCATCACAATGCTCCATGACACCTTTTCATCACAATGCTCCATGACCATTTTCATCACAAGTCTCCATGCCCTTATCATCACAGTGCTCCATGAACCCTTTCATCACAATGCTCCATGGCCCTTCTCATCACAATGCCCCATGACCCCTTCCATCACAATGCTCCATGACCCCTTTCATCAAAATGCGCCATGAACATTGTCATAAGAAAGCTCCATGACCACGTTCATCACAATGCTCCATGACCCCTTTCCTTATAATGCTGATGGCTCTTGTCATCACAAAGCTCCATGGTGCTTGTCATCACAAGGCTCCATGACCACTGTAATCACAATGATCCATGACCCCTTTGATAACAATTCTCCATGACCCCTTTCCTCACAATGATCCTTGGCACTTGTCATCACAATGCTCCATGATCCCGGTAATCACAATGATCCTTGACCACTTTCATCACAATGTTCCATGGCCGCTTTCATCACAAGTCTCCATGCCCTTATCATCACAGTGCTCCATGAACCCTTTCATCACAATGCTCCATGGCCCTTCTCATCACAATGCCCCATGACCCCTTCCATCACAATGCTCCATGACCCCTTTCATCAAAATGAGCCATGAACATTGTCATAAGAAAGCTCCATGACCACGTTCATCACAATGCTCCATGACCCCTTCCCTTATAATGCTGAAGGCTCTTGTCATCACAAAGCTCCATGGCGCTTGTCATCACAAGGCTCCATGACCACTGTAATCACAATGATCCATGACCCCTTTGATAACAATTCTCCATGACCCCTTTCCTCACAATGATCCTTGGCACTTGTCATCACAATGCTCCATAACCCCTGTCATCACAATGCCCCATGACCCATTTCCCCACAATGCTCCCTGAGCCATGTCATCACAATGCTACTTGTCTTTCTCATTACAATGCTCCATGTCCCCTATCATCAGTCTTCCATAACCCGTTTAATCACAACTCTCCTTAACACTTTTCTCATAATACTCCATGCCATTGTCATCACAAAGTTTCATGCCCCCTGTCACCACAATGCTCCAAGCCCACTCTCAACACAATGCTCCATGAGACTTGTCTCACAATGCTCCATGCCCTTTTCAACACAGTGCTCCATGCCCCCTTTCATTACAATGTTCCATGCCCCCTGTCATCACAAGGCTCCATGCCCTTATCATCACAATGCTCCATGACACCTGTCTTCGCAATGTTCCACGCACTTATCATCACAATACTCCTTGACCATTGTCTAAAATGGTACATGGCGGTGACGTCACAATGTTCCATGCACCCTGTCATTACAAGGCTCCATGACACTTGTCATCACAATGTTCCATGGCCCCTATCATACAAAATGCCATATGACCACTTTCATCACAATGCTCCAAGGCCCCTGTCATCAAAATGCCCCATGAACCCAGTCATCACAATGCTCCAGGCCCCCTGTCATCACAATGAGCCATGACACCTTTCATCACAATGCCCCATAACCACTGTCATCACAATGATCCATGGCCCTTGTCATCACAATGCTCCCTGGTGCATGTCATCACAAAGATACATGACCACTTTCAGCACAATGCTCCATGACCCCTTTCATCAAAATTTTCCATGACCATTGTCATCACAATGCTCCATGAGCCCTGTCATTACAATGCTCCCGGATCCCTGTCATCACCATGATCCATGGCCCTTGTCATCACAGTGCTCCTTTGCTCTTTTCGTAACAATGCTCCATGATCCCTGTCATCACAATGATCCATGATTCCTTTCATCACAATTCTCCTTTTTCCCTTTCATCACAATGATCCCTGGAGCTTGTCAAAACAATGCTCCTCGATTCCCTGTAATCACAATGATCCATGACCCCTTTCATGACAATGCTCCATTACCCCACTAATCACAATGATCCATGGTGATTGTCATCACAATATTCCATGACTCTTGTCATCACAATGCGCCAGGTCGTTGTAATCACAATGTTCCATGACCCCTTTCACCACCAAGCTCCAAGATCCCTGTCATCACAATGCCCCATGACTCCTATCATCACAATGCTCCATGGCACTTGTCCTCACAATGCTCCATGACCCCTGTCATCACAATGCTCCATAGCGCTTTTCATCACAATCCTCCATGACCACTTTCATCACAATGCCCCATGAACTCTGTCATCACAATGCTCCATGGCCCTTGTCATCACAATTCTCCATGACCCCTGTCATCACAATTCTCCATGGCCCTTGTCATCACAATGCTCCATGCATTTCTCATCACAATTCTCCATGACCCTTGTCATCACAGTGCTCCATGGCGCTTGTCATCACAATGATCCAGAGCCTTAGTTCCTGTGTTGGGAGTAGTATCATTGCCTCAATTAGGGAAAATGTCAGTGACTGAGTTGGGAGTAGTGTGAGGGCCCTTGTTAGGGACACTGTCATTGCCTGAGTTAGCTGTAGTGTCAGGGTTTTAGTTACGTACACTGTCAGTGCCTGAGTTGGGAATAGTGTCAGGGCCTTAGTTATGGCCTGTGTCATTGCCTGAGTTAGGAGTAGTGTCAAGGCCTTAGTTAGGAGTAGCATCAGTGCCTTCGTTAGGTATTATATCAGCGCCTCAGTTAGAAATAGATTCAGGGCCTTATTTTGGGACAGTGTCAGTGCCTGAGTTAGGAGTTTTGTCGGCCTTAGTTAGGGACCTTTTCAGGGCCTGAGTTAGGAGTAATGTCAGGGCCTTCCGTAGGTATTGTATCAGTGCCTGAGTTAGGAATAGTGTCAAGGCCTTAGTTAGGGACATTGCCAGGGCATGATTTAGGAGGAGTGTTAGGGTGTGAGTTATGAACAGTGTCAGGGCCTTAGTTAGTGACTGTGTCAGTTCCTGAGTTAGGTGTAGAGTCAGGGCCTAAGTTAGGGACAGTGCCAGTGTTGAGTTCGTAGTAGTATCAGGGCCTTAGTTAGAGACAGTGTCAGCGCCTGAGTTAGGAGTAGTGTCAGAGGCTTTGTTAGGGACAGTGTCAGTGCCTGAGTTAAGTGTAGCGTCACAGCTTTAGTTAGGGCCAGTGTCCGGGCCTTAGTTAAGACCAGTGTCAGGGCCTATGATAGGAATCAGCTCAGTGCCTGTGTTACGAGTAGTGCCAGGGACATAGTTGAGGACAGTGTCAGGGCCTGAGTCCTGACTTATTCCTAAGTTTCCTCACTAAGGATTTTTGACACTACTGCTAATTCAGGTCCTGATAGTATCCCTTACTAAGGCCCTGACCCTTTACCTGGCTAAGGCCCTGAACTTCTCCTAAGTCAGGACCTGATACTGTCCCTAACAATGGCCCTGGCACTACACTTAACTTAGGCCCCGAAATGATACCTAACAAAGGCTCTGTTGCTAGTCCAAACTAAAGCCCTAAAATTGGTCTTAAATAAGGCCTTGACACTAATCCTAACTCAGGCCCTAACACTGTCCCTAGCTAAGGCCCTGACAGTACGCCTAACTCAGGCCCTCATACGATTCCTAACAATGTCTCTGATGCTAGTCCAAACTAAGGTCCTGAAATTGGTCCTAAATAAGGCCTTGACACGAATCGTAACTCAGGCCCTAGCACTGTCCCTAACTAGGTCTCTGACAGTACACCTAAGTCAGACCCTGACACTGTCCCTAAGCAAGGCCCTGACACTACTCCTAACTCAGTCCCTTACACTGTATCTAACAAAGTCACTGTTGCTAGGCCTAACTCAGGCCCTCAAAGTGTCTGTAAGTAAGGCCCTGCTGCCATCACTATGTAAAGTCCTGATATTATCCTGAGCTAATATCCTGACCTATGTCTTTCCAAGGTCCTGAAACTGTCCCAAAATAAGCCCTGATGCTGTCCGTAAGTGAAGACCTGAGGCAGTCCCTAACTCAGGACCTGAAGCTTTCCTTAACTGAAGCCTTGAAGCTGTGACTAACTCAGGCCCTGATCATGTATTTCACGAAGACCTTAATGCTGATCCAGCAAAGACGCTGATGCTGCTCCAAAGTCATGCCCTGACAGTGTGCCCAGCAAAGGGCCTGACGCTAGGCCTCACTCAGGCCCTGTCGCTCTCCCGAAGTAAGGCCCTGACACTGTCACTAACTAAGGCCCTGACTCTACTCCTAACTCAGTCCCGTACATTGTACCTAACAAAGGCTCTGATGCTAGTCATAACTCAAGGCCTGACACTGTCTCTAACTAAGGGCTGCTGCCATCAATATCTAAAGTCCTGACATTATCCGGAGCTAATATCCTGACCCATGTCTTACCAAGGTCCTGAAACTCTCCCAAAGTAAGCCCTGACGCTGTCCCTAAGTGAGGCCCTGCAGCTTTCCCTAACTAACTCAGGCCTTGATGCTGTGACTAACTCAGACCCTGGTCATGTTTAACTAAGACCCTAACGCTGATACAACAGAGGCCGGGATGCTGCTCCTAAGTCACGCCCTGACAGTGTCCCCAGCTAAGGGTCTGACGCTAGGCCTCACTCAGACCCTATCGCTCTCCCTAAGTCAGGCTCTGATGCTGTCCCTACCTGAAGCCCTAAAACTGGTTCTGAATAAGGCCCTGAGAGTCTCAGTAACAAAGGTCTTCACACTATCCTTAGGTCATTTCCTGACACTATCCTTACATGTTAAACTGACACTGTCACTAGCTAATGTCCTGCCTCTTATGCTAACTGAAGCCCTTAGGTTGTGCCTGCCTCAGGCACTGAATTTAGTCCCAAGACCGTGAAACTGTCCCGAACTAAGGCCTAGATGCTCGTCCTACATCTGGCCCTGACACTGTCCCTAACTAAGGCCCTAACACTATTGCTAACTGAGGACCTGACACTGGACCTATCAGGGGCCCGCTACTCCTAACTAACGCCTTGACACTGTCCCTTACTTAGGCCCTGCTACCATCAATATCTAAAGTCCTGACATTATCCTGAGCTAATATCCTAACTCATCTCTTACCAAGGTCCTGAAACTCTCCCTAAGGAAGCCCTGATGCTCTCCCTAAGTGAGGCCTTGAGGCTGTCCCTAACAGAGGTCCTGATAATATCTTTTTTTTTTTAAATTTTATTTACTTATTTATTTATGGCTGTGTTGGGTCTTTGCTTCTGTGCGAGAGCTCTCTCCAGTTGCGGCAAGTGGGGGCCACTCTTCATTGCGGTGCGCGGGCCTCTCACCATCGCGGCCTCTCTTGTTGCGGAGCTCAGGCTCCAGACGCGCAGACTCAGCAGCTCTCGCCCCCGGGCCTAGCTGCCCCGTGGCATGTGGGATCTTCCCAGACCAGGGCTCGAACCCGTGTCCCCTGCATTGGCAGGCAGACTCCCAACCACTGCGCCACCAGGGAAGCCCCTGATAATATCTTTAACATAGCACCTGCGGCTGATCCTACCATGGCTCTTATGTTGCTCCTAAGTCATGCCCTGACACTGTCCCTAGCTAAGGCCCTGACGCTAGGCCTCACTCAGGCCCTGTCGCTCTCCCTAAGTCAGGCTCTGACGCTGTCCCTACCTGAAGCCCTGACACTCACTGGTCCTTAATTAGGCCCTGATGCTCTAAGTAACCAAGGTCTTGACACTATCCCTAGGTCATTTCCTGACACTATCCCTAGATCTTAACCTAACCTTCTCTTTAGCTAATGTCGAGATTAGCTAAAGAGATTCTTTAGAACGAGATTGTTTCATCTTCTGAATATGGTTTTCTTAAAAACATAATTTTTATAGTGTTACTAACTTTAAACAAAATGTACTCAACTGCTGTGGAATAGTCCTTCATAGGAGCATGCATGGTTCACTTCTGCATCCGCTTGTGGTGGTGTTCAAGTTGCTTCCAGCTGTAGATCCTCTTATGCTAGCTAAATCTGTGATTCTGTCCCTAAATGAGGCCCTGAAGTTAGGTCCGAGGCCGTGAACCTGTCCCTAACTGAGGCCTGGGGGCTCGTCCTAACGCAGGTCCTGACATTGTCCCTAACTAAGGCCCTGACACTACACCTAACTCCGTCACTGACACCGTACCTAACAAAGGCTCTGATGCTAGTCCGAACTTAGGCCTGACACTGCCTCTAACTAAGGCCCTGCTGTCGTCAATATCTGAACACCTGACATTATCCTGAGCTAATACCCTGACCCATGTCTTACCAAGGTCCTGAAACTTTCCCAAAGTAAGCCCTGACGCTGTCCCTAAGTGACACCTTGAGGCTGTCCCTAACAGAGGCCCTGATAATATCTTTAACGAAGACCCTAATGCTGATCCTACAGAGACTTTATGCTGCTCCTAAGTCATGCCCTGATACTGTCCCTTACTCAGGCCACAAAGATAGGCCTCACTTAGGCCCTGTTGCTGTACCTTAGTTAGGCTCTGACGCTGTCCGTACATCAAGCCCTGGCACTGATCCTGATTAAGGCACTCACGCTGCTGCTAACTAAGGCCCTGATGCTCTCAATGACTAAGGTCTTCTCGTTATCCCTTGGTCATTTCCTTTCACTATCTCTGGCCTGGAACCTGACTCTGTCCCGAGATAATCTCCTGCATCTTATGCTGACTGAAACCCTAATGCTCTCCCTAACTAAGGCCTTGACTACTCCTAACTAAGGCTATGACACTGTCTCTAACAAAGGCCCAGAATCTGTCCCTAATATAGGCCCTGCTGCCAGCTATAACTAAACTCCTGACACTCTCCTGAGATAATATCCTGACCCATTTCTAACCAAGGTCTTGACACTCTCCCTAAGAAAGCCCTGTCGCTGTCTTTAAGTGAAGACCTGTGGCTGTCCGTAACTCAGGCCCTGAAGCTTTCCCTAACTGAGGCCTTGACGCTGTGACTAACTAGGGCTCTGGTCATCTTTAACTAAGAGCCTAAAGCTGATCCAACAAAGGCACTGATGCTGCTCCTAAGTCACTCCCTGACAGTGTCCCCAGCTGAGGGCCTGACATTAGGCCTCACTCAGACCCTGTCGCTCTCCCTAAGTCAGGCCCTGATACTGTCCCTACCTGAAGCCCTAACACTGGTTCTGAATAAGGCCCTGATATTCTCAGTAACAAAGGTCTTCACACTATCCTTAGGTCGTTTCCTGACACGATTCCTAGCCTTCACCCTAACCCTGTCCCGAGTTACTATCCTACGTCTTATGCTAACTAAAGACCTTATGCTGTGCCTATCTCAGGCACTGAATTTAGTCCCAAGACCGCTAGACTGTCCCTCACTGGGCTCCATGCCCTTATCGTCACAATGTTCCGTGACCACTGTCATCACAATGCTCCACGCCCTTATCATCACAATGCCCCATGACCCCTGTCATCACAACGCTCCATGACCCCTTCCATCACAATGCTCCGTGACCCCTTTCATCAAAATGCGCCATGACCATTGTCATCACAATGCTCCATGACCCCTGGCATCCCAAAGCTCCATGACCACTCTTATCGCAATGCTCCATGACCCTTGTCATCGCAATGCTACATACCATTGTCATCACAATGCTCCATACCCCATGTCATCACATTGGCCCATGACCCTTGTCTCACAATGTTCCATGCTCTAGTGATCACAATGCTCCATTACCCTTGTCATCACAATGCCCCGTGAACCCTGTCATCACAATTCTCCAGGCCCAATGTCATCACAAGGAGCCATGACACCTTTCATCACACTGCTCCATAACCACTGTCATCACAATGCTCCATGGCCCTTGTCATCACAATGCTCCCTGGTGCATGTCATCACAAAGATCCATGACCACTTTCAGCACAATGCTCCATGACCCCTTTCATCAAAATTCTTCATGACCATTTTCATCACAATGCTCCATGAGCCCTGTCATTAAAATGCTCCCTGACCCCTGTCATCACCATTATCCATGGCCCTTGTCATCACAGTGCTCCTTCGCTCTTGTCGTAACAATGCTCCATGATCCCTGTCATCACAATGATCCCTGATTCCTTTCATCACAATTCTCCTTTTCCCCTTTCATTACAATGATCCCTGGAGTTTGTCAAAACAATGCTCCTCGATTCCCTGTAATCACAATGATCCATGACCCCTTTCATGACAATGCTCCATTACCCCACTAATCACAATGATCCATGGTGATTGTCATCAGAATGCTCCATGACCCTTGTCATCACAATACTCCAGGTCGTTGTAATCACAATGTTCCATGACCCCTTTCACCACAAAGCTCCAAGATCCCTGTCATCACAATGCCCCATGACTCCTATCATCACAATGCTCCATGGCACTTGTCCTCACAATGCTTCATGACCCCTGTCATCACAATTCTCCATAGCGCTTTTCATCGCAATCCTCCATGACCACTTTCATCACAATGCTCCATGACCATTTTCATCACAATGCTCCATGACCACTTTCATCACAATGCCCCATGAACTCTGTCATCACAATGCTCCATGGCCCTTGTCATCACAGTTCTCCATGACCCCTGTCATCACAATTCTCCATGGCCCTTGTCATCACAGTGCTCCATGGCGCTTGTCATCACAATGATCCAGAGCCTTAGTTCCTGAGTTGGGAGTAGTATCATTGCCTCAATTAGGGAAAATGTCAGTGACTGAGTTGGGAGTAGTGTGAGGGCCCTTGTTAGGGACACTGTCAGTGCCAGAGTTAGGTGTAGTGTTAGGGTTTTAGTTACGTACACTGTCAGAGCCTGAGTTGGGAATAGTGTCAGGGCCTTAGTTATGGACTGTGTCATTGGCTGAGTTAGGAGTAGTGTCAGGGCCTTAGTTATGAGTAGCATCAGTACCTTCGTTAGGTATTGTATCAGCGCCTCAGTTAGGAATAGATTCAGGGCCTTATTTTGGGACAGTGTAGGTGCCTGAGTTAGGAGTTTTGTCGGCCTTAGTTAGGGACCTTTTCAGGGCCTGAGTTAGGAGTAATGTCAGGGCCTTCCTTAGGTATTGTATCAGTGCCTGAGTTAGGAATAGTGTCAAGGCCTTAGTTAGGGACATTGCCAGGGCATGATTTAGGAGGAGTGTTAGGGTGTGAGTTATGAACAGTGTCAGGGCCTTTGTTAGTGACAGTGTCAGTTCCTGAGTTAGGAGTAGAGTCAGGGCCTAAGTTAGGGACAGTGCCAGTGCTGAGTTCGTAGTAGTATCAGGGCCTTAGTTAGAGACAGTGTCAGGGCCTGAGTTAGGAGTAGTGTCAGAGGCTTTGTTAGGGACAGTGTCAGTGCCTGAGTTGAGAGTAGCGTCACAGCTTTAGTTAGGGCCAGTGTCTGGGCCTTAGTTAAGACCAGTGTCAGGGCCTATGATAGGAATCAGATCAGGGCCTGTGTTACGAGTAGTGTCAGGGCCTTAGTTAAGGACAGTGTCAGGGCCTAAGTCCTGATTATTACTAACTTTCCTGACTAAGGATTTTTGACACTACTGCTAATTCAGGTCCTGATAATATCCCTTACTAAGGCAATGACCCTTTCCCTGGCTATGGCCCTGAACTTCTCCTAAGTCAGGCCCTGATACTGTCCCTAACAATGGACCTGACACTACACCTAACTTCGGCCCCGAAATGATACCTAACAAAGGCTTTGTTGCTAGTCCAAACTAAAGCCCTAAAATTGGTCTTAAATAAGGCCTTGACACTAATCCTAACTCAGGCCCTAACACTGTCCCTAGCTAAGGCCCTGACAGTACGCCTAACTCAGGCCCTCGTACGAATCCTAACAATGGCTCTGATGCTAGTCCAAACTAAGGGCCTGAAAATGGTCCTAAATAAGGCCTTGACACGAATCGTAACTCAGGCCCTAGCACTGTCCCTAACTAGGTCTCTGACAGTACACCTAAGTCAGACCCTGACACTGTCCCTAAGCAAGGCCCTGACACTACTCCTCAGTCCCTTACACTGTACCTAACAAAGTCACTGATGCTAGGCCTAACTCAGGCCCTGAAACTGTCTGTAACTAAGGCCCTGCTGCCATCAGTATGTAAAGTCCTGACATTATGCTGAGCTAATATCCTGACCTATGTCTTTCCAAGGTCCTGAAACTGTCCCAAAGTAAGCCCTGACGCGGTCCGTAAATGAAGACCTGAGGCTGTCCCTAACTCAGGCCCTGAAGCTTTCCTTAACTGAAGCCTTGAAGCTGTGACTAACTCAGTCCCTGATCATGTATTTCACGAAGACCTTAATGCTGATCCAGCAAAGACGCTGATGCTGCTCCAAAGTCATGCCTTGACAGTGTGCCCAGCAAAGGGCCTGACGCTAGGCCTCACTCAGGCCCTGTCGCTCTCCCGAAGTAAGGCCCTGACACTGTCACTAACTAAGGCCCTGACTCTACTCCTAACTCAGTCCCGTACATTGTACCTAACAAAGGCTCTGATGCTAGTCATAACTCAAGGCCTGACACTGTCTCTAACTAAGGGCTGCTGCCATCAATATCTAAAGTCCTGACATTATCCGGAGCTAATATCCTGACCCATGTCTTACCAAGGTCCTGAAACTGTCCCAAAGTAAGCCCTGACGCTGTCCCTAAGTGAGGCCCTGCAACTTTCCCTAATTAACTCAGGCCTTAATGCTGTGACTAACTCAGAACCTGGTCATGTCTTTAACTAAGACCCTAAGGCTGATCCAACAGAGGCCCTGAGGCTGCTCCTAAGTCATGCCCTGACAGTGTCCCCAGCTAAGGGTCTGATGCTAGGCCTCACTCAGACCCTATCACTCTCCCTAAGTCAGGCTCTGATGCTGTCCCTACCTGAAGCCCTAACACTGGTTCTGAATAAGGCCCTGAGAGTCTCAGTAACAAAGGTCTTCACACTATCCTTAGGTCATTTCCTGACACTATCCCTACATGCTAAACTGACACTGTCACTAGCTAATGTCCTGCCTCTTATGCTAACTGAAGCCCTTAGGTTGTGCCTGCCTCAGGCACTGAATTTAGTCCCAAGACCGTGAAACTGTCCCGAACTAAGGCCTAGATGCTCGTCCTACATCTGGCCCTGACACTGTCCCTAACTAAGGCCCTAACACTATTGCTAACTGAGGACCTGACACTGGACCTATCAGGGGCCCGCTACTCCTAACTAACGCCTTGACACTGTCCCTTACTTAGGCCCTGCTACCATCAATATCTAAAGTCCTGACATTATCCTGAGCTAATATCCTAACTCATCTCTTACCAAGGTCCTGAAACTCTCCCTAAGGAAGCCCTGATGCTCTCCCTAAGTGAGGCCTTGAGGCTGTCCCTAACAGAGGCCCTGATAATATCTTTTTTTTTTTTTAATTTTATTTATTTATTTCTTTATGGCTGTGTTGGGTCTTCGCTTCTGTGCGAGGGCTCTCTCCAGTTGCGGCAAGTGGGGGCCACTCTTCATTGCGGTGCGCGGGCCTCTCACCATCGCGGCCTCTCTTGTTGCGGAGCTCAGGCTCCAGACGCGCAGGCTCAGCAGCTCTCGCCCCCGGGCCTAGCTGCCCCGTGGCATGTGGGATCTTCCCAGACCAGGGCTCGAACCCGTGTCCCCTGCATTGGCAGGCAGACTCCCAACCACTGCGCCACCAGGGAAGCCCCTGATAATATCTTTAACATAGCACCTGAGGCTGATCCTACCATGGCTCTTATGTTGCTCCTAAGTCATGCCCTGACACTGTCCCTAGCTAAGGCCCTGACGCTAGGCCTCACTCAGGCCCTGTCGCTCTCCCTAAGTCAGGCTCTGACGCTGTCCCTACCTGAAGCCCTGACACTCACTGGTCCTTAATTAGGCCCTGATGCTCTAAGTACCCAAGGTCTTGACACTATCCCTAGGTCATTTCCTGACACTATCCCTAGATCTTAACCTAACATTCTCTTTAGCTAATGTCGAGATTAGCTAAAGAGATTCTTTACAACGAGATTGTTTCATCTTCTGAATATGGTTTTCTTAAAAACATAATTTTTATAGTGTTACTAACTTTAAACAAAATGTACTCAACTGCTGTGGAATAGTCCTTCATAGGAGCGTGCATGGTTCACTTCTGCATCCGCTTGTGGTGGTGTTCAAGTTGCTTTCAGCTGTAGATCCTCTTATGCTAGCTAAATCTGTGATTCTGTCCCTAAATGAGGCCCTGAAGTTAGGTCCGAGGCCGTGAACCTGTCCCTAACTGAGGCCTGGGGGCTCGTCCTAACGCAGGTCCTGACATTGTCCCTAACTAAGGCCCTGACACTACACCTAACTCCGTCACTGACACCGTACCTAACAAAGGCTCTGATGCTAGTCCGAACTTAGGCCTGACACTGCCTCTAACTAAGGCCCTGCTGTCGTCAATATCTGAACACCTGACATTATCCTGAGCTAATACCCTGACCCATGTCTTACCAAGGTCCTGAAACTTTCCCAAAGTAAGCCCTGACGCTGTCCCTAAGTGACACCTTGAGGCTGTCCCTAACAGAGGCCCTGATAATATCTTTAACGAAGACCCTAATGCTGATCCTACAGAGACCTTTATGCTGCTCCTAAGTCATGCCCTGATACTGTCCCTTACTCAGGCCCCAAAGATAGGCCTCACTTAGGCCCTGTTGCTGTACCTTAGTTAGGCTCTGACGCTGTCCGTACATCAAGCCCTGGCACTGGTCTTGATTAAGGCCCTCACGCTGCTGCTAACTAAGGCCCTGATGCTCTCAATGACTAAGGTCTTCTCGTTATCCCTTGGTCATTTCCTTTCACTATCTCTGGCCTGGAACCTGACTCTGTCCCGAGATAATCTCCTGCATCTTATGCTGACTGAAACCCTAATGCTCTCCCTAACTAAGGCCCTGACTACTCCTAACTAAGGCCATGACACTGTCTCTAACAAAGGCCCAGAATCTGTCCCTAATATAGGCCCTGCTGCCAGCTATAACTAAACTCCTGACACTCTCCTGAGATAATATCCTGACCAATTTCTAACCAAGGTCTTGACACTCTCCCTAAGAAAGCCCTGTCGCTGTCTTTAAGTGAAGACCTGTGGCTGTCCGTAACTCAGGCCCTGAAGCTTTCCCTAACTGAGGCCTTGACGCTGTGACTAACTAGGGCTCTGGTCATCTTTAACTAAGAGCCTAAAGCTGATCCAACAAAGGCACTGATGCTGCTCCTAAGTCACTCCCTGACAGTGTCCCCAGCTGAGGGCCTGACATTAGGCCTCACTCAGACCCTGTCGCTCTCCCTAAGTCAGGCCCTGATACTGTCCCTACCTGAAGCCCTAACACTGGTTCTGAATAAGGCCCTGATATTCTCAGTAACCAAGGTCTTCACACTATCCTTAGGTCGTTTCCTGACACGATTCCTAGCCTTCACCCTAACCCTGTCCCGAGTTACTATCCTACGTCTTATGCTAACTAAAGACCTTATGCTGTGCCTATCTCAGGCACTGAATTTAGTCCCAAGACCACTAGACTGTCCCTCACTGGGCTCCATGCCCTTATCGTCACAATGTTCCGTGACCACTGTCATCACAATGCTCCACGCCCTTATCATCACAATGCCCCATGACCCCTGGCATCCCAAAGCTCCATGACCACTCTTATCGCAATGCTTCATGACCCTTGTCATCGCAATGCTACATACCATTGTCATCACAATGCTCCATACCCCATGTCATCACATTGGCCCATGACCCTTGTCTCACAATGTTCCATGCTCTAGTGATCACAATGCTCCATTACCCTTGTCATCACAATGCCCCGTGAACCCTGTCATCACAATTCTCCAGGCCCAATGTCATCACAAGGAGCCATGACACCTTTCATCACACTGCTCCATAACCACTGTCATCACAATGCTCCATGGCCCTTGTCATCACAATGCTCCCTGGTGCATGTCATCACAAAGATCCATGACCACTTTCAGCACAATGCTCCATGACCCCTTTCATCAAAATTCTTCATGACCATTTTCATCACAATGCTCCATGAGCCCTGTCATTAAAATGCTCCCTGACCCCTGTCATCACCATTATCCATGGCCCTTGTCATCACAGTGCTCCTTCGCTCTTGTCGTAACAATGCTCCATGATCCCTGTCATCACAATGATCCCTGATTCCTTTCATCACAATTCTCCTTTTCCCCTTTCATTACAATGATCCCTGGAGTTTGTCAAAACAATGCTCCTCGATTCCCTGTAATCACAATGATCCATGACCCCTTTCATGACAATGCTCCATTACCCCACTAATCACAATGATCCATGGTGATTGTCATCAGAATGCTCCATGACCCTTGTCATCACAATGCTCCAGGTCGTTGTAATCACAATGTTCCATGACCCCTTTCACCACAAAGCTCCAAGATCCCTGTCATCACAATGCCCCATGACTCCTATCATCACAATGCTCCATGGCACTTGTCCTCACAATGCTCCATGACCCCTGTCATCACAATGCTCCATAGCGCTTTTCATCACAGTCCTCCATGACCACGTTCATCACAATGCTCCATGACCATTTTCATCACAATTCTCCATGACCACTTTCATCACAATGCCCCATGAACTCTGTCATCACAATGCTCCATGGCCCTTGTCATCACAATTCTCCATGACCCCTGTCATCACAATTCTCCATGGCCCTTGTCATCACAGTGCTCCATGGCGCTTGTCATCACAATGATCCAGAGCCTTAGTTCCTGAGTTGGGAGTAGTATCATTGCCTCAATTAGGGAAAATGTCAGTGACTGAGTTGGGAGTAGTGTGAGGGCCCTTGTTAGGGACACTGTCAGTGCCAGAGTTAGGTGTAGTGTTAGGGTTTTAGTTACGTACACTGTCAGAGCCTGAGTTGGGAATAGTGTCAGGGCCTTAGTTATGGACTGTGTCATTGGCTGAGTTAGGAGTAGTGTCAGGGCCGTAGTTAGGAGTAGCATCAGTACCTTCGTTAGGTATTGTATCAGCGCCTCAGTTAGGAATAGATTCAGGGCCTTATTTTGGGACAGTGTAGGTGCCTGAGTTAGGAGTTTTGTCGGCCTTAGTTAGGGACCTTTTCAGGGCCTGAGTTAGGAGTAATGTCAGGGCCTTCCTTAGGTATTGTATCAGTGCCTGAGTTAGGAATAGTGTCAAGGCCTTAGTTAGGGACATTGCCAGGGCATGATTTAGGAGGAGTGTTAGGGTGTGAGTTATGAACAGTGTCAGGGCCTTTGTTAGTGACAGTGTCAGTTCCTGAGTTAGGAGTAGAGTCAGGGCCTAAGTTAGGGACAGTGCCAGTGCTGAGTTCGTAGTAGTATCAGGGCCTTAGTTAGAGACAGTGTCAGGGCCTGAGTTAGGAGTAGTGTCAGAGGCTTTGTTAGGGACAGTGTCAGTGCCTGAGTTGAGAGTAGCGTCACAGCTTTAGTTAGGGCCAGTGTCTGGGCCTTAGTTAAGACCAGTGTCAGGGCCTATGATAGGAATCAGATCAGGGCCTGTGTTACGAGTAGTGTCAGGGCCTTAGTTAAGGACAGTGTCAGGGCCTAAGTCCTGATTATTACTAACTTTCCTGACTAAGGATTTTTGACACTACTGCTAATTCAGGTCCTGATAATATCCCTTACTAAGGCAATGACCCTTTCCCTGGCTATGGCCCTGAACTTCTCCTAAGTCAGGCCCTGATACTGTCCCTAACAATGGCCCTGACACTACACCTAACTTCGGCCCCGAAATGATACCTAACAAAGGCTTTGTTGCTAGTCCAAACTAAAGCCCTAAAATTGGTCTTAAATAAGGCCTTGACACTAATCCTAACTCAGGCCCTAACACTGTCCCTAGCTAAGGCCCTGACAGTACGCCTAACTCAGGCCCTCGTACGAATCCTAACAATGGCTCTGATGCTAGTCCAAACTAAGGGCCTGAAATTGGTCCTAAATAAGGCCTTGACACGAATCGTAACTCAGGCCCTAGCACTGTCCCTAACTAGGTCTCTGACAGTACACCTAACTCAGACCCTGACACTGTCCCTAAGCAAGGCCCTGACACTACTCCTCAGTCCCTTACACTGTACCTAACAAAGTCACTGATGCTAGGCCTAACTCAGGCCCTGAAACTGTCTGTAACTAAGGCCCTGCTGCCATCAGTATGTAAAGTCCTGACATTATGCTGAGCTAATATCCTGACCTATGTCTTTCCAAGGTCCTGAAACTGTCCCAAAGTAAGCCCTGACGCTGTCCGTAAATGAAGACCTGAGGCTGTCCCTAACTCAGGCCCTGAAGCTTTCCTTAACTGAAGCCTTGAAGCTGTGACTAACTCAGGCCCTGATCATGTATTTCACGAAGACCTTAATGCTGATCCAGCAAAGACGCTGATGCTGCTCCAAAGTCATGCCTTGACAGTGTGCCCAGCAAAGGGCCTGACGCTAGGCCTCACTCAGGCCCTGTCGCTCTCCCGAAGTCAGGTCCTGACACTGTCACTAACTAAGGCCCTGACTCTACTCCTAACTCAGTCCCGTACATTGTACCTAACAAAGGCTCTGATGCTAGTCATAACTCAAGGCCTGACACTGTCTCTAACTAAGGGCTGCTGCCATCAATATCTAAAGTCCTGACATTATCCGGAGCTAATATCCTGACCCATGTCTTACCAAGGTCCTGAAACTGTCCCAAAGTAAGCCCTGACGCTGTCCCTAAGTGAGGCCCTGCAACTTTCCCTAATTAACTCAGGCCTTAATGCTGTGACTAACTCAGAACCTGGTCATGTCTTTAACTAAGACCCTAAGGCTGATCCAACAGAGGCCCTGAGGCTGCTCCTAAGTCATGCCCTGACAGTGTCCCCAGCTAAGGGTCTGATGCTAGGCCTCACTCAGACCCTATCACTCTCCCTAAGTCAGGCTCTGATGCTGTCCCTACCTGAAGCCCTAACACTGGTTCTGAATAAGGCCCTGAGAGTCTCAGTAACAAAGGTCTTCACACTATCCTTAGGTCATTTCCTGACACTATCCCTACATGCTAAACTGACACTGTCACTAGCTAATGTCCTGCCTCTTATGCTAACTGAAGCCCTTAGGTTGTGCCTGCCTCAGGCACTGAATTTAGTCCCAAGACCGTGAAACTGTCCCGAACTAAGGCCTAGATGCTCGTCCTACATCTGGCCCTGACACTGTCCCTAACTAAGGCCCTAACACTATTGCTAACTGAGGACCTGACACTGGACCTATCAGGGGCCCGCTACTCCTAACTAACGCCTTGACACTGTCCCTTACTTAGGCCCTGCTACCATCAATATCTAAAGTCCTGACATTATCCTGAGCTAATATCCTAACTCATCTCTTACCAAGGTCCTGAAACTCTCCCTAAGGAAGCCCAGATGCTCTCCCTAAGTGAGGCCTTGAGGCTGTCCCTAACAGAGGCCCTGATAATATCTTTTTTTTTTTTTAAATTTTATTTATTTATTTATTTATGGCTGTGTTGGGTCTTCGCTTCTGTGCGAGGGCTCTCTCCAGTTGCGGCAAGTGGGGGCCACTCTTCATTGCGGTGCGCGGGCCTCTCACCATCGCGGCCTCTCTTGTTGCGGAGCTCAGGCTCCAGACGCGCAGGCTCAGCAGCTCTCGCCCCCGGGCCTAGCTGCCCCGTGGCATGTGGGATCTTCCCAGACCAGGGCTCGAACCCGTGTCCCCTGCATTGGCAGGCAGACTCCCAACCACTGCGCCACCAGGGAAGCCCCTGATAATATCTTTAACATAGCACCTGAGGCTGATCCTACCATGGCTCTTATGTTGCTCCTAAGTCATGCCCTGACACTGTCCCTAGCTAAGGCCCTGACGCTAGGCCTCACTCAGGCCCTGTCGCTCTCCCTAAGTCAGGCTCTGACGCTGTCCCTACCTGAAGCCCTGACACTCACTGGTCCTTAATTAGGCCCTGATGCTCTAAGTAACCAAGGTCTTGACACTATCCCTAGGTCATTTCCTGACACTATCCCTAGATCTTAACCTAACATTCTCTTTAGCTAATGTCGAGATTAGCTAAAGAGATTCTTTAGAACGAGATTGTTTCATCTTCTGAATATGGTTTTCTTAAAAACATAATTTTTATAGTGTTACTAACTTTAAACAAAATGTACTCAACTGCTGTGGAATAGTCCTTCATAGGAGCGTGCATGGTTCACTTCTGCATCCGCTTGTGGTGGTGTTCAAGTTGCTTTCAGCTGTAGATCCTCTTATGCTAGCTAAATCTGTGATTCTGTCCCTAAATGAGGCCCTGAAGTTAGGTCCGAGGCCGTGAACCTGTCCCTAACTGAGGCCTGGGGGCTCGTCCTAACGCAGGTCCTGACATTGTCCCTAACTAAGGCCCTGACACTACACCTAACTCCGTCACTGACACCGTACCTAAGAAAGGCTCTGATGCTAGTCCGAACTTAGGCCTGACACTGCCTCTAACTAAGGCCCTGCTGTCGTCAATATCTGAACACCTGACATTATCCTGAGCTAATACCCTGACCCATGTCTTACCAAGGTCCTGAAACTTTCCCAAAGTAAGCCCTGACGCTGTCCCTAAGTGACACCTTGAGGCTGTCCCTAACAGAGGCCCTGATAATATCTTTAACGAAGACCCTAATGCTGATCCTACAGAGACCTTTATGCTGCTCCTAAGTCATGCCCTGATACTGTCCCTTACTCAGGCCCCAAAGATAGGCCTCACTTAGGCCCTGTTGCTGTACCTTAGTTAGGCTCTGACGCTGTCCGTACATCAAGCCCTGGCACTGGTCTTGATTAAGGCCCTCACGCTGCTGCTAACTAAGGCCCTGATGCTCTCAATGACTAAGGTCTTCTCGTTATCCCTTGGTCATTTCCTTTCACTATCTCTGGCCTGGAACCTGACTCTGTCCCGAGATAATCTCCTGCATCTTATGCTGACTGAAACCCTAATGCTCTCCCTAACTAAGGCCCTGACTACTCCTAACTAAGGCCATGACACTGTCTCTAACAAAGGCCCAGAATCTGTCCCTAATATAGGCCCTGCTGCCAGCTATAACTAAACTCCTGACACTCTCCTGAGATAATATCCTGACCCATTTCTAACCAAGGTCTTGACACTCTCCCTAAGAAAGCCCTGTCGCTGTCTTTAAGTGAAGACCTGTGGCTGTCCGTAACTCAGGCCCTGAAGCTTTCCCTAACTGAGGCCTTGACGCTGTGACTAACTAGGGCTCTGGTCATCTTTAACTAAGAGCCTAAAGCTGATCCAACAAAGGCACTGATGCTGCTCCTAAGTCACTCCCTGACAGTGTCCCAAGCTGAGGGCCTGACATTAGGCCTCACTCAGACCCTGTCGCTCTCCCTAAGTCAGGCCCTGATACTGTCCCTACCTGAAGCCCTAACACTGGTTCTGAATAAGGCCCTGATATTCTCAGTAACCAAGGTCTTCACACTATCCTTAGGTCGTTTCCTGACACGATTCCTAGCCTTCACCCTAACCCTGTCCCGAGTTACTATCCTACGTCTTATGCTAACTAAAGACCTTATGCTGTGCCTATCTCAGGCACTGAATTTAGTCCCAAGACCGCTAGACTGTCCCTCACTGGGCTCCATGCCCTTATCGTCACAATGTTCCGTGACCACTGTCATCACAATGCTCCACGCCCTTATCATCACAATGCCCCATGACCCCTGTCATCACAACGCTCCATGACCCCTTCCATCACAATGCTCCGTGACCCCTTTCATCAAAATGCGCCATGACCATTGTCATCACAATGCTCCATGACCCCTGGCATCCCAAAGCTCCATGACCACTCTTATCGCAATGCTTCATGACCCTTGTCATCGCAATGCTACATACCATTGTCATCACAATGCTCCATACCCCATGTCATCACATTGGCCCATGACCCTTGTCTCACAATGTTCCATGCTCTAGTGATCACAATGCTCCATTACCCTTGTCATCACAATGCCCCGTGAACCCTGTCATCACAATTCTCCAGGCCCCCTGTCATCACAATGAGCCATGACACCTTTCATCACAATGATCCATGGCCCTTGTCATCACAATGCTCCCTGGTGCACGTCATCACAAAGATCCATGACCACTTTCAGCACAATGCTCCATGACCCCTTTCATCAAAATTCTTCATGACTATTTTCATCACAATGCTCCATGAGCCCTGTCATTAAAATGCTCCCTGACCCCTGTCATCACCATGATCCATGGCCCTTGTCATCACAGTGCTCCTTCGCTCTTGTCGTAACAATGCTCCATGATCCCTGTCATCACAATGATCCATGATTCCTTTCATCACAATTCTCCTTTTCCCCTTTCATTACAATGATCCCTGGAGTTTGTCAAAACAATGCTCCTCGATTCCCTGTAATCACAATGATCCATGACCCCTTTCATGACAATGCTCCATTACCCCACTAATCACAATGATCCATGGTGATTGTCATCAGAATGCTCCATGACCCTTGTCATCACAATGCTCCAGGTCGTTGTAATCACAATGTTCCATGACCCCTTTCACCACAAAGCTCCAAGATCCCTGTCATCACAATGCCCCATGACTCCTATCATCACAATGCTCCATGGCACTTGTCCTCACAATGCTCCATGACCCCTGTCATCACAATGCTCCATAGCGCTTTTCATCACAGTCCTCCATGACCACGTTCATCACAATGCTCCATGACCATTTTCATCACAATTCTCCATGACCACTTTCATCACAATGCCCCATGAACTCTGTCATCACAATGCTCCATGGCCCTTGTCATCACAATTCTCCATGACCCCTGTCATCACAATTCTCCATGGCCCTTGTCATCACAGTGCTCCATGGCGCTTGTCATCACAATGATCCAGAGCCTTAGTTCCTGAGTTGGGAGTAGTATCATTGCCTCAATTAGGGAAAATGTCAGTGACTGAGTTGGGAGTAGTGTGAGGGCCCTTGTTAGGGACACTGTCAGTGCCAGAGTTAGGTGTAGTGTTAGGGTTTTAGTTACGTACACTGTCAGAGCCTGAGTTGGGAATAGTGTCAGGGCCTTAGTTATGGACTGTGTCATTGGCTGAGTTAGGAGTAGTGTCAGGGCCTTAGTTAGGAGTAGCATCAGTACCTTCGTTAGGTATTGTATCAGCGCCTCAGTTAGGAATAGATTCAGGGCCTTATTTTGGGACAGTGTAGGTGCCTGAGTTAGGAGTTTTGTCGGCCTTAGTTAGGGACCTTTTCAGGGCCTGAGTTAGGAGTAATGTCAGGGCCTTCCTTAGGTATTGTATCAGTGCCTGAGTTAGGAATAGTGTCAAGGCCTTAGTTAGGGACATTGCCAGGGCATGATTTAGGAGGAGTGTTAGGGTGTGAGTTATGAACAGTGTCAGGGCCTTTGTTAGTGACAGTGTCAGTTCCTGAGTTAGGAGTAGAGTCAGGGCCTAAGTTAGGGACAGTGCCAGTGCTGAGTTCGTAGTAGTATCAGGGCCTTAGTTAGAGACAGTGTCAGGGCCTGAGTTAGGAGTAGTGTCAGAGGCTTTGTTAGGGACAGTGTCAGTGCCTGAGTTGAGAGTAGCGTCACAGCTTTAGTTAGGGCCAGTGTCTGGGCCTTAGTTAAGACCAGTGTCAGGGCCTATGATAGGAATCAGATCAGGGCCTGTGTTACGAGTAGTGTCAGGGCCTTAGTTAAGGACAGTGTCAGGGCCTAAGTCCTGATTATTACTAACTTTCCTGACTAAGGATTTTTGACACTACTGCTAATTCAGGTCCTGATAATATCCCTTACTAAGGCAATGACCCTTTCCCTGGCTATGGCCCTGAACTTCTCCTAAGTCAGGCCCTGATACTGTCCCTAACAATGGCCCTGACACTACACCTAACTTCGGCCCCGAAATGATACCTAACAAAGGCTTTGTTGCTAGTCCAAACTAAAGCCCTAAAATTGGTCTTAAATAAGGCCTTGACACTAATCCTAACTCAGGCCCTAACACTGTCCCTAGCTAAGGCCCTGACAGTACGCCTAACTCAGGCCCTCGTACGAATCCTAACAATGGCTCTGATGCTAGTCCAAACTAAGGGCCTGAAATTGGTCCTAAATAAGGCCTTGACACGAATCGTAACTCAGGCCCTAGCACTGTCCCTAACTAGGTCTCTGACAGTACACCTAACTCAGACCCTGACACTGTCCCTAAGCAAGGCCCTGACACTACTCCTCAGTCCCTTACACTGTACCTAACAAAGTCACTGATGCTAGGCCTAACTCAGGCCCTGAAACTGTCTGTAACTAAGGCCCTGCTGCCATCAGTATGTAAAGTCCTGACATTATGCTGAGCTAATATCCTGACCTATGTCTTTCCAAGGTCCTGAAACTGTCCCAAAGTAAGCCCTGACGCTGTCCGTAAATGAAGACCTGAGGCTGTCCCTAACTCAGGCCCTGAAGCTTTCCTTAACTGAAGCCTTGAAGCTGTGACTAACTCAGGCCCTGATCATGTATTTCACGAAGACCTTAATGCTGATCCAGCAAAGACGCTGATGCTGCTCCAAAGTCATGCCTTGACAGTGTGCCCAGCAAAGGGCCTGACGCTAGGCCTCACTCAGGCCCTGTCGCTCTCCCGAAGTCAGGTCCTGACACTGTCACTAACTAAGGCCCTGACTCTACTCCTAACTCAGTCCCGTACATTGTACCTAACAAAGGCTCTGATGCTAGTCATAACTCAAGGCCTGACACTGTCTCTAACTAAGGGCTGCTGCCATCAATATCTAAAGTCCTGACATTATCCGGAGCTAATATCCTGACCCATGTCTTACCAAGGTCCTGAAACTGTCCCAAAGTAAGCCCTGACGCTGTCCCTAAGTGAGGCCCTGCAACTTTCCCTAATTAACTCAGGCCTTAATGCTGTGACTAACTCAGAACCTGGTCATGTCTTTAACTAAGACCCTAAGGCTGATCCAACAGAGGCCCTGAGGCTGCTCCTAAGTCATGCCCTGACAGTGTCCCCAGCTAAGGGTCTGATGCTAGGCCTCACTCAGACCCTATCACTCTCCCTAAGTCAGGCTCTGATGCTGTCCCTACCTGAAGCCCTAACACTGGTTCTGAATAAGGCCCTGAGAGTCTCAGTAACAAAGGTCTTCACACTATCCTTAGGTCATTTCCTGACACTATCCCTACATGCTAAACTGACACTGTCACTAGCTAATGTCCTGCCTCTTATGCTAACTGAAGCCCTTAGGTTGTGCCTGCCTCAGGCACTGAATTTAGTCCCAAGACCGTGAAACTGTCCCGAACTAAGGCCTAGATGCTCGTCCTACATCTGGCCCTGACACTGTCCCTAACTAAGGCCCTAACACTATTGCTAACTGAGGACCTGACACTGGACCTATCAGGGGCCCGCTACTCCTAACTAACGCCTTGACACTGTCCCTTACTTAGGCCCTGCTACCATCAATATCTAAAGTCCTGACATTATCCTGAGCTAATATCCTAACTCATCTCTTACCAAGGTCCTGAAACTCTCCCTAAGGAAGCCCAGATGCTCTCCCTAAGTGAGGCCTTGAGGCTGTCCCTAACAGAGGCCCTGATAATATCTTTTTTTTTTTTTAAATTTTATTTATTTATTTCTTTATGGCTGTGTTGGGTCTTCGCTTCTGTGCGAGGGCTCTCTCCAGTTGCGGCAAGTGGGGGCCACTCTTCATTGCGGTGCGCGGGCCTCTCACCATCGCGGCCTCTCTTGTTGCGGAGCTCAGGCTCCAGACGCGCAGGCTCAGCAGCTCTCGCCCCCGGGCCTAGCTGCCCCGTGGCATGTGGGATCTTCCCAGACCAGGGCTCGAACCCGTGTCCCCTGCATTGGCAGGCAGACTCCCAACCACTGCGCCACCAGGGAAGCCCCTGATAATATCTTTAACATAGCACCTGAGGCTGATCCTACCATGGCTCTTATGTTGCTCCTAAGTCATGCCCTGACACTGTCCCTAGCTAAGGCCCTGACGCTAGGCCTCACTCAGGCCCTGTCGCTCTCCCTAAGTCAGGCTCTGACGCTGTCCCTACCTGAAGCCCTGACACTCACTGGTCCTTAATTAGGCCCTGATGCTCTAAGTAACCAAGGTCTTGACACTATCCCTAGGTCATTTCCTGACACTATCCCTAGATCTTAACCTAACATTCTCTTTAGCTAATGTCGAGATTAGCTAAAGAGATTCTTTAGAACGAGATTGTTTCATCTTCTGAATATGGTTTTCTTAAAAACATAATTTTTATAGTGTTACTAACTTTAAACAAAATGTACTCAACTGCTGTGGAATAGTCCTTCATAGGAGCGTGCATGGTTCACTTCTGCATCCGCTTGTGGTGGTGTTCAAGTTGCTTTCAGCTGTAGATCCTCTTATGCTAGCTAAATCTGTGATTCTGTCCCTAAATGAGGCCCTGAAGTTAGGTCCGAGGCCGTGAACCTGTCCCTAACTGAGGCCTGGGGGCTCGTCCTAACGCAGGTCCTGACATTGTCCCTAACTAAGGCCCTGACACTACACCTAACTCCGTCACTGACACCGTACCTAACAAAGGCTCTGATGCTAGTCCGAACTTAGGCCTGACACTGCCTCTAACTAAGGCCCTGCTGTCGTCAATATCTGAACACCTGACATTATCCTGAGCTAATACCCTGACCCATGTCTTACCAAGGTCCTGAAACTTTCCCAAAGTAAGCCCTGACGCTGTCCCTAAGTGACACCTTGAGGCTGTCCCTAACAGAGGCCCTGATAATATCTTTAACGAAGACCCTAATGCTGATCCTACAGAGACCTTTATGCTGCTCCTAAGTCATGCCCTGATACTGTCCCTTACTCAGGCCCCAAAGATAGGCCTCACTTAGGCCCTGTTGCTGTACCTTAGTTAGGCTCTGACGCTGTCCGTACATCAAGCCCTGGCACTGGTCTTGATTAAGGCCCTCACGCTGCTGCTAACTAAGGCCCTGATGCTCTCAATGACTAAGGTCTTCTCGTTATCCCTTGGTCATTTCCTTTCACTATCTCTGGCCTGGAACCTGACTCTGTCCCGAGATAATCTCCTGCATCTTATGCTGACTGAAACCCTAATGCTCTCCCTAACTAAGGCCCTGACTACTCCTAACTAAGGCCATGACACTGTCTCTAACAAAGGCCCAGAATCTGTCCCTAATATAGGCCCTGCTGCCAGCTATAACTAAACTCCTGACACTCTCCTGAGATAATATCCTGACCAATTTCTAACCAAGGTCTTGACACTCTCCCTAAGAAAGCCCTGTCGCTGTCTTTAAGTGAAGACCTGTGGCTGTCCGTAACTCAGGCCCTGAAGCTTTCCCTAACTGAGGCCTTGACGCTGTGACTAACTAGGGCTCTGGTCATCTTTAACTAAGAGCCTAAAGCTGATCCAACAAAGGCACTGATGCTGCTCCTAAGTCACTCCCTGACAGTGTCCCCAGCTGAGGGCCTGACATTAGGCCTCACTCAGACCCTGTCGCTCTCCCTAAGTCAGGCCCTGATACTGTCCCTACCTGAAGCCCTAACACTGGTTCTGAATAAGGCCCTGATATTCTCAGTAACCAAGGTCTTCACACTATCCTTAGGTCGTTTCCTGACACGATTCCTAGCCTTCACCCTAACCCTGTCCCGAGTTACTATCCTACGTCTTATGCTAACTAAAGACCTTATGCTGTGCCTATCTCAGGCACTGAATTTAGTCCCAAGACCACTAGACTGTCCCTCACTGGGCTCCATGCCCTTATCGTCACAATGTTCCGTGACCACTGTCATCACAATGCTCCACGCCCTTATCATCACAATGCCCCATGACCCCTGTCATCACAACGCTCCATGACCCCTTCCATCACAATGCTCCGTGACCCCTTTCATCAAAATGCGCCATGACCATTGTCATCACAATGCTTCATGACCCCTGGCATCCCAAAGCTCCATGACCACTCTTATCGCAATGCTTCATGACCCTTGTCATCGCAATGCTACATACCATTGTCATCACAATGCTCCATACCCCATGTCATCACATTGGCCCATGACCCTTGTCTCACAATGTTCCATGCTCTAGTGATCACAATGCTCCATTACCCTTGTCATCACAATGCCCCGTGAACCCTGTCATCACAATTCCCCAGGCCCCCTGTCATCACAATGAGCCATGACACCTTTCATCACAATGATCCATGGCCCTTGTCATCACAATGCTCCCTGGTGCACGTCATCACAAAGATCCATGACCACTTTCAGCACAATGCTCCATGACCCCTTTCATCAAAATTCTTTATGACTATTTTCATCACAATGCTCCATGAGCCCTGTCATTAAAATGCTCCCTGACCCCTGTCATCACCATGATCCATGGCCCTTGTCATCACAGTGCTCCTTCGCTCTTGTCGTAACAATGCTCCATGATCCCTGTCATCACAATGATCCATGATTCCTTTCATCACAATTCTCCTTTTCCCCTTTCATTACAATGATCCCTGGAGTTTGTCAAAACAATGCTCCTCGATTCCCTGTAATCACAATGATCCATGACCCCTTTCATGACAATGCTCCATTACCCCACTAATCACAATGATCCATGGTGATTGTCATCAGAATGCTCCATGACCCTTGTCATCACAATGCTCCAGGTCGTTGTAATCACAATGTTCCATGACCCCTTTCACCACAAAGCTCCAAGATCCCTGTCATCACAATGCCCCATGACTCCTATCATCACAATGCTCCATGGCACTTGTCCTCACAATGCTCCATGACCCCTGTCATCACAATGCTCCATAGCGCTTTTCATCACAGTCCTCCATGACCACGTTCATCACAATGCTCCATGACCATTTTCATCACAATTCTCCATGACCACTTTCATCACAATGCCCCATGAACTCTGTCATCACAATGCTCCATGGCCCTTGTCATCACAATTCTCCATGACCCCTGTCATCACAATTCTCCATGGCCCTTGTCATCACAGTGCTCCATGGCGCTTGTCATCACAATGATCCAGAGCCTTAGTTCCTGAGTTGGGAGTAGTATCATTGCCTCAATTAGGGAAAATGTCAGTGACTGAGGTGGGAGTAGTGTGAGGGCCCTTGTTAGGGACACTGTCAGTGCCAGAGTTAGGTGTAGTGTTAGGGTTTTAGTTACGTACACTGTCAGAGCCTGAGTTGGGAATAATGTCAGGGCCTTAGTTATGGACTGTGTCATTGGCTGAGTTAGGAGTAGTGTCAGGGCCTTAGTTATGAGTAGCATCAGTACCTTCGTTAGGTATTGTATCAGCGCCTCAGTTAGGAATAGATTCAGGGCCTTATTTTGGGACAGTGTAGGTGCCTGAGTTAGGAGTTTTGTCGGCCTTAGTTAGGGACCTTTTCAGGGCCTGAGTTAGGAGTAATGTCAGGGCCTTCCTTAGGTATTGTATCAGTGCCTGAGTTAGGAATAGTGTCAAGGCCTTAGTTAGGGACATTGCCAGGGCATGATTTAGGAGGAGTGTTAGGGTGTGAGTTATGAACAGTGTCAGGGCCTTTGTTAGTGACAGTGTCAGTTCCTGAGTTAGGAGTAGAGTCAGGGCCTAAGTTAGGGACAGTGCCAGTGCTGAGTTCGTAGTAGTATCAGGGCCTTAGTTAGAGACAGTGTCAGGGCCTGAGTTAGGAGTAGTGTCAGAGGCTTTGTTAGGGACAGTGTCAGTACCTGAGTTGAGAGTAGCGTCACAGCTTTAGTTAGGGCCAGTGTCTGGGCCTTAGTTAAGACCAGTGTCAGGGCCTATGATAGGAATCAGATCAGGGCCTGTGTTACGAGTAGTGTCAGGGCCTTAGTTAAGGACAGTGTCAGGGCCTAAGTCCTGATTATTACTAACTTTCCTGACTAAGGATTTTTGACACTACTGCTAATTCAGGTCCTGATAATATCCCTTACTAAGGCAATGACCCTTTCCCTGGCTATGGCCCTGAACTTCTCCTAAGTCAGGCCCTGATACTGTCCCTAACAATGGCCCTGACACTACACCTAACTTCGGCCCCGAAATGATACCTAACAAAGGCTTTGTTGCTAGTCCAAACTAAAGCCCTAAAATTGGTCTTAAATAAGGCCTTGACACTAATCCTAACTCAGGCCCTAACACTGTCCCTAGCTAAGGCCCTGACAGTACGCCTAACTCAGGCCCTCGTACGAATCCTAACAATGGCTCTGATGCTAGTCCAAACTAAGGGCCTGAAAATGGTCCTAAATAAGGCCTTGACACGAATCGTAACTCAGGCCCTAGCACTGTCCCTAACTAGGTCTCTGACAGTACACCTAACTCAGACCCTGACACTGTCCCTAAGCAAGGCCCTGACACTACTCCTCAGTCCCTTACACTGTACCTAACAAAGTCACTGATGCTAGGCCTAACTCAGGCCCTGAAACTGTCTGTAACTAAGGCCCTGCTGCCATCAGTATGTAAAGTCCTGACATTATGCTGAGCTAATATCCTGACCTATGTCTTTCCAAGGTCCTGAAACTGTCCCAAAGTAAGCCCTGACGCGGTCCGTAAATGAAGACCTGAGGCTGTCCCTAACTCAGGCCCTGAAGCTTTCCTTAACTGAAGCCTTGAAGCTGTGACTAACTCAGGCCCTGATCATGTATTTCACGAAGACCTTAATGCTGATCCAGCAAAGACGCTGATGCTGCTCCAAAGTCATGCCTTGACAGTGTGCCCAGCAAAGGGCCTGACGCTAGGCCTCACTCAGGCCCTGTCGCTCTCCCGAAGTAAGGCCCTGACACTGTCACTAACTAAGGCCCTGACTCTACTCCTAACTCAGTCCCGTACATTGTACCTAACAAAGGCTCTGATGCTAGTCATAACTCAAGGCCTGACACTGTCTCTAACTAAGGGCTGCTGCCATCAATATCTAAAGTCCTGACATTATCCGGAGCTAATATCCTGACCCATGTCTTACCAAGGTCCTGAAACTGTCCCAAAGTAAGCCCTGACGCTGTCCCTAAGTGAGGCCCTGCAACTTTCCCTAATTAACTCAGGCCTTAATGCTGTGACTAACTCAGAACCTGGTCATGTCTTTAACTAAGACCCTAAGGCTGATCCAACAGAGGCCCTGAGGCTGCTCCTAAGTCATGCCCTGACAGTGTCCCCAGCTAAGGGTCTGATGCTAGGCCTCACTCAGACCCTATCACTCTCCCTAAGTCAGGCTCTGATGCTGTCCCTACCTGAAGCCCTAACACTGGTTCTGAATAAGGCCCTGAGAGTCTCAGTAACAAAGGTCTTCACACTATCCTTAGGTCATTTCCTGACACTATCCCTACATGCTAAACTGACACTGTCACTAGCTAATGTCCTGCCTCTTATGCTAACTGAAGCCCTTAGGTTGTGCCTGCCTCAGGCACTGAATTTAGTCCCAAGACCGTGAAACTGTCCCGAACTAAGGCCTAGATGCTCGTCCTACATCTGGCCCTGACACTGTCCCTAACTAAGGCCCTAACACTATTGCTAACTGAGGACCTGACACTGGACCTATCAGGGGCCCGCTACTCCTAACTAACGCCTTGACACTGTCCCTTACTTAGGCCCTGCTACCATCAATATCTAAAGTCCTGACATTATCCTGAGCTAATATCCTAACTCATCTCTTACCAAGGTCCTGAAACTCTCCCTAAGGAAGCCCTGATGCTCTCCCTAAGTGAGGCCTTGAGGCTGTCCCTAACAGAGGCCCTGATAATATCTTTTTTTTTTTTTAATTTTATTTATTTATTTCTTTATGGCTGTGTTGGGTCTTCGCTTCTGTGCGAGGGCTCTCTCCAGTTGCGGCAAGTGGGGGCCACTCTTCATTGCGGTGCGCGGGCCTCTCACCATCGCGGCCTCTCTTGTTGCGGAGCTCAGGCTCCAGACGCGCAGGCTCAGCAGCTCTCGCCCCCGGGCCTAGCTGCCCCGTGGCATGTGGGATCTTCCCAGACCAGGGCTCGAACCCGTGTCCCCTGCATTGGCAGGCAGACTCCCAACCACTGCGCCACCAGGGAAGCCCCTGATAATATCTTTAACATAGCACCTGAGGCTGATCCTACCATGGCTCTTATGTTGCTCCTAAGTCATGCCCTGACACTGTCCCTAGCTAAGGCCCTGACGCTAGGCCTCACTCAGGCCCTGTCGCTCTCCCTAAGTCAGGCTCTGACGCTGTCCCTACCTGAAGCCCTGACACTCACTGGTCCTTAATTAGGCCCTGATGCTCTAAGTAACCAAGGTCTTGACACTATCCCTAGGTCATTTCCTGACACTATCCCTAGATCTTAACCTAACATTCTCTTTAGCTAATGTCGAGATTAGCTAAAGAGATTCTTTAGAACGAGATTGTTTCATCTTCTGAATATGGTTTTCTTAAAAACATAATTTTTATAGTGTTACTAACTTTAAACAAAATGTACTCAACTGCTGTGGAATAGTCCTTCATAGGAGCGTGCATGGTTCACTTCTGCATCCGCTTGTGGTGGTGTTCAAGTTGCTTTCAGCTGTAGATCCTCTTATGCTAGCTAAATCTGTGATTCTGTCCCTAAATGAGGCCCTGAAGTTAGGTCCGAGGCCGTGAACCTGTCCCTAACTGAGGCCTGGGGGCTCGTCCTAACGCAGGTCCTGACATTGTCCCTAACTAAGGCCCTGACACTACACCTAACTCCGTCACTGACACCGTACCTAACAAAGGCTCTGATGCTAGTCCGAACTTAGGCCTGACACTGCCTCTAACTAAGGCCCTGCTGTCGTCAATATCTGAACACCTGACATTATCCTGAGCTAATACCCTGACCCATGTCTTACCAAGGTCCTGAAACTTTCCCAAAGTAAGCCCTGACGCTGTCCCTAAGTGACACCTTGAGGCTGTCCCTAACAGAGGCCCTGATAATATCTTTAACGAAGACCCTAATGCTGATCCTACAGAGACCTTTATGCTGCTCCTAAGTCATGCCCTGATACTGTCCCTTACTCAGGCCCCAAAGATAGGCCTCACTTAGGCCCTGTTGCTGTACCTTAGTTAGGCTCTGACGCTGTCCGTACATCAAGCCCTGGCACTGGTCTTGATTAAGGCCCTCACGCTGCTGCTAACTAAGGCCCTGATGCTCTCAATGACTAAGGTCTTCTCGTTATCCCTTGGTCATTTCCTTTCACTATCTCTGGCCTGGAACCTGACTCTGTCCCGAGATAATCTCCTGCATCTTATGCTGACTGAAACCCTAATGCTCTCCCTAACTAAGGCCCTGACTACTCCTAACTAAGGCCATGACACTGTCTCTAACAAAGGCCCAGAATCTGTCCCTAATATAGGCCCTGCTGCCAGCTATAACTAAACTCCTGACACTCTCCTGAGATAATATCCTGACCAATTTCTAACCAAGGTCTTGACACTCTCCCTAAGAAAGCCCTGTCGCTGTCTTTAAGTGAAGACCTGTGGCTGTCCGTAACTCAGGCCCTGAAGCTTTCCCTAACTGAGGCCTTGACGCTGTGACTAACTAGGGCTCTGGTCATCTTTAACTAAGAGCCTAAAGCTGATCCAACAAAGGCACTGATGCTGCTCCTAAGTCACTCCCTGACAGTGTCCCCAGCTGAGGGCCTGACATTAGGCCTCACTCAGACCCTGTCGCTCTCCCTAAGTCAGGCCCTGATACTGTCCCTACCTGAAGCCCTAACACTGGTTCTGAATAAGGCCCTGATATTCTCAGTAACAAAGGTCTTCACACTATCCTTAGGTCGTTTCCTGACACGATTCCTAGCCTTCACCCTAACCCTGTCCCGAGTTACTATCCTACGTCTTATGCTAACTAAAGACCTTATGCTGTGCCTATCTCAGGCACTGAATTTAGTCCCAAGACCGCTAGACTGTCCCTCACTGGGCTCCATGCCCTTATCGTCACAATGTTCCGTGACCACTGTCATCACAATGCTCCACGCCCTTATCATCACAATGCCCCATGACCCCTGTCATCACAACGCTCCATGACCCCTTCCATCACAATGCTCCGTGACCCCTTTCATCAAAATGCGCCATGACCATTGTCATCACAATGCTCCATGACCCCTGGCATCCCAAAGCTCCATGACCACTCTTATCGCAATGCTTCATGACCCTTGTCATCGCAATGCTACATACCATTGTCATCACAATGCTCCATACCCCATGTCATCACATTGGCCCATGACCCTTGTCTCACAATGTTCCATGCTCTAGTGATCACAATGCTCCATTACCCTTGTCATCACAATGCCCCGTGAACCCTGTCATCACAATTCTCCAGGCCCCCTGTCATCACAATGAGCCATGACACCTTTCATCACAATGATCCATGGCCCTTGTCATCACAATGCTCCCTGGTGCACGTCATCACAAAGATCCATGACCACTTTCAGCACAATGCTCCATGACCCCTTTCATCAAAATTCTTCATGACTATTTTCATCACAATGCTCCATGAGCCCTGTCATTAAAATGCTCCCTGACCCCTGTCATCACCATGATCCATGGCCCTTGTCATCACAGTGCTCCTTCGCTCTTGTCGTAACAATGCTCCATGATCCCTGTCATCACAATGATCCATGATTCCTTTCATCACAATTCTCCTTTTCCCCTTTCATTACAATGATCCCTGGAGTTTGTCAAAACAATGCTCCTCGATTCCCTGTAATCACAATGATCCATGACCCCTTTCATGACAATGCTCCATTACCCCACTAATCACAATGATCCATGGTGATTGTCATCAGAATGCTCCATGACCCTTGTCATCACAATGCTCCAGGTCATTGTAATCACAATGTTCCATGACCCCTTTCACCACAAAGCTCCAAGATCCCTGTCATCACAATGCCCCATGACTCCTATCATCACAATGCTCCATGGCACTTGTCCTCACAATGCTCCATGACCCCTGTCATCACAATGCTCCATAGCGCTTTTCATCACAGTCCTCCATGACCACGTTCATCACAATGCTCCATGACCATTTTCATCACAATTCTCCATGACCACTTTCATCACAATGCCCCATGAACTCTGTCATCACAATGCTCCATGGCCCTTGTCATCACAATTCTCCTTGACCCCTGTCATCACAATTCTCCATGGCCCTTGTCATCACAGTGCTCCATGTCGCTTGTCATCACAATGATCCAGAGCCTTAGTTCCTGAGTTGGGAGTAGTATCATTGCCTCAATTAGGGAAAATGTCAGTGACTGAGGTGGGAGTAGTGTGAGGGCCCTTGTTAGGGACACTGTCAGTGCCAGAGTTAGGTGTAGTGTTAGGGTTTTAGTTACGTACACTGTCAGAGCCTGAGTTGGGAATAATGTCAGGGCCTTAGTTATGGACTGTGTCATTGGCTGAGTTAGGAGTAGTGTCAGGGCCTTAGTTATGAGTAGCATCAGTACCTTCGTTAGGTATTGTATCAGCGCCTCAGTTAGGAATAGATTCAGGGCCTTATTTTGGGACAGTGTAGGTGCCTGAGTTAGGAGTTTTGTCGGCCTTAGTTAGGGACCTTTTCAGGGCCTGAGTTAGGAGTAATGTCAGGGCCTTCCTTAGGTATTGTATCAGTGCCTGAGTTAGGAATAGTGTCAAGGCCTTAGTTAGGGACATTGCCAGGGCATGATTTAGGAGGAGTGTTAGGGTGTGAGTTATGAACAGTGTCAGGGCCTTTGTTAGTGACAGTGTCAGTTCCTGAGTTAGGAGTAGAGTCAGGGCCTAAGTTAGGGACAGTGCCAGTGCTGAGTTCGTAGTAGTATCAGGGCCTTAGTTAGAGACAGTGTCAGGGCCTGAGTTAGGAGTAGTGTCAGAGGCTTTGTTAGGGACAGTGTCAGTGCCTGAGTTGAGAGTAGCGTCACAGCTTTAGTTAGGGCCAGTGTCTGGGCCTTAGTTAAGACCAGTGTCAGGGCCTATGATAGGAATCAGATCAGGGCCTGTGTTACGAGTAGTGTCAGGGCCTTAGTTAAGGACAGTGTCAGGGCCTAAGTCCTGATTATTACTAACTTTCCTGACTAAGGATTTTTGACACTACTGCTAATTCAGGTCCTGATAATATCCCTTACTAAGGCAATGACCCTTTCCCTGGCTATGGCCCTGAACTTCTCCTAAGTCAGGCCCTGATACTGTCCCTAACAATGGCCCTGACACTACACCTAACTTCGGCCCCGAAATGATACCTAACAAAGGCTTTGTTGCTAGTCCAAACTAAAGCCCTAAAATTGGTCTTAAATAAGGCCTTGACACTAATCCTAACTCAGGCCCTAACACTGTCCCTAGCTAAGGCCCTGACAGTACGCCTAACTCAGGCCCTCGTACGAATCCTAACAATGGCTCTGATGCTAGTCCAAACTAAGGGCCTGAAAATGGTCCTAAATAAGGCCTTGACACGAATCGTAACTCAGGCCCTAGCACTGTCCCTAACTAGGTCTCTGACAGTACACCTAACTCAGACCCTGACACTGTCCCTAAGCAAGGCCCTGACACTACTCCTCAGTCCCTTACACTGTACCTAACAAAGTCACTGATGCTAGGCCTAACTCAGGCCCTGAAACTGTCTGTAACTAAGGCCCTGCTGCCATCAGTATGTAAAGTCCTGACATTATGCTGAGCTAATATCCTGACCTATGTCTTTCCAAGGTCCTGAAACTGTCCCAAAGTAAGCCCTGACGCGGTCCGTAAATGAAGACCTGAGGCTGTCCCTAACTCAGGCCCTGAAGCTTTCCTTAACTGAAGCCTTGAAGCTGTGACTAACTCAGGCCCTGATCATGTATTTCACGAAGACCTTAATGCTGATCCAGCAAAGACGCTGATGCTGCTCCAAAGTCATGCCTTGACAGTGTGCCCAGCAAAGGGCCTGACGCTAGGCCTCACTCAGGCCCTGTCGCTCTCCCGAAGTAAGGCCCTGACACTGTCACTAACTAAGGCCCTGACTCTACTCCTAACTCAGTCCCGTACATTGTACCTAACAAAGGCTCTGATGCTAGTCATAACTCAAGGCCTGACACTGTCTCTAACTAAGGGCTGCTGCCATCAATATCTAAAGTCCTGACATTATCCGGAGCTAATATCCTGACCCATGTCTTACCAAGGTCCTGAAACTGTCCCAAAGTAAGCCCTGACGCTGTCCCTAAGTGAGGCCCTGCAACTTTCCCTAATTAACTCAGGCCTTAATGCTGTGACTAACTCAGAACCTGGTCATGTCTTTAACTAAGACCCTAAGGCTGATCCAACAGAGGCCCTGAGGCTGCTCCTAAGTCATGCCCTGACAGTGTCCCCAGCTAAGGGTCTGATGCTAGGCCTCACTCAGACCCTATCACTCTCCCTAAGTCAGGCTCTGATGCTGTCCCTACCTGAAGCCCTAACACTGGTTCTGAATAAGGCCCTGAGAGTCTCAGTAACAAAGGTCTTCACACTATCCTTAGGTCATTTCCTGACACTATCCCTACATGCTAAACTGACACTGTCACTAGCTAATGTCCTGCCTCTTATGCTAACTGAAGCCCTTAGGTTGTGCCTGCCTCAGGCACTGAATTTAGTCCCAAGACCGTGAAACTGTCCCGAACTAAGGCCTAGATGCTCGTCCTACATCTGGCCCTGACACTGTCCCTAACTAAGGCCCTAACACTATTGCTAACTGAGGACCTGACACTGGACCTATCAGGGGCCCGCTACTCCTAACTAACGCCTTGACACTGTCCCTTACTTAGGCCCTGCTACCATCAATATCTAAAGTCCTGACATTATCCTGAGCTAATATCCTAACTCATCTCTTACCAAGGTCCTGAAACTCTCCCTAAGGAAGCCCTGATGCTCTCCCTAAGTGAGGCCTTGAGGCTGTCCCTAACAGAGGCCCTGATAATATCTTTTTTTTTTTTAAATTTTATTTATTTATTTCTTTATGGCTGTGTTGGGTCTTCGCTTCTGTGCGAGGGCTCTCTCCAGTTGCGGCAAGTGGGGGCCACTCTTCATTGCGGTGCGCGGGCCTCTCACCATCGCGGCCTCTCTTGTTGCGGAGCTCAGGCTCCAGACGCGCAGGCTCAGCAGCTCTCGCCCCCGGGCCTAGCTGCCCCGTGGCATGTGGGATCTTCCCAGACCAGGGCTCGAACCCGTGTCCCCTGCATTGGCAGGCAGACTCCCAACCACTGCGCCACCAGGGAAGCCCCTGATAATATCTTTAACATAGCACCTGAGGCTGATCCTACCATGGCTCTTATGTTGCTCCTAAGTCATGCCCTGACACTGTCCCTAGCTAAGGCCCTGACGCTAGGCCTCACTCAGGCCCTGTCGCTCTCCCTAAGTCAGGCTCTGACGCTGTCCCTACCTGAAGCCCTGACACTCACTGGTCCTTAATTAGGCCCTGATGCTCTAAGTACCCAAGGTCTTGACACTATCCCTAGGTCATTTCCTGACACTATCCCTAGATCTTAACCTAACATTCTCTTTAGCTAATGTCGAGATTAGCTAAAGAGATTCTTTACAACGAGATTGTTTCATCTTCTGAATATGGTTTTCTTAAAAACATAATTTTTATAGTGTTACTAACTTTAAACAAAATGTACTCAACTGCTGTGGAATAGTCCTTCATAGGAGCGTGCATGGTTCACTTCTGCATCCGCTTGTGGTGGTGTTCAAGTTGCTTTCAGCTGTAGATCCTCTTATGCTAGCTAAATCTGTGATTCTGTCCCTAAATGAGGCCCTGAAGTTAGGTCCGAGGCCGTGAACCTGTCCCTAACTGAGGCCTGGGGGCTCGTCCTAACGCAGGTCCTGACATTGTCCCTAACTAAGGCCCTGACACTACACCTAACTCCGTCACTGACACCGTACCTAACAAAGGCTCTGATGCTAGTCCGAACTTAGGCCTGACACTGCCTCTAACTAAGGCCCTGCTGTCGTCAATATCTGAACACCTGACATTATCCTGAGCTAATACCCTGACCCATGTCTTACCAAGGTCCTGAAACTTTCCCAAAGTAAGCCCTGACGCTGTCCCTAAGTGACACCTTGAGGCTGTCCCTAACAGAGGCCCTGATAATATCTTTAACGAAGACCCTAATGCTGATCCTACAGAGACCTTTATGCTGCTCCTAAGTCATGCCCTGATACTGTCCCTTACTCAGGCCCCAAAGATAGGCCTCACTTAGGCCCTGTTGCTGTACCTTAGTTAGGCTCTGACGCTGTCCGTACATCAAGCCCTGGCACTGGTCTTGATTAAGGCCCTCACGCTGCTGCTAACTAAGGCCCTGATGCTCTCAATGACTAAGGTCTTCTCGTTATCCCTTGGTCATTTCCTTTCACTATCTCTGGCCTGGAACCTGACTCTGTCCCGAGATAATCTCCTGCATCTTATGCTGACTGAAACCCTAATGCTCTCCCTAACTAAGGCCCTGACTACTCCTAACTAAGGCCATGACACTGTCTCTAACAAAGGCCCAGAATCTGTCCCTAATATAGGCCCTGCTGCCAGCTATAACTAAACTCCTGACACTCTCCTGAGATAATATCCTGACTCATTTCTAACCAAGGTCTTGACACTCTCCCTAAGAAAGCCCTGTCGCTGTCTTTAAGTGAAGACCTGTGGCTGTCCGTAACTCAGGCCCTGAAGCTTTCCCTAACTGAGGCCTTGACGCTGTGACTAACTAGGGCTCTGGTCATCTTTAACTAAGAGCCTAAAGCTGATCCAACAAAGGCACTGATGCTGCTCCTAAGTCACTCCCTGACAGTGTCCCCAGCTGAGGGCCTGACATTAGGCCTCACTCAGACCCTGTCGCTCTCCCTAAGTCAGGCCCTGATACTGTCCCTACCTGAAGCCCTAACACTGGTTCTGAATAAGGCCCTGATATTCTCAGTAACCAAGGTCTTCACACTATCCTTAGGTCGTTTCCTGACACGATTCCTAGCCTTCACCCTAACCCTGTCCCGAGTTACTATCCTACGTCTTATGCTAACTAAAGACCTTATGCTGTGCCTATCTCAGGCACTGAATTTAGTCCCAAGACCGCTAGACTGTCCCTCACTGGGCTCCATGCCCTTATCGTCACAATGTTCTGTGACCACTGTCAGCACAATGCTCCACGCCCTTATCATCACAATGCCCCATGACCCCTGTCATCACAACGCTCCATGACCCCTTCCATCACAATGCTCCGTGACCCCTTTCATCAAAATGCGCCATGACCATTGTCATCACAATGCTCCATGACCCCTGGCATCCCAAAGCTCCATGACCACTCTTATCGCAATGCTTCATGACCCTTGTCATCGCAATGCTACATACCATTGTCATCACAATGCTCCATACCCCATGTCATCACATTGGCCCATGACCCTTGTCTCACAATGTTCCATGCTCTAGTGATCACAATGCTCCATTACCCTTGTCATCACAATGCCCCGTGAACCCTGTCATCACAATTCTCCAGGCCCCCTGTCATCACAATGAGCCATGACACCTTTCATCACAATGATCCATGGCCCTTGTCATCACAATGCTCCCTGGTGCACGTCATCACAAAGATCCATGACCACTTTCAGCACAATGCTCCATGACCCCTTTCATCAAAATTCTTCATGACTATTTTCATCACAATGCTCCATGAGCCCTGTCATTAAAATGCTCCCTGACCCCTGTCATCACCATGATCCATGGCCCTTGTCATCACAGTGCTCCTTCGCTCTTGTCGTAACAATGCTCCATGATCCCTGTCATCACAATGATCCATGATTCCTTTCATCACAATTCTCCTTTTCCCCTTTCATTACAATGATCCCTGGAGTTTGTCAAAACAATGCTCCTCGATTCCCTGTAATCACAATGATCCATGACCCCTTTCATGACAATGCTCCATTACCCCACTAATCACAATGATCCATGGTGATTGTCATCAGAATGCTCCATGACCCTTGTCATCACAATGCTCCAGGTCGTTGTAATCACAATGTTCCATGACCCCTTTCACCACAAAGCTCCAAGATCCCTGTCATCACAATGCCCCATGACTCCTATCATCACAATGCTCCATGGCACTTGTCCTCACAATGCTCCATGACCCCTGTCATCACAATGCTCCATAGCGCTTTTCATCACAGTCCTCCATGACCACGTTCATCACAATGCTCCATGACCATTTTCATCACAATTCTCCATGACCACTTTCATCACAATGCCCCATGAACTCTGTCATCACAATGCTCCATGGCCCTTGTCATCACAATTCTCCATGACCCCTGTCATCACAATTCTCCATGGCCCTTGTCATCACAGTGCTCCATGGCGCTTGTCATCACAATGATCCAGAGCCTTAGTTCCTGAGTTGGGAGTAGTATCATTGCCTCAATTAGGGAAAATGTCAGTGACTGAGGTGGGAGTAGTGTGAGGGCCCTTGTTAGGGACACTGTCAGTGCCAGAGTTAGGTGTAGTGTTAGGGTTTTAGTTACGTACACTGTCAGAGCCTGAGTTGGGAATAGTGTCAGGGCCTTAGTTATGGACTGTGTCATTGGCTGAGTTAGGAGTAGTGTCAGGGCCTTAGTTATGAGTAGCATCAGTACCTTCGTTAGGTATTGTATCAGCGCCTCAGTTAGGAATAGATTCAGGGCCTTATTTTGGGACAGTGTAGGTGCCTGAGTTAGGAGTTTTGTCGGCCTTAGTTAGGGACCTTTTCAGGGCCTGAGTTAGGAGTAATGTCAGGGCCTTCCTTAGGTATTGTATCAGTGCCTGAGTTAGGAATAGTGTCAAGGCCTTAGTTAGGGACATTGCCAGGGCATGATTTAGGAGGAGTGTTAGGGTGTGAGTTATGAACAGTGTCAGGGCCTTTGTTAGTGACAGTGTCAGTTCCTGAGTTAGGAGTAGAGTCAGGGCCTAAGTTAGGGACAGTGCCAGTGCTGAGTTCGTAGTAGTATCAGGGCCTTAGTTAGAGACAGTGTCAGGGCCTGAGTTAGGAGTAGTGTCAGAGGCTTTGTTAGGGACAGTGTCAGTGCCTGAGTTGAGAGTAGCGTCACAGCTTTAGTTAGGGCCAGTGTCTGGGCCTTAGTTAAGACCAGTGTCAGGGCCTATGATAGGAATCAGATCAGGGCCTGTGTTACGAGTAGTGTCAGGGCCTTAGTTAAGGACAGTGTCAGGGCCTAAGTCCTGATTATTACTAACTTTCCTGACTAAGGATTTTTGACACTACTGCTAATTCAGGTCCTGATAATATCCCTTACTAAGGCAATGACCCTTTCCCTGGCTATGGCCCTGAACTTCTCCTAAGTCAGGCCCTGATACTGTCCCTAACAATGGCCCTGACACTACACCTAACTTCGGCCCCGAAATGATACCTAACAAAGGCTTTGTTGCTTGTCTAAACTAAAGCCCTAAAATTGGTCTTAAATAAGGCCTTGACACTAATCCTAACTCAGGCCCTAACACTGTCCCTAGCTAAGGCCCTGACAGTACGCCTAACTCAGGCCCTCGTACGAATCCTAACAATGGCTCTGATGCTAGTCCAAACTAAGGGCCTGAAATTGGTCCTAAATAAGGCCTTGACACGAATCGTAACTCAGGCCCTAGCACTGTCCCTAACTAGGTCTCTGACAGTACACCTAACTCAGACCCTGACACTGTCCCTAAGCAAGGCCCTGACACTACTCCTCAGTCCCTTACACTGTACCTAACAAAGTCACTGATGCTAGGCCTAACTCAGGCCCTGAAACTGTCTGTAACTAAGGCCCTGCTGCCATCAGTATGTAAAGTCCTGACATTATGCTGAGCTAATATCCTGACCTATGTCTTTCCAAGGTCCTGAAACTGTCCCAAAGTAAGCCCTGACGCTGTCCGTAAATGAAGACCTGAGGCTGTCCCTAACTCAGGCCCTGAAGCTTTCCTTAACTGAAGCCTTGAAGCTGTGACTAACTCAGGCCCTGATCATGTATTTCACGAAGACCTTAATGCTGATCCAGCAAAGACGCTGATGCTGCTCCAAAGTCATGCCTTGACAGTGTGCCCAGCAAAGGGCCTGACGCTAGGCCTCACTCAGGCCCTGTCGCTCTCCCGAAGTAAGGCCCTGACACTGTCACTAACTAAGGCCCTGACTCTACTCCTAACTCAGTCCCGTACATTGTACCTAACAAAGGCTCTGATGCTAGTCATAACTCAAGGCCTGACACTGTCTCTAACTAAGGGCTGCTGCCATCAATATCTAAAGTCCTGACATTATCCGGAGCTAATATCCTGACCCATGTCTTACCAAGGTGCTGAAACTGTCCCAAAGTAAGCCCTGACACTGTCCCTAAGTGAGGCCTTGCAACTTTCCCTAATTAACTCAGGCCTTAATGCTGTGACTAACTCAGAACCTGGTCATGTCTTTAACTAAGACCCTAAGGCTGATCCAACAGAGGCCCTGAGGCTGCTCCTAAGTCATGCCCTGACAGTGTCCCCAGCTAAGGGTCTGATGCTAGGCCTCACTCAGACCCTATCACTCTCCCTAAGTCAGGCTCTGATGCTGTCCCTACCTGAAGCCCTAACACTGGTTCTGAATAAGGCCCTGAGAGTCTCAGTAACAAAGGTCTTCACACTATCCTTAGGTCATTTCCTGACACTATCCCTACATGCTAAACTGACACTGTCACTAGCTAATGTCCTGCCTCTTATGCTAACTGAAGCCCTTAGGTTGTGCCTGCCTCAGGCACTGAATTTAGTCCCAAGACCGTGAAACTGTCCCGAACTAAGGCCTAGATGCTCGTCCTACATCTGGCCCTGACACTGTCCCTAACTAAGGCCCTAACACTATTGCTAACTGAGGACCTGGCACTGGACCTATCAGGGACCCGCTACTCCTAACTAACGCCTTGACACTGTCCCTTACTTAGGCCCTGCTACCATCAATATCTAAAGTCCTGACATTATCCTGAGCTAATATCCTAACTCATCTCTTACCAAGGTCCTGAAACTCTCCCTAAGGAAGCCCTGATGCTCTCCCTAAGTGAGGCCTTGAGGCTGTCCCTAACAGAGGCCCTGATAATATCTTTTTTTTTTTTTAATTTTATTTATTTATTTATTTATGGCTGTGTTGGGTCTTCGCTTCTGTGCGAGGGCTCTCTCCAGTTGCGGCAAGTGGGGGCCACTCTTCATTGCGGTGCGCGGGCCTCTCACCATCGCGGCCTCTCTTGTTGCGGAGCTCAGGCTCCAGACGCGCAGGCTCAGCAGCTCTCGCCCCCGGGCCTAGCTGCCCCGTGGCATGTGGGATCTTCCCAGACCAGGGCTCGAACTCGTGTCCCCTGCATTGGCAGGCAGACTCCCAACCACTGAGCCACCAGGGAAGCCCCTGATAATATCTTTAACATAGCACCTGAGGCTGATCCTACCATGGCTCTTATGTTGCTCCTAAGTCATGCCCTGACACTGTCCCTACCTAAGGCCCTGACGCTAGGCCTCACTCAGGCCCTGTCGCTCTCCCTAAGTCAGGCTCTGACGCTGTCCCTACCTGAAGCCCTGACACTCACTGGTCCTTAATTAGGCCCTGATGCTCTAAGTACCCAAGGTCTTGACACTATCCCTAGGTCATTTCCTGACACTATCCCTAGATCTTAACCTAACATTCTCTTTAGCTAATGTCGAGATTAGCTAAAGAGATTCTTTAGAACGAGATTGTTTCATCTTCTGAATATGGTTTTCTTAAAAACATAATTTTTATAGTGTTACTAACTTTAAACAAAATGTACTCAACTGCTGTGGAGTAGTCCTTCATAGGAGCGTGCATGGTTCACTTCTGCATCCGCTTGTGGTGGTGTTCAAGTTGCTTTCAGCTGTAGATCCTCTTATGCTAGCTAAATCTGTGATTCTGTCCCTAAATGAGGCCCTGAAGTTAGGTCCGAGGCCGTGAACCTGTCCCTAACTGAGGCCTGGGGGCTCGTCCTAACGCAGGTCCTGACATTGTCCCTAACTAAGGCCCTGACACTACACCTAACTCCGTCACTGACACCGTACCTAACAAAGGCTCTGATGCTAGTCCGAACTTAGGCCTGACACTGCCTCTAACTAAGGCCCTGCTGTCGTCAATATCTGAACACCTGACATTATCCTGAGCTAATACCCTGACCCATGTCTTACCAAGGTCCTGAAACTTTCCCAAAGTAAGCCCTGACGCTGTCCCTAAGTGACACCTTGAGGCTGTCCCTAACAGAGGCCCTGATAATATCTTTAACGAAGACCCTAATGCTGATCCTACAGAGACCTTTATGCTGCTCCTAAGTCATGCCCTGATACTGTCCCTTACTCAGGCCCCAAAGATAGGCCTCACTTAGGCCCTGTTGCTGTACCTTAGTTAGGCTCTGACGCTGTCCGTACATCAAGCCCTGGCACTGGTCTTGATTAAGGCCCTCACGCTGCTGCTAACTAAGGCCCTGATGCTCTCAATGACTAAGGTCTTCTCGTTATCCCTTGGTCATTTCCTTTCACTATCTCTGGCCTGGAACCTGACTCTGTCCCGAGATAATCTCCTGCATCTTATGCTGACTGAAACCCTAATGCTCTCCCTAACTAAGGCCCTGACTACTCCTAACTAAGGCCATGACACTGTCTCTAACAAAGGCCCAGAATCTGTCCCTAATATAGGCCCTGCTGCCAGCTATAACTAAACTCCTGACACTCTCCTGAGATAATATCCTGACTCATTTCTAACCAAGGTCTTGACACTCTCCCTAAGAAAGCCCTGTCGCTGTCTTTAAGTGAAGACCTGTGGCTGTCCGTAACTCAGGCCCTGAAGCTTTCCCTAACTGAGGCCTTGACGCTGTGACTAACTAGGGCTCTGGTCATCTTTAACTAAGAGCCTAAAGCTGATCCAACAAAGGCACTGATGCTGCTCCTAAGTCACTCCCTGACAGTGTCCCCAGCTGAGGGCCTGACATTAGGCCTCACTCAGACCCTGTCGCTCTCCCTAAGTCAGGCCCTGATACTGTCCCTACCTGAAGCCCTAACACTGGTTCTGAATAAGGCCCTGATATTCTCAGTAACCAAGGTCTTCACACTATCCTTAGGTCGTTTCCTGACACGATTCCTAGCCTTCACCCTAACCCTGTCCCGAGTTACTATCCTACGTCTTATGCTAACTAAAGACCTTATGCTGTGCCTATCTCAGGCACTGAATTTAGTCCCAAGACCGCTAGACTGTCCCTCACTGGGCTCCATGCCCTTATCGTCACAATGTTCCGTGACCACTGTCATCACAATGCTCCACGCCCTTATCATCACAATGCCCCATGACCCCTGTCATCACAACGCTCCATGACCCCTTCCATCACAATGCTCCGTGACCCCTTTCATCAAAATGCGCCATGACCATTGTCATCACAATGCTCCATGACCCCTGGCATCCCAAAGCTCCATGACCACTCTTATCGCAATGCTTCATGACCCTTGTCATCGCAATGCTACATACCATTGTCATCACAATGCTCCATACCCCATGTCATCACATTGGCCCATAACCCTTGTCTCACAATGTTCCATGCTCTAGTGATCACAATGCTCCATTACCCTTGTCATCACAATGCCCCGTGAACCCTGTCATCACAATTCTCCAGGCCCCCTGTCATCACAATGAGCCATGACACCTTTCATCACAATGATCCATGGCCCTTGTCATCACAATGCTCCCTGGTGCACGTCATCACAAAGATCCATGACCACTTTCAGCACAATGCTCCATGACCCCTTTCATCAAAATTCTTCATGACTATTTTCATCACAATGCTCCATGAGCCCTGTCATTAAAATGCTCCCTGACCCCTGTCATCACCATGATCCATGGCCCTTGTCATCACAGTGCTCCTTCGCTCTTGTCGTAACAATGCTCCATGATCCCTGTCATCACAATGATCCATGATTCCTTTCATCACAATTCTCCTTTTCCCCTTTCATTACAATGATCCCTGGAGTTTGTCAAAACAATGCTCCTCGATTCCCTGTAATCACAATGATCCATGACCCCTTTCATGACAATGCTCCATTACCCCACTAATCACAATGATCCATGGTGATTGTCATCAGAATGCTCCATGACCCTTGTCATCACAATGCTCCAGGTCGTTGTAATCACAATGTTCCATGACCCCTTTCACCACAAAGCTCCAAGATCCCTGTCATCACAATGCCCCATGACTCCTATCATCACAATGCTCCATGGCACTTGTCCTCACAATGCTCCATGACCCCTGTCATCACAATGCTCCATAGCGCTTTTCATCACAGTCCTCCATGACCACGTTCATCACAATGCTCCATGACCATTTTCATCACAATTCTCCATGACCACTTTCATCACAATGCCCCATGAACTCTGTCATCACAATGCTCCATGGCCCTTGTCATCACAATTCTCCATGACCCCTGTCATCACAATTCTCCATGGCCCTTGTCATCACAGTGCTCCATGGCGCTTGTCATCACAATGATCCAGAGCCTTAGTTCCTGAGTTGGGAGTAGTATCATTGCCTCAATTAGGGAAAATGTCAGTGACTGAGGTGGGAGTAGTGTGAGGGCCCTTGTTAGGGACACTGTCAGTGCCAGAGTTAGGTGTAGTGTTAGGGTTTTAGTTACGTACACTGTCAGAGCCTGAGTTGGGAATAGTGTCAGGGCCTTAGTTATGGACTGTGTCATTGGCTGAGTTAGGAGTAGTGTCAGGGCCTTAGTTATGAGTAGTATCAGTACCTTCGTTAGGTATTGTATCAGCGCCTCAGTTAGGAATAGATTCAGGGCCTTATTTTGGGACAGTGTAGGTGCCTGAGTTAGGAGTTTTGTCGGCCTTAGTTAGGGACCTTTTCAGGGCCTGAGTTAGGAGTAATGTCAGGGCCTTCCTTAGGTATTGTATCAGTGCCTGAGTTAGGAATAGTGTCAAGGCCTTAGTTAGGGACATTGCCAGGGCATGATTTAGGAGGAGTGTTAGGGTGTGAGTTATGAACAGTGTCAGGGCCTTTGTTAGTGACAGTGTCAGTTCCTGAGTTAGGAGTAGAGTCAGGGCCTAAGTTAGGGACAGTGCCAGTGCTGAGTTCGTAGTAGTATCAGGGCCTTAGTTAGAGACAGTGTCAGGGCCTGAGTTAGGAGTAGTGTCAGAGGCTTTGTTAGGGACAGTGTCAGTGCCTGAGTTGAGAGTAGCGTCACAGCTTTAGTTAGGGCCAGTGTCTGGGCCTTAGTTAAGACCAGTGTCAGGGCCTATGATAGGAATCAGATCAGGGCCTGTGTTACGAGTAGTGTCAGGGCCTTAGTTAAGGACAGTGTCAGGGCCTAAGTCCTGATTATTACTAACTTTCCTGACTAAGGATTTTTGACACTACTGCTAATTCAGGTCCTGATAATATCCCTTACTAAGGCAATGACCCTTTCCCTGGCTATGGCCCTGAACTTCTCCTAAGTCAGGCCCTGATACTGTCCCTAACAATGGCCCTGACACTACACCTAACTTCGGCCCCGAAATGATACCTAACAAAGGCTTTGTTGCTTGTCTAAACTAAAGCCCTAAAATTGGTCTTAAATAAGGCCTTGACACTAATCCTAACTCAGGCCCTAACACTGTCCCTAGCTAAGGCCCTGACAGTACGCCTAACTCAGGCCCTCGTACGAATCCTAACAATGGCTCTGATGCTAGTCCAAACTAAGGGCCTGAAATTGGTCCTAAATAAGGCCTTGACACGAATCGTAACTCAGGCCCTAGCACTGTCCCTAACTAGGTCTCTGACAGTACACCTAACTCAGACCCTGACACTGTCCCTAAGCAAGGCCCTGACACTACTCCTCAGTCCCTTACACTGTACCTAACAAAGTCACTGATGCTAGGCCTAACTCAGGCCCTGAAACTGTCTGTAACTAAGGCCCTGCTGCCATCAGTATGTAAAGTCCTGACATTATGCTGAGCTAATATCCTGACCTATGTCTTTCCAAGGTCCTGAAACTGTCCCAAAGTAAGCCCTGACGCTGTCCGTAAATGAAGACCTGAGGCTGTCCCTAACTCAGGCCCTGAAGCTTTCCTTAACTGAAGCCTTGAAGCTGTGACTAACTCAGGCCCTGATCATGTATTTCACGAAGACCTTAATGCTGATCCAGCAAAGACGCTGATGCTGCTCCAAAGTCATGCCTTGACAGTGTGCCCAGCAAAGGGCCTGACGCTAGGCCTCACTCAGGCCCTGTCGCTCTCCCGAAGTCAGGTCCTGACACTGTCACTAACTAAGGCCCTGACTCTACTCCTAACTCAGTCCCGTACATTGTACCTAACAAAGGCTCTGATGCTAGTCATAACTCAAGGCCTGACACTGTCTCTAACTAAGGGCTGCTGCCATCAATATCTAAAGTCCTGACATTATCCGGAGCTAATATCCTGACCCATGTCTTACCAAGGTCCTGAAACTGTCCCAAAGTAAGCCCTGACGCTGTCCCTAAGTGAGGCCTTGCAACTTTCCCTAATTAACTCAGGCCTTAATGCTGTGACTAACTCAGAACCTGGTCATGTCTTTAACTAAGACCCTAAGGCTGATCCAACAGAGGGCCTGAGGCTGCTCCTAAGTCATGCCCTGACAGTGTCCCCAGCTAAGGGTCTGATGCTAGGCCTCACTCAGACCCTATCACTCTCCCTAAGTCAGGCTCTGATGCTGTCCCTACCTGAAGCCCTAACACTGGTTCTGAATAAGGCCCTGAGAGTCTCAGTAACAAAGGTCTTCACACTATCCTTAGGTCATTTCCTGACACTATCCCTACATGCTAAACTGACACTGTCACTAGCTAATGTCCTGCCTCTTATGCTAACTGAAGCCCTTAGGTTGTGCCTGCCTCAGGCACTGAATTTAGTCCCAAGACCGTGAAACTGTCCCGAACTAAGGCCTAGATGCTCGTCCTACATCTGGCCCTGACACTGTCCCTAACTAAGGCCCTAACACTATTGCTAACTGAGGACCTGACACTGGACCTATCAGGGGCCCGCTACTCCTAACTAACGCCTTGACACTGTCCCTTACTTAGGCCCTGCTACCATCAATATCTAAAGTCCTGACATTATCCTGAGCTAATATCCTAACTCATCTCTTACCAAGGTCCTGAAACTCTCCCTAAGGAAGCCCAGATGCTCTCCCTAAGTGAGGCCTTGAGGCTGTCCCTAACAGAGGCCCTGATAATATCTTTTTTTTTTTTAATTTTATTTATTTATTTATTTATGGCTGTGTTGGGTCTTCGCTTCTGTGCGAGGGCTCTCTCCAGTTGCGGCAAGTGGGGGCCACTCTTCATTGCGGTGCGCGGGCCTCTCACCATCGCGGCCTCTCTTGTTGCGGAGCTCAGGCTCCAGACGCGCAGGCTCAGCAGCTCTCGCCCCCGGGCCTAGCTGCCCCGTGGCATGTGGGATCTTCCCAGACCAGGGCTCGAACCCGTGTCCCCTGCATTGGCAGGCAGACTCCCAACCACTGCGCCACCAGGGAAGCCCCTGATAATATCTTTAACATAGCACCTGAGGCTGATCCTACCATGGCTCTTATGTTGCTCCTAAGTCATGCCCTGACACTGTCCCTAGCTAAGGCCCTGACGCTAGGCCTCACTCAGGCCCTGTCGCTCTCCCTAAGTCAGGCTCTGACGCTGTCCCTACCCGAAACCCTGACACTCACTGGTCCTTAATTAGGCCCTGATGCTCTAAGTAACCAAGGTCTTGACACTATCCCTAGGTCATTTCCTGACACTATCCCTAGATCTTAACCTAGCATTCTCTTTAGCTAATGTCGAGATTAGCTAAAGAGATTCTTTAGAACGAGATTGTTTCATCTTCTGAATATGGTTTTCTTAAAAACATAATTTTTATAGTGTTACTAACTTTAAACAAAATGTACTCAACTGCTGTGGAATAGTCCTTCATAGGAGCGTGCATGGTTCACTTCTGCATCCGCTTGTGGTGGTGTTCAAGTTGCTTTCAGCTGTAGATCCTCTTATGCTAGCTAAATCTGTGATTCTGTCCCTAAATGAGGCCCTGAAGTTAGGTCCGAGGCCGTGAACCTGTCCCTAACTGAGGCCTGGGGGCTCGTCCTAACGCAGGTCCTGACATTGTCCCTAACTAAGGCCCTGACACTACACCTAACTCCGTCACTGACACCGTACCTAACAAAGGCTCTGATGCTAGTCCGAACTTAGGCCTGACACTGCCTCTAACTAAGGCCCTGCTGTCGTCAATATCTGAACACCTGACATTATCCTGAGCTAATACCCTGACCCATGTCTTACCAAGGTCCTGAAACTTTCCCAAAGTAAGCCCTGACGCTGTCCCTAAGTGACACCTTGAGGCTGTCCCTAACAGAGGCCCTGATAATATCTTTAACGAAGACCCTAATGCTGATCCTACAGAGACCTTTATGCTGCTCCTAAGTCATGCCCTGATACTGTCCCTTACTCAGGCCCCAAAGATAGGCCTCACTTAGGCCCTGTTGCTGTACCTTAGTTAGGCTCTGACGCTGTCCGTACATCAAGCCCTGGCACTGGTCTTGATTAAGGCCCTCACGCTGCTGCTAACTAAGGCCCTGATGCTCTCAATGACTAAGGTCTTCTCGTTATCCCTTGGTCATTTCCTTTCACTATCTCTGGCCTGGAACCTGACTCTGTCCCGAGATAATCTCCTGCATCTTATGCTGACTGAAACCCTAATGCTCTCCCTAACTAAGGCCCTGACTACTCCTAACTAAGGCCATGACACTGTCTCTAACAAAGGCCCAGAATCTGTCCCTAATATAGGCCCTGCTGCCAGCTATAACTAAACTCCTGACACTCTCCTGAGATAATATCCTGACTCATTTCTAACCAAGGTCTTGACACTCTCCCTAAGAAAGCCCTGTCGCTGTCTTTAAGTGAAGACCTGTGGCTGTCCGTAACTCAGGCCCTGAAGCTTTCCCTAACTGAGGCCTTGACGCTGTGACTAACTAGGGCTCTGGTCATCTTTAACTAAGAGCCTAAAGCTGATCCAACAAAGGCACTGATGCTGCTCCTAAGTCACTCCCTGACAGTGTCCCCAGCTGAGGGCCTGACATTAGGCCTCACTCAGACCCTGTCGCTCTCCCTAAGTCAGGCCCTGATACTGTCCCTACCTGAAGCCCTAACACTGGTTCTGAATAAGGCCCTGATATTCTCAGTAACAAAGGTCTTCACACTATCCTTAGGTCGTTTCCTGACACGATTCCTAGCCTTCACCCTAACCCTGTCCCGAGTTACTATCCTACGTCTTATGCTAACTAAAGACCTTATGCTGTGCCTATCTCAGGCACTGAATTTAGTCCCAAGACCGCTAGACTTTCCCTCACTAGGCTCCATGCCCTTATCGTCACAATGTTCCGTGACCACTGTCATCACAATGCTCCACGCCCTTATCATCACAATGCCCCATGACCCCTGTCATCACAACGCTCCATGACCCCTTCCATCACAATGCTCCGTGACCCCTTTCATCAAAATGCGCCATGACCATTGTCATCACAATGCTCCATGACCCCTGGCATCCCAAAGTTCCATGACCACTCTTATCGCAATGCTTCATGACCCTTGTCATCGCAATGCTACATACCATTGTCATCACAATGCTCCATACCCCATGTCATCACATTGGCCCATGACCCTTGTCTCACAATGTTCCATGCTCTAGTGATCACAATGCTCCATTACCCTTGTCATCACAATGCCCCGTGAACCCTGTCATCACAATTCTCCAGGCCCCCTGTCATCACAATGAGCCATGACACCTTTCATCACAATGATCCATGGCCCTTGTCATCACAATGCTCCCTGGTGCACGTCATCACAAAGATCCATGACCACTTTCAGCACAATGCTCCATGACCCCTTTCATCAAAATTCTTCATGACTATTTTCATCACAATGCTCCATGAGCCCTGTCATTAAAATGCTCCCTGACCCCTGTCATCACCATTATCCATGGCCCTTGTCATCACAGTGCTCCTTCGCTCTTGTCGTAACAATGCTCCATGATCCCTGTCATCACAATGATCCATGATTCCTTTCATCACAATTCTCCTTTTCCCCTTTCATTACAATGATCCCTGGAGTTTGTCAAAACAATGCTCCTCGATTCCCTGTAATCACAATGATCCATGACCCCTTTCATGACAATGCTCCATTACCCCACTAATCACAATGATCCATGGTGATTGTCATCAGAATGCTCCATGACCCTTGTCATCACAATGCTCCAGGTCGTTGTAATCACAATGTTCCATGACCCCTTTCACCACAAAGCTCCAAGATCCCTGTCATCACAATGCCCCATGACTCCTATCATCACAATGCTCCATGGCACTTGTCCTCACAATGCTCCATGACCCCTGTCATCACAATGCTCCATAGCGCTTTTCATCACAGTCCTCCATGACCACGTTCATCACAATGCTCCATGACCATTTTCATCACAATTCTCCATGACCACTTTCATCACAATGCCCCATGAACTCTGTCATCACAATGCTCCATGGCCCTTGTCATCACAATTCTCCATGACCCCTGTCATCACAATTCTCCATGGCCCTTGTCATCACAGTGCTCCATGGCGCTTGTCATCACAATGATCCAGAGCCTTAGTTCCTGAGTTGGGAGTAGTATCATTGCCTCAATTAGGGAAAATGTCAGTGACTGAGTTGGGAGTAGTGTGAGGGCCCTTGTTAGGGACACTGTCAGTGCCAGAGTTAGGTGTAGTGTTAGGGTTTTAGTTACGTACACTGTCAGAGCCTGAGTTGGGAATAGTGTCAGGGCCTTAGTTATGGACTGTGTCATTGGCTGAGTTAGGAGTAGTGTCAGGGCCTTAGTTATGAGTAGCATCAGTACCTTCGTTAGGTATTGTATCAGCGCCTCAGTTAGGAATAGATTCAGGGCCTTATTTTGGGACAGTGTAGGTGCCTGAGTTAGGAGTTTTGTCGGCCTTAGTTAGGGACCTTTTCAGGGCCTGAGTTAGGAGTAATGTCAGGGCCTTCCTTAGGTATTGTATCAGTGCCTGAGTTAGGAATAGTGTCAAGGCCTTAGTTAGGGACATTGCCAGGGCATGATTTAGGAGGAGTGTTAGGGTGTGAGTTATGAACAGTGTCAGGGCCTTTGTTAGTGACAGTGTCAGTTCCTGAGTTAGGAGTAGAGTCAGGGCCTAAGTTAGGGACAGTGCCAGTGCTGAGTTCGTAGTAGTATCAGGGCCTTAGTTAGAGACAGTGTCAGGGCCTGAGTTAGGAGTAGTGTCAGAGGCTTTGTTAGGGACAGTGTCAGTGCCTGAGTTGAGAGTAGCGTCACAGCTTTAGTTAGGGCCAGTGTCTGGGCCTTAGTTAAGACCAGTGTCAGGGCCTATGATAGGAATCAGATCAGGGCCTGTGTTACGAGTAGTGTCAGGGCCTTAGTTAAGGACAGTGTCAGGGCCTAAGTCCTGATTATTACTAACTTTCCTGACTAAGGATTTTTGACACTACTGCTAATTCAGGTCCTGATAATATCCCTTACTAAGGCAATGACCCTTTCCCTGGCTATGGCCCTGAACTTCTCCTAAGTCAGGCCCTGATACTGTCCCTAACAATGGCCCTGACACTACACCTAACTTCGGCCCCGAAATGATACCTAACAAAGGCTTTGTTGCTTGTCTAAACTAAAGCCCTAAAATTGGTCTTAAATAAGGCCTTGACACTAATCCTAACTCAGGCCCTAACACTGTCCCTAGCTAAGGCCCTGACAGTACGCCTAACTCAGGCCCTCGTACGAATCCTAACAATGGCTCTGATGCTAGTCCAAACTAAGGGCCTGAAATTGGTCCTAAATAAGGCCTTGACACGAATCGTAACTCAGGCCCTAGCACTGTCCCTAACTAGGTCTCTGACAGTACACCTAACTCAGACCCTGACACTGTCCCTAAGCAAGGCCCTGACACTACTCCTCAGTCCCTTACACTGTACCTAACAAAGTCACTGATGCTAGGCCTAACTCAGGCCCTGAAACTGTCTGTAACTAAGGCCCTGCTGCCATCAGTATGTAAAGTCCTGACATTATGCTGAGCTAATATCCTGACCTATGTCTTTCCAAGGTCCTGAAACTGTCCCAAAGTAAGCCCTGACGCTGTCCGTAAATGAAGACCTGAGGCTGTCCCTAACTCAGGCCCTGAAGCTTTCCTTAACTGAAGCCTTGAAGCTGTGACTAACTCAGGCCCTGATCATGTATTTCACGAAGACCTTAATGCTGATCCAGCAAAGACGCTGATGCTGCTCCAAAGTCATGCCCTGACAGTGTGCCCAGCAAAGGGCCTGATGCTAGGCCTCACTCAGGCCCTGTCGCTCTCCCGAAATCAGGCCCTGACACTGTCACTAACTAAGGCCCTGACTCTACTCCTAACTCAGTCCCGTAAAGTGTACCTAACAAAGGCTCTGATGCTAGTCGTAACTCCGGGCATGACACTGTCTCTAACTAAGGGCTGCTGCCATCAATATCTAAAGTCCTGACATTATCCGGAGCTAATATCCTGACCCATGTCTTACCAAGGTCCTGAAACTCCCCCAAAGTAAGCCCTGACGCTGTCCCTAAGTGAGGCCCTGCAGCTTTCCCTAACTAACTCAGGCCTTGATTCTGTGACTAACTCAGACCATGGTCATATATTTAACTAAGACCCTAAGGCTGATCCAACAGAGGCCCTGAGGCTGCTCCTAAGTCATGCCCTGACAGTGTCCCCAGCTAAGGGTCTGATACTAGGACTCACTCAGACCCTATCGCTCTCCCTAAGTCAGGCTCTGATGCTGTCCCTACCTGAAGCCCTAACACTGGTTCTGAATAAGGCCCTGAGAGTCTCAGTAACAAAGGTCTTCACACTATCCTTAGGTCATTTCCTGACACTATCCCTACATGTTAAACTGACACTGTCACTAGCTAATGTCCTGCCTCTTATGCTAACTGAAGCCCTTAGGCTGTGCCTGCCTCAGGCACTGAATTTAGTCCCAAGACCGTGAAACTGTCCCGAACTAAGGCCTAGATGCTCGTCCTACATCTGGCCCTGACACTGTCCCTAACTAAGGCCCTAACACTATTGCTAACTGAGGACCTGACACTGGACCTATCAGGGGCCCGCTACTCCTAACTAACGCCTTGACACTGTCCCTTACTTAGGCCCTGCTACCATCAATATCTAAAGTCCTGACATTATCCTGAGCTAATATCCTAACTCATCTCTTACCAAGGTCCTGAAACTCTCCCTAAGGAAGCCCTGATGCTCTCCCTAAGTGAGGCCTTGAGGCTGTCCCTAACAGAGGCCCTGATAATATCTTTAACATAGCCCCTGAGGCTGATCCTACTTTGGCTCTTATGTTGCTCCTAAGTCATGCCCTGACACTGACCCTAGCTAAGGCCCTGACGCTAGGCCTCACTCAGGCCCTGTCGCTCTCCCTAAGTCAGGCTCTGACGCTGTCCCTACCCGAAGCCCTGACACTCACTGGTCCTTAATTAGGCCCTGATGCTCTAAGTAACCAAGGTCTTGACACTATCCCTAGGTCATTTCCTGAAACTATCCCTAGATCTTAACCTAACCTTCTCTTTAGCTAATATCGAGATTAGCTAAAGAGATTCTTTAGAACGAGATTCTTTCATCTTTTGAATATGGTTTTCTTAAAAACATAATTTTATAATGTTACTAACTTTAAACAAAATGTACTCAACTGCTGTGGAATAGTCCTTCATAGGAGCGTGCATGGTTCACTTCTGCATCTGCTTGTGGTGGTGTTCAAGTTGCTTTCAGCTGTAGATCCTCTTATGCTAGCTAAATCTGTGATTCTGTCCCTAAATGAGGCCCTGAATTTAGGTCCGAGGCCGTGAACCTGTCCCTAACTGAGGCCTGGAAGCGCGTCCTAACGCAGGTCCTGACACTGTCCCTAACTAAGGCCCTGACACTACACCTAACTCCGTCACTGACAGTGTACCTAACAAAGGCTCTGATGCTAGTCCTAACTTAGGCCTGACACTGCCTCTAACTAAGGCCCTGCTGCCGTCAATATCTGAACACCTGACATTATCCTGAGCTAATATCCTGACCCATGTCTTACCAAGGTCCTGAAACTTTCCCAAAGTAAGCCCTGACGCTGTCCCTAAGTGAGACCTTGAGGCTGTTCCTAACAGAGGCCTTGATAATATCTTTAACGAAGACCCTAATGCTGATCGTACAGAGGCCTTTATGCTGCTCCTAAGTCATGCCCTGATACTGTCCCTTACTCAGGCCCCAGGCCTCTGTTGCTGTACCTTTGTTAGGCCCTAACGCTGTCCGTACATCAAGCCCTGGCACTGGTCCTGATTAAGGCCCTCACGCTGCTGCTAACTAAGGCCCTGAGGCTCTCAATGACTAAGGTCTTCTCGTTATCCCTTGGTCATTTCCTTTCACTATCTCTGGCCTGGAACCTGACTCTGTCCCGAGATAATCTCCTGCATCTTATGCTGACTGAAACCCTAATGCTCTCCCTAACTACGGCCCTGACTACGCCTAACTAAGGCCATGACACTGTCTCTAACAAAGGCCCAGAATCTGTCCCTAATATAGGCCCTGCTGCCAGCAATAACTAAAATCCTGACACTCTCCTGAGATAATATCCTGACCCATTTCTAACCAAGGTCTTGACACTCTCCCTAAGAAAGCCCTGTCACTGTCTTTAAGTGAAGACCTGAGGCTGTCCGTAACTCAGGCCCTGAAGCTTTCCCTAACTGAGGCCTTGACGCTGTGACTAACTAGGGCTCTGCTCATCTTTAACTAAGAGCCTAAAGCTGATCCAACAAAGGCACTGATAGTGCTCCTACGTCACTCCCTGACAGTGTCCCCAGCTGAGGGCCTGACATTAGGCCTCACTCAGACCCTGTCGCTCTCCCTAAGTCAGGCCCTGATACTGTCCCTAGCTGAAGCCCTAACACTGGTTCTGAATAAGGCCCTGATATTCTCAGTAACAGAGGTCTTCACACTATCTTTAGGTCATTTCCTGACACGATTCCTAGCCTTCACCCTAACCCTGTCCCGAGTTACTATCCTACGTCTTATGCTAACTAAAGACCTTATGCTGTGCCTACCTCAGGCACTGAATTTAGTCCCAAGACCGCTAGACTGTCCCTCACTAGGCTCCATGCCCTTATCGTCACAATGTTCCATGACCACTGTCATCACAATGCTCCACGCCATTATCATCACAATGCCCCATGACCCCTGTCATCACAATGCTCCATGACCCCTTCCATCACAATGCTCTGTGACCCCTTTCATCAAAATGCGCCATGACCATTGTCATCACAATGCTCCATGACCCCTGGCATCCCAAAGCTCCATGACCACTCTCATCGCAATGCTTCATGACCCTTGTCATTGCAATGCTACATACCATTGTCATCACAATGCTCCATACCCCATGTCATCACATTGGCCCATGACCCTTGTCTCACAATGTTCCATGCTCTTGTGATCATAATGCTCCATGCCCCCTGTCATCACAATGCCCCGTGACTCCTATCATCACAATGCTCCATGTCCCCTGTCATCACAATGCTCCATGACCCCGGTCATCACAGTGCTCCATTACCCTTGTCATCACAATGCTCCAGGTCCCCTGTCATTCACAAAGCCAAATGACCCTTGTCTTCACAATGCTTCATGGCCCTTGTCCTCACAATGCCCCATGACCCCTATCATCAAATTGCTCCAAGTCCCCGTTTATCACAATGCTCTAAATTACACCTGTAATCACAGTGCTCCATAACACTTTTCCTCACAATGCTCCATGCCCCTTTTCATCACAATGAGCCATGAAAACTTTCATCAGAATGTTCCATTACCCCTGTCTAATGTCCGCTTACATCACAATGCATCACAATTACCCCTGTAATCACAGTGCTCCATAACCGCTTTCATCACAATGCTCCATTAATCCTTTCATCGCACTGCTCTATGACTTTGTCATCACAATGTTCCATGCCCTTCTCATCACAATGCTCCATGGCCTTTGTCATCACAATGCTCCATGTTCAATGTAATCATAGTGCTCCACGACCCCTGTCATCACAATGTTCCATGAGACATTTCATCACAAACTCCATGACGCTCGTCATCACAATGCTCCATGGCACTTTGCATCACAATGCTCCATGACCACATTCAGCACAGTGGTCCATGAACCTTATCATCACAATATTCCATGGCTCTTGCCATCAAAATGCCCCATGGCGCTTGTCATCACAATGCTCCATGACCCCTTGTCATTGCAATGCACCATGGCCCCATTCATCACAATGCTCCCAGACATCTTTCATCACAATTCTCCATGAGCACTTTCATCACAATGCTCCACGTGCCTTGTTCATCACAATGCTCCATGACACCTTTTCATCACAATGCTCCATGACCATTTTCATCACAAGTCTCCATGCCCTTATCATCACAGTGCTCCATGAACCCTTTCATCACAATGCTCCATGGCCCTTCTCATCACAATGCCCCATGACCCCTTCCATCACAATGCTCCATGACCCCTTTCATCAAAATGCGCCATGAACATTGTCATAAGAAAGCTCCATGACCACGTTCATCACAATGCTCCATGACCCCTTTCCTTATAATGCTGATGGCTCTTGTCATCACAAAGCTCCATGGTGCTTGTCATCACAAGGCTCCATGACCACTGTAATCACAATGATCCATGACCCCTTTGATAACAATTCTCCATGACCCCTTTCCTCACAATGATCCTTGGCACTTGTCATCACAATGCTCCATGATCCCGGTAATCACAATGATCCTTGACCACTTTCATCACAATGTTCCATGGCCGCTTTCATCACAAGTCTCCATGCCCTTATCATCACAGTGCTCCATGAACCCTTTCATCACAATGCTCCATGGCCCTTCTCATCACAATGCCCCATGACCCCTTCCATCACAATGCTCCATGACCCCTTTCATCAAAATGCGCCATGAACATTGTCATAAGAAAGCTCCATGACCACGTTCATCACAATGCTCCATGACCCCTTCCCTTATAATGCTGAAGGCTCTTGTCATCACAAAGCTCCATGGCGCTTGTCATCACAAGGCTCCATGACCACTGTAATCACAATGATCCATGACCCCTTTGATAACAATTCTCCATGACCCCTTTCCTCACAATGATCCTTGGCACTTGTCATCACAATGCTCCATAACCCCTGTCATCACAATGCCCCATGACCCATTTCCCCACAATGCTCCCTGAGCCATGTCATCACAATGCTACTTGTCTTTCTCATTACAATGCTCCATGTCCCCTATCATCAGTCTTCCATAACCCGTTTAATCACAACTCTCCTTAACACTTTTCTCATAATACTCCATGCCATTGTCATCACAAAGTTTCATGCCCCCTGTCACCACAATGCTCCAAGCCCACTCTCAACACAATGCTCCATGAGACTTGTCTCACAATGCTCCATGCCCTTTTCAACACAGTGCTCCATGCCCCCTTTCATTACAATGTTCCATGCCCCCTGTCATCACAAGGCTCCATGCCCTTATCATCACAATGCTCCATGACACCTGTCTTCGCAATGTTCCACGCACTTATCATCACAATACTCCTTGACCATTGTCTAAAATGGTACATGGCGGTGACGTCACAATGTTCCATGCACCCTGTCATTACAAGGCTCCATGACACTTGTCATCACAATGTTCCATGGCCCCTATCTTACAAAATGCCATATGACCACTTTCATCACAATGCTCCAAGGCCCCTGTCATCAAAATGCCCCATGAACCCAGTCATCACAATGCTCCAGGCCCCCTGTCATCACAATGAGCCATGACACCTTTCATCACAATGCCCCATAACCACTGTCATCACAATGATCCATGGCCCTTGTCATCACAATGCTCCCTGGTGCATGTCATCACAAAGATACATGACCACTTTCAGCACAATGCTCCATGACCCCTTTCATCAAAATTTTCCATGACCATTGTCATCACAATGCTCCATGAGCCCTGTCATTACAATGCTCCCGGATCCCTGTCATCACCATGATCCATGGCCCTTGTCATCACAGTGCTCCTTTGCTCTTTTCGTAACAATGCTCCATGATCCCTGTCATCACAATGATCCATGATTCCTTTCATCACAATTCTCCTTTTTCCCTTTCATCACAATGATCCCTGGAGCTTGTCAAAACAATGCTCCTCGATTCCCTGTAATCACAATGATCCATGACCCCTTTCATGACAATGCTCCATTACCCCACTAATCACAATGATCCATGGTGATTGTCATCACAATATTCCATGACTCTTGTCATCACAATGCGCCAGGTCGTTGTAATCACAATGTTCCATGACCCCTTTCACCACCAAGCTCCAAGATCCCTGTCATCACAATGCCCCATGACTCCTATCATCACAATGCTCCATGGCACTTGTCCTCACAATGCTCCATGACCCCTGTCATCACAATGCTCCATAGCGCTTTTCATCACAATCCTCCATGACCACTTTCATCACAATGCCCCATGAACTCTGTCATCACAATGCTCCATGGCCCTTGTCATCACAATTCTCCATGACCCCTGTCATCACAATTCTCCATGGCCCTTGTCATCACAATGCTCCATGCATTTCTCATCACAATTCTCCATGACCCTTGTCATCACAGTGCTCCATGGCGCTTGTCATCACAATGATCCAGAGCCTTAGTTCCTGTGTTGGGAGTAGTATCATTGCCTCAATTAGGGAAAATGTCAGTGACTGAGTTGGGAGTAGTGTGAGGGCCCTTGTTAGGGACACTGTCATTGCCTGAGTTAGCTGTAGTGTCAGGGTTTTAGTTACGTACACTGTCAGTGCCTGAGTTGGGAATAGTGTCAGGGCCTTAGTTATGGCCTGTGTCATTGCCTGAGTTAGGAGTAGTGTCAAGGCCTTAGTTAGGAGTAGCATCAGTGCCTTCGTTAGGTATTATATCAGCGCCTCAGTTAGAAATAGATTCAGGGCCTTATTTTGGGACAGTGTCAGTGCCTGAGTTAGGAGTTTTGTCGGACTTAGTTAGGGACCTTTTCAGGGCCTGAGTTAGGAGTAATGTCAGGGACTTCTGTAGGTATTGTATCAGTGCCTGAGTTAGGAATAGTGTCAAGGCCTTAGTTAGGGACATTGCCAGGGCATGATTTAGGAGGAGTGTTAGGGTGTGAGTTATGAACAGTGTCAGGGCCTTAGTTAGTGACTGTGTCAGTTCCTGAGTTAGGAGTAGAGTCAGGGCCTAAGTTAGGGACAGTGCCAGTGCTGAGTTCGTAGTAGTATCAGGGCCTTAGTTAGAGACAGTGTCAGCGCCTGAGTTAGGAGTAGTGTCAGAGGCTTTGTTAGGGACAGTGTCAGTGCCTGAGTTAAGTGTAGCGTCACAGCTTTAGTTAGGGCCAGTGTCCGGGCCTTAGTTAAGACCAGTGTCAGGGCCTATGATAGGAATCAGCTCAGTGCCTGTGTTACGAGTAGTGCCAGGGACATAGTTGAGGACAGTGTCAGGGCCTGAGTCCTGACTTATTCCTAAGTTTCCTCACTAAGGATTTTTGACACTACTGCTAATTCAGGTCCTGATAGTATCCCTTACTAAGGCCCTGACCCTTTACCTGGCTAAGGCCCTGAACTTCTCCTAAGTCAGGACCTGATACTGTCCCTAACAATGGCCCTGGCACTACACTTAACTTAGGCCCCGAAATGATACCTAACAAAGGCTCTGTTGCTAGTCCAAACTAAAGCCCTAAAATTGGTCTTAAATAAGGCCTTGACACTAATCCTAACTCAGGCCCTAACACTGTCCCTAGCTAAGGCCCTGACAGTACGCCTAACTCAGGCCCTCATACGATTCCTAACAATGTCTCTGATGCTAGTCCAAACTAAGGTCCTGAAATTGGTCCTAAATAAGGCCTTGACACGAATCGTAACTCAGGCCCTAGCACTGTCCCTAACTAGGTCTCTGACAGTACACCTAAGTCAGACCCTGACACTGTCCCTAAGCAAGGCCCTGACACTACTCCTAACTCAGTCCCTTACACTGTATCTAACAAAGTCACTGTTGCTAGGCCTAACTCAGGCCCTCAAAGTGTCTGTAAGTAAGGCCCTGCTGCCATCACTATGTAAAGTCCTGATATTATCCTGAGCTAATATCCTGACCTATGTCTTTCCAAGGTCCTGAAACTGTCCCAAAATAAGCCCTGATGCTGTCCGTAAGTGAAGACCTGAGGCAGTCCCTAACTCAGGACCTGAAGCTTTCCTTAACTGAAGCCTTGAAGCTGTGACTAACTCAGGCCCTGATCATGTATTTCACGAAGACCTTAATGCTGATCCAGCAAAGACGCTGATGCTGCTCCAAAGTCATGCCCTGACAGTGTGCCCAGCAAAGGGCCTGACGCTAGGCCTCACTCAGGCCCTGTCGCTCTCCCGAAGTAAGGCCCTGACACTGTCACTAACTAAGGCCCTGACTCTACTCCTAACTCAGTCCCGTACATTGTACCTAACAAAGGCTCTGATGCTAGTCATAACTCAAGGCCTGACACTGTCTCTAACTAAGGGCTGCTGCCATCAATATCTAAAGTCCTGACATTATCCGGAGCTAATATCCTGACCCATGTCTTACCAAGGTCCTGAAACTCTCCCAAAGTAAGCCCTGACGCTGTCCCTAAGTGAGGCCCTGCAGCTTTCCCTAACTAACTCAGGCCTTGATGCTGTGACTAACTCAGACCCTGGTCATGTCTTTAACTAAGACCCTAACGCTGATACAACAGAGGCCGGGATGCTGCTCCTAAGTCACGCCCTGACAGTGTCCCCAGCTAAGGGTCTAACGCTAGGCCTCACTCAGACCCTATCGCTCTCCCTAAGTCAGGCTCTGATGCTGTCCCTACCTGAAGCCCTAAAACTGGTTCTGAATAAGGCCCTGAGAGTCTCAGTAACAAAGGTCTTCACACTATCCTTAGGTCATTTCCTGACACTATCCTTACATGTTAAACTGACACTGTCACTAGCTAATGTCCTGCCTCTTATGCTAACTGAAGCCCTTAGGTTGTGCCTGCCTCAGGCACTGAATTTAGTCCCAAGACCGTGAAACTGTCCCAAACTAAGGCCTAGATGCTCGTCCTACATCTGGCCCTGACACTGTCCCTAACTAAGGCCCTAACACTATTGCTAACTGAGGACCTGACACTGGACCTATCAGGGGCCCGCTACTCCTAACTAACGCCTTGACACTGTCCCTTACTTAGGCCCTGCTACCATCAATATCTAAAGTCCTGACATTATCCTGAGCTAATATCCTAACTCATCTCTTACCAAGGTCCTGAAACTCTCCCTAAGGAAGCCCTGATGCTCTCCCTAAGTGAGGCCTTGAGGCTGTCCCTAACAGAGGTCCTGATAATATCTTTTTTTTTTTTAATTTTATTTACTTATTTATTTATGGCTGTGTTGGGTCTTTGCTTCTGTGCGAGAGCTCTCTCCAGTTGCGGCAAGTGGGGGCCACTCTTCATTGCGGTGCGCGGGCCTCTCACCATCGCGGCCTCTCTTGTTGCGGAGCTCAGGCTCCAGATGCGCAGACTCAGCAGCTCTCGCCCCCGGGCCTAGCTGCCCCGTGGCATGTGGGATCTTCCCAGACCAGGGCTCGAACCCGTGTCCCCTGCATTGGCAGGCAGACTCCCAACCACTGCACCACCAGGGAAGCCCCTGATAATATCTTTAACATAGCACCTGCGGCTGATCCTACCATGGCTCTTATGTTGCTCCTAAGTCATGCCCTGACACTGTCCCTAGCTAAGGCCCTGACGCTAGGCCTCACTCAGGCCCTGTCGCTCTCCCTAAGTCAGGCTCTGACGCTGTCCCTACCTGAAGCCCTGACACTCACTGGTCCTTAATTAGGCCCTGATGCTCTAAGTAACCAAGGTCTTGACACTATCCCTAGGTCATTTCCTGACACTATCCCTAGATCTTAACCTAACCTTCTCTTTAGCTAATGTCGAGATTAGCTAAAGAGATTCTTTAGAACGAGATTGTTTCATCTTCTGAATATGGTTTTCTTAAAAACATAATTTTTATAGTGTTACTAACTTTAAACAAAATGTACTCAACTGCTGTGGAATAGTCCTTCATAGGAGCATGCATGGTTCACTTCTGCATCCGCTTGTGGTGGTGTTCAAGTTGCTTTCAGCTGTAGATCCTCTTATGCTAGCTAAATCTGTGATTCTGTCCCTAAATGAGGCCCTGAAGTTAGGTCCGAGGCCGTGAACCTGTCCCTAACTGAGGCCTGGGGGCTCGTCCTAACGCAGGTCCTGACATTGTCCCTAACTAAGGCCCTGACACTACACCTAACTCCGTCACTGACACCGTACCTAACAAAGGCTCTGATGCTAGTCCGAACTTAGGCCTGACACTGCCTCTAACTAAGGCCCTGCTGTCGTCAATATCTGAACACCTGACATTATCCTGAGCTAATACCCTGACCCATGTCTTACCAAGGTCCTGAAACTTTCCCAAAGTAAGCCCTGACGCTGTCCCTAAGTGACACCTTGAGGCTGTCCCTAACAGAGGCCCTGATAATATCTTTAACGAAGACCCTAATGCTGATCCTACAGAGACTTTATGCTGCTCCTAAGTCATGCCCTGATACTGTCCGTTACTCAGGCCACAAAGATAGGCCTCACTTAGGCCCTGTTGCTGTACCTTAGTTAGGCTCTGACGCTGTCCGTACATCAAGCCCTGGCACTGATCCTGATTAAGGCACTCACGCTGCTGCTAACTAAGGCCCTGATGCTCTCAATGACTAAGGTCTTCTCGTTATCCCTTGGTCATTTCCTTTCACTATCTCTGGCCTGGAACCTGACTCTGTCCCGAGATAATCTCCTGCATCTTATGCTGACTGAAACCCTAATGCTCTCCCTAACTAAGGCCTTGACTACTCCTAACTAAGGCTATGACACTGTCTCTAACAAAGGCCCAGAATCTGTCCCTAATATAGGCCCTGCTGCCAGCTATAACTAAACTCCTGACACTCTCCTGAGATAATATCCTGACCCATTTCTAACCAAGGTCTTGACACTCTCCCTAAGAAAGCCCTGTCGCTGTCTTTAAGTGAAGACCTGTGGCTGTCCGTAACTCAGGCCCTGAAGCTTTCCCTAACTGAGGCCTTGACGCTGTGACTAACTAGGGCTCTGGTCATCTTTAACTAAGAGCCTAAAGCTGATCCAACAAAGGCACTGATGCTGCTCCTAAGTCACTCCCTGACAGTGTCCCCAGCTGAGGGCCTGACATTAGGCCTCACTCAGACCCTGTCGCTCTCCCTAAGTCAGGCCCTGATACTGTCCCTACCTGAAGCCCTAACACTGGTTCTGAATAAGGCCCTGATATTCTCAGTAACAAAGGTCTTCACACTATCCTTAGGTCGTTTCCTGACACGATTCCTAGCCTTCACCCTAACCCTGTCCCGAGTTACTATCCTACGTCTTATGCTAACTAAAGACCTTATGCTGTGCCTATCTCAGGCACTGAATTTAGTCCCAAGACCGCTAGACTGTCCCTCACTGGGCTCCATGCCCTTATCGTCACAATGTTCCGTGACCACTGTCATCACAATGCTCCACGCCCTTATCATCACAATGCCCCATGACCCCTGTCATCACAACGCTCCATGACCCCTTCCATCACAATGCTCCGTGACCCCTTTCATCAAAATGCGCCATGACCATTGTCATCACAATGCTCCATGACCCCTGGCATCCCAAAGCTCCATGACCACTCTTATCGCAATGCTCCATGACCCTTGTCATCGCAATGCTACATACCATTGTCATCACAATGCTCCATACCCCATGTCATCACATTGGCCCATGACCCTTGTCTCACAATGTTCCATGCTCTAGTGATCACAATGCTCCATTACCCTTGTCATCACAATGCCCCGTGAACCCTGTCATCACAATTCTCCAGGCCCAATGTCATCACAAGGAGCCATGACACCTTTCATCACACTGCTCCATAACCACTGTCATCACAATGCTCCATGGCCCTTGTCATCACAATGCTCCCTGGTGCATGTCATCACAAAGATCCATGACCACTTTCAGCACAATGCTCCATGACCCCTTTCATCAAAATTCTTCATGACCATTTTCATCACAATGCTCCATGAGCCCTGTCATTAAAATGCTCCCTGACCCCTGTCATCACCATTATCCATGGCCCTTGTCATCACAGTGCTCCTTCGCTCTTGTCGTAACAATGCTCCATGATCCCTGTCATCACAATGATCCCTGATTCCTTTCATCACAATTCTCCTTTTCCCCTTTCATTACAATGATCCCTGGAGTTTGTCAAAACAATGCTCCTCGATTCCCTGTAATCACAATGATCCATGACCCCTTTCATGACAATGCTCCATTACCCCACTAATCACAATGATCCATGGTGATTGTCATCAGAATGCTCCATGACCCTTGTCATCACAATACTCCAGGTCGTTGTAATCACAATGTTCCATGACCCCTTTCACCACAAAGCTCCAAGATCCCTGTCATCACAATGCCCCATGACTCCTATCATCACAATGCTCCATGGCACTTGTCCTCACAATGCTTCATGACCCCTGTCATCACAATTCTCCATAGCGCTTTTCATCGCAATCCTCCATGACCACTTTCATCACAATGCTCCATGACCATTTTCATCACAATGCTCCATGACCACTTTCATCACAATGCCCCATGAACTCTGTCATCACAATGCTCCATGGCCCTTGTCATCACAGTTCTCCATGACCCCTGTCATCACAATTCTCCATGGCCCTTGTCATCACAGTGCTCCATGGCGCTTGTCATCACAATGATCCAGAGCCTTAGTTCCTGAGTTGGGAGTAGTATCATTGCCTCAATTAGGGAAAATGTCAGTGACTGAGTTGGGAGTAGTGTGAGGGCCCTTGTTAGGGACACTGTCAGTGCCAGAGTTAGGTGTAGTGTTAGGGTTTTAGTTACGTACACTGTCAGAGCCTGAGTTGGGAATAGTGTCAGGGCCTTAGTTATGGACTGTGTCATTGGCTGAGTTAGGAGTAGTGTCAGGGCCTTAGTTATGAGTAGCATCAGTACCTTCGTTAGGTATTGTATCAGCGCCTCAGTTAGGAATAGATTCAGGGCCTTATTTTGGGACAGTGTAGGTGCCTGAGTTAGGAGTTTTGTCGGCCTTAGTTAGGGACCTTTTCAGGGCCTGAGTTAGGAGTAATGTCAGGGCCTTCCTTAGGTATTGTATCAGTGCCTGAGTTAGGAATAGTGTCAAGGCCTTAGTTAGGGACATTGCCAGGGCATGATTTAGGAGGAGTGTTAGGGTGTGAGTTATGAACAGTGTCAGGGCCTTTGTTAGTGACAGTGTCAGTTCCTGAGTTAGGAGTAGAGTCAGGGCCTAAGTTAGGGACAGTGCCAGTGCTGAGTTCGTAGTAGTATCAGGGCCTTAGTTAGAGACAGTGTCAGGGCCTGAGTTAGGAGTAGTGTCAGAGGCTTTGTTAGGGACAGTGTCAGTGCCTGAGTTGAGAGTAGCGTCACAGCTTTAGTTAGGGCCAGTGTCTGGGCCTTAGTTAAGACCAGTGTCAGGGCCTATGATAGGAATCAGATCAGGGCCTGTGTTACGAGTAGTGTCAGGGCCTTAGTTAAGGACAGTGTCAGGGCCTAAGTCCTGATTATTACTAACTTTCCTGACTAAGGATTTTTGACACTACTGCTAATTCAGGTCCTGATAATATCCCTTACTAAGGCAATGACCCTTTCCCTGGCTATGGCCCTGAACTTCTCCTAAGTCAGGCCCTGATACTGTCCCTAACAATGGACCTGACACTACACCTAACTTCGGCCCCGAAATGATACCTAACAAAGGCTTTGTTGCTAGTCCAAACTAAAGCCCTAAAATTGGTCTTAAATAAGGCCCTGACACTAATCCTAACTCAGGCCCTAACACTGTCCCTAGCTAAGGCCCTGACAGTACGCCTAACTCAGGCCCTCGTACGAATCCTAACAATGGCTCTGATGCTAGTCCAAACTAAGGGCCTGAAAATGGTCCTAAATAAGGCCTTGACACGAATCGTAACTCAGGCCCTAGCACTGTCCCTAACTAGGTCTCTGACAGTACACCTAACTCAGACCCTGACACTGTCCCTAAGCAAGGCCCTGACACTACTCCTCAGTCCCTTACACTGTACCTAACAAAGTCACTGATGCTAGGCCTAACTCAGGCCCTGAAACTGTCTGTAACTAAGGCCCTGCTGCCATCAGTATGTAAAGTCCTGACATTATGCTGAGCTAATATCCTGACCTATGTCTTTCCAAGGTCCTGAAACTGTCCCAAAGTAAGCCCTGACGCGGTCCGTAAATGAAGACCTGAGGCTGTCCCTAACTCAGGCCCTGAAGCTTTCCTTAACTGAAGCCTTGAAGCTGTGACTAACTCAGTCCCTGATCATGTATTTCACGAAGACCTTAATGCTGATCCAGCAAAGACGCTGATGCTGCTCCAAAGTCATGCCTTGACAGTGTGCCCAGCAAAGGGCCTGACGCTAGGCCTCACTCAGGCCCTGTCGCTCTCCCGAAGTAAGGCCCTGACACTGTCACTAACTAAGGCCCTGACTCTACTCCTAACTCAGTCCCGTACATTGTACCTAACAAAGGCTCTGATGCTAGTCATAACTCAAGGCCTGACACTGTCTCTAACTAAGGGCTGCTGCCATCAATATCTAAAGTCCTGACATTATCCGGAGCTAATATCCTGACCCATGTCTTACCAAGGTCCTGAAACTGTCCCAAAGTAAGCCCTGACGCTGTCCCTAAGTGAGGCCCTGCAACTTTCCCTAATTAACTCAGGCCTTAATGCTGTGACTAACTCAGAACCTGGTCATGTCTTTAACTAAGACCCTAAGGCTGATCCAACAGAGGCCCTGAGGCTGCTCCTAAGTCATGCCCTGACAGTGTCCCCAGCTAAGGGTCTGATGCTAGGCCTCACTCAGACCCTATCACTCTCCCTAAGTCAGGCTCTGATGCTGTCCCTACCTGAAGCCCTAACACTGGTTCTGAATAAGGCCCTGAGAGTCTCAGTAACAAAGGTCTTCACACTATCCTTAGGTCATTTCCTGACACTATCCCTACATGCTAAACTGACACTGTCACTAGCTAATGTCCTGCCTCTTATGCTAACTGAAGCCCTTAGGTTGTGCCTGCCTCAGGCACTGAATTTAGTCCCAAGACCGTGAAACTGTCCCGAACTAAGGCCTAGATGCTCGTCCTACATCTGGCCCTGACACTGTCCCTAACTAAGGCCCTAACACTATTGCTAACTGAGGACCTGACACTGGACCTATCAGGGGCCCGCTACTCCTAACTAACGCCTTGACACTGTCCCTTACTTAGGCCCTGCTACCATCAATATCTAAAGTCCTGACATTATCCTGAGCTAATATCCTAACTCATCTCTTACCAAGGTCCTGAAACTCTCCCTAAGGAAGCCCTGATGCTCTCCCTAAGTGAGGCCTTGAGGCTGTCCCTAACAGAGGCCCTGATAATATCTTTTTTTTTTTTTAATTTTATTTATTTATTTCTTTATGGCTGTGTTGGGTCTTCGCTTCTGTGCGAGGGCTCTCTCCAGTTGCGGCAAGTGGGGGCCACTCTTCATTGCGGTGCGCGGGCCTCTCACCATCGCGGCCTCTCTTGTTGCGGAGCTCAGGCTCCAGACGCGCAGGCTCAGCAGCTCTCGCCCCCGGGCCTAGCTGCCCCGTGGCATGTGGGATCTTCCCAGACCAGGGCTCGAACCCGTGTCCCCTGCATTGGCAGGCAGACTCCCAACCACTGCGCCACCAGGGAAGCCCCTGATAATATCTTTAACATAGCACCTGAGGCTGATCCTACCATGGCTCTTATGTTGCTCCTAAGTCATGCCCTGACACTGTCCCTAGCTAAGGCCCTGACGCTAGGCCTCACTCAGGCCCTGTCGCTCTCCCTAAGTCAGGCTCTGACGCTGTCCCTACCTGAAGCCCTGACACTCACTGGTCCTTAATTAGGCCCTGATGCTCTAAGTACCCAAGGTCTTGACACTATCCCTAGGTCATTTCCTGACACTATCCCTAGATCTTAACCTAACATTCTCTTTAGCTAATGTCGAGATTAGCTAAAGAGATTCTTTACAACGAGATTGTTTCATCTTCTGAATATGGTTTTCTTAAAAACATAATTTTTATAGTGTTACTAACTTTAAACAAAATGTACTCAACTGCTGTGGAATAGTCCTTCATAGGAGCGTGCATGGTTCACTTCTGCATCCGCTTGTGGTGGTGTTCAAGTTGCTTTCAGCTGTAGATCCTCTTATGCTAGCTAAATCTGTGATTCTGTCCCTAAATGAGGCCCTGAAGTTAGGTCCGAGGCCGTGAACCTGTCCCTAACTGAGGCCTGGGGGCTCGTCCTAACGCAGGTCCTGACATTGTCCCTAACTAAGGCCCTGACACTACACCTAACTCCGTCACTGACACCGTACCTAACAAAGGCTCTGATGCTAGTCCGAACTTAGGCCTGACACTGCCTCTAACTAAGGCCCTGCTGTCGTCAATATCTGAACACCTGACATTATCCTGAGCTAATACCCTGACCCATGTCTTACCAAGGTCCTGAAACTTTCCCAAAGTAAGCCCTGACGCTGTCCCTAAGTGACACCTTGAGGCTGTCCCTAACAGAGGCCCTGATAATATCTTTAACGAAGACCCTAATGCTGATCCTACAGAGACCTTTATGCTGCTCCTAAGTCATGCCCTGATACTGTCCCTTACTCAGGCCCCAAAGATAGGCCTCACTTAGGCCCTGTTGCTGTACCTTAGTTAGGCTCTGACGCTGTCCGTACATCAAGCCCTGGCACTGGTCTTGATTAAGGCCCTCACGCTGCTGCTAACTAAGGCCCTGATGCTCTCAATGACTAAGGTCTTCTCGTTATCCCTTGGTCATTTCCTTTCACTATCTCTGGCCTGGAACCTGACTCTGTCCCGAGATAATCTCCTGCATCTTATGCTGACTGAAACCCTAATGCTCTCCCTAACTAAGGCCCTGACTACTCCTAACTAAGGCCATGACACTGTCTCTAACAAAGGCCCCAGAATCTGTCCCTAATATAGGCCCTGCTGCCAGCTATAACTAAACTCCTGACACTCTCCTGAGATAATATCCTGACCCATTTCTAACCAAGGTCTTGACACTCTCCCTAAGAAAGCCCTGTCGCTGTCTTTAAGTGAAGACCTGTGGCTGTCCGTAACTCAGGCCCTGAAGCTTTCCCTAACTGAGGCCTTGACGCTGTGACTAACTAGGGCTCTGGTCATCTTTAACTAAGAGCCTAAAGCTGATCCAACAAAGGCACTGATGCTGCTCCTAAGTCACTCCCTGACAGTGTCCCCAGCTGAGGGCCTGACATTAGGCCTCACTCAGACCCTGTCGCTCTCCCTAAGTCAGGCCCTGATACTGTCCCTAGCTGAAGCCCTAACACTGGTTCTGAATAAGGCCCTGATATTCTCAGTAACCAAGGTCTTCACACTATCCTTAGGTCGTTTCCTGACACGATTCCTAGCCTTCACCCTAACCCTGTCCCGAGTTACTATCCTACGTCTTATGCTAACTAAAGACCTTATGCTGTGCCTATCTCAGGCACTGAATTTAGTCCCAAGACCGCTAGACTGTCCCTCACTGGGCTCCATGCCCTTATCGTCACAATGTTCCGTGACCACTGTCATCACAATGCTCCACGCCCTTATCATCACAATGCCCCATGACCCCTGTCATCACAACGCTCCATGACCCCTTCCATCACAATGCTCCGTGACCCCTTTCATCAAAATGCGCCATGACCATTGTCATCACAATGCTCCATGACCCCTGGCATCCCAAAGCTCCATGACCACTCTTATCGCAATGCTCCATGACCCTTGTCATCGCAATGCTACATACCATTGTCATCACAATGCTCCATACCCCATGTCATCACATTGGCCCATGACCCTTGTCTCACAATGTTCCATGCTCTAGTGATCACAATGCTCCATTACCCTTGTCATCACAATGCCCCGTGAACCCTGTCATCACAATTCTCCAGGCCCAATGTCATCACAAGGAGCCATGACACCTTTCATCACACTGCTCCATAACCACTGTCATCACAATGCTCCATGGCCCTTGTCATCACAATGCTCCCTGGTGCATGTCATCACAAAGATCCATGACCACTTTCAGCACAATGCTCCATGACCCCTTTCATCAAAATTCTTCATGACCATTTTCATCACAATGCTCCATGAGCCCTGTCATTAAAATGCTCCCTGACCCCTGTCATCACCATTATCCATGGCCCTTGTCATCACAGTGCTCCTTCGCTCTTGTCGTAACAATGCTCCATGATCCCTGTCATCACAATGATCCCTGATTCCTTTCATCACAATTCTCCTTTTCCCCTTTCATTACAATGATCCCTGGAGTTTGTCAAAACAATGCTCCTCGATTCCCTGTAATCACAATGATCCATGACCCCTTTCATGACAATGCTCCATTACCCCACTAATCACAATGATCCATGGTGATTGTCATCAGAATGCTCCATGACCCTTGTCATCACAATGCTCCAGGTCGTTGTAATCACAATGTTCCATGACCCCTTTCACCACAAAGCTCCAAGATCCGTGTCATCACAATGCCCCATGACTCCTATCATCACAATGCTCCATGGCACTTGTCCTCACAATGCTCCATGACCCCTGTCATCACAATGCTCCATAGCGCTTTTCATCACAGTCCTCCATGACCACGTTCATCACAATGCTCCATGACCATTTTCATCACAATTCTCCATGACCACTTTCATCACAATGCCCCATGAACTCTGTCATCACAATGCTCCATGGCCCTTGTCATCACAATTCTCCATGACCCCTGTCATCACAATTCTCCATGGCCCTTGTCATCACAGTGCTCCATGGCGCTTGTCATCACAATGATCCAGAGCCTTAGTTCCTGAGTTGGGAGTAGTATCATTGCCTCAATTAGGGAAAATGTCAGTGACTGAGTTGGGAGTAGTGTGAGGGCCCTTGTTAGGGACACTGTCAGTGCCAGAGTTAGGTGTAGTGTTAGGGTTTTAGTTACGTACACTGTCAGAGCCTGAGTTGGGAATAGTGTCAGGGCCTTAGTTATGGACTGTGTCATTGGCTGAGTTAGGAGTAGTGTCAGGGCCGTAGTTAGGAGTAGCATCAGTACCTTCGTTAGGTATTGTATCAGCGCCTCAGTTAGGAATAGATTCAGGGCCTTATTTTGGGACAGTGTAGGTGCCTGAGTTAGGAGTTTTGTCGGCCTTAGTTAGGGACCTTTTCAGGGCCTGAGTTAGGAGTAATGTCAGGGCCTTCCTTAGGTATTGTATCAGTGCCTGAGTTAGGAATAGTGTCAAGGCCTTAGTTAGGGACATTGCCAGGGCATGATTTAGGAGGAGTGTTAGGGTGTGAGTTATGAACAGTGTCAGGGCCTTTGTTAGTGACAGTGTCAGTTCCTGAGTTAGGAGTAGAGTCAGGGCCTAAGTTAGGGACAGTGCCAGTGCTGAGTTCGTAGTAGTATCAGGGCCTTAGTTAGAGACAGTGTCAGGGCCTGAGTTAGGAGTAGTGTCAGAGGCTTTGTTAGGGACAGTGTCAGTGCCTGAGTTGAGAGTAGCGTCACAGCTTTAGTTAGGGCCAGTGTCTGGGCCTTAGTTAAGACCAGTGTCAGGGCCTATGATAGGAATCAGATCAGGGCCTGTGTTACGAGTAGTGTCAGGGCCTTAGTTAAGGACAGTGTCAGGGCCTAAGTCCTGATTATTACTAACTTTCCTGACTAAGGATTTTTGACACTACTGCTAATTCAGGTCCTGATAATATCCCTTACTAAGGCAATGACCCTTTCCCTGGCTATGGCCCTGAACTTCTCCTAAGTCAGGCCCTGATACTGTCCCTAACAATGGCCCTGACACTACACCTAACTTCGGCCCCGAAATGATACCTAACAAAGGCTTTGTTGCTAGTCCAAACTAAAGCCCTAAAATTGGTCTTAAATAAGGCCTTGACACTAATCCTAACTCAGGCCCTAACACTGTCCCTAGCTAAGGCCCTGACAGTACGCCTAACTCAGGCCCTCGTACGAATCCTAACAATGGCTCTGATGCTAGTCCAAACTAAGGGCCTGAAATTGGTCCTAAATAAGGCCTTGACACGAATCGTAACTCAGGCCCTAGCACTGTCCCTAACTAGGTCTCTGACAGTACACCTAACTCAGACCCTGACACTGTCCCTAAGCAAGGCCCTGACACTACTCCTCAGTCCCTTACACTGTACCTAACAAAGTCACTGATGCTAGGCCTAACTCAGGCCCTGAAACTGTCTGTAACTAAGGCCCTGCTGCCATCAGTATGTAAAGTCCTGACATTATGCTGAGCTAATATCCTGACCTATGTCTTTCCAAGGTCCTGAAACTGTCCCAAAGTAAGCCCTGACGCTGTCCGTAAATGAAGACCTGAGGCTGTCCCTAACTCAGGCCCTGAAGCTTTCCTTAACTGAAGCCTTGAAGCTGTGACTAACTCAGGCCCTGATCATGTATTTCACGAAGACCTTAATGCTGATCCAGCAAAGACGCTGATGCTGCTCCAAAGTCATGCCTTGACAGTGTGCCCAGCAAAGGGCCTGACGCTAGGCCTCACTCAGGCCCTGTCGCTCTCCCGAAGTCAGGTCCTGACACTGTCACTAACTAAGGCCCTGACTCTACTCCTAACTCAGTCCCGTACATTGTACCTAACAAAGGCTCTGATGCTAGTCATAACTCAAGGCCTGACACTGTCTCTAACTAAGGGCTGCTGCCATCAATATCTAAAGTCCTGACATTATCCGGAGCTAATATCCTGACCCATGTCTTACCAAGGTCCTGAAACTGTCCCAAAGTAAGCCCTGACGCTGTCCCTAAGTGAGGCCCTGCAACTTTCCCTAATTAACTCAGGCCTTAATGCTGTGACTAACTCAGAACCTGGTCATGTCTTTAACTAAGACCCTAAGGCTGATCCAACAGAGGCCCTGAGGCTGCTCCTAAGTCATGCCCTGACAGTGTCCCCAGCTAAGGGTCTGATGCTAGGCCTCACTCAGACCCTATCACTCTCCCTAAGTCAGGCTCTGATGCTGTCCCTACCTGAAGCCCTAACACTGGTTCTGAATAAGGCCCTGAGAGTCTCAGTAACAAAGGTCTTCACACTATCCTTAGGTCATTTCCTGACACTATCCCTACATGCTAAACTGACACTGTCACTAGCTAATGTCCTGCCTCTTATGCTAACTGAAGCCCTTAGGTTGTGCCTGCCTCAGGCACTGAATTTAGTCCCAAGACCGTGAAACTGTCCCGAACTAAGGCCTAGATGCTCGTCCTACATCTGGCCCTGACACTGTCCCTAACTAAGGCCCTAACACTATTGCTAACTGAGGACCTGACACTGGACCTATCAGGGGCCCGCTACTCCTAACTAACGCCTTGACACTGTCCCTTACTTAGGCCCTGCTACCATCAATATCTAAAGTCCTGACATTATCCTGAGCTAATATCCTAACTCATCTCTTACCAAGGTCCTGAAACTCTCCCTAAGGAAGCCCAGATGCTCTCCCTAAGTGAGGCCTTGAGGCTGTCCCTAACAGAGGCCCTGATAATATCTTTTTTTTTTTTTAAATTTTATTTATTTATTTATTTATGGCTGTGTTGGGTCTTCGCTTCTGTGCGAGGGCTCTCTCCAGTTGCGGCAAGTGGGGGCCACTCTTCATTGCGGTGCGCGGGCCTCTCACCATCGCGGCCTCTCTTGTTGCGGAGCTCAGGCTCCAGACGCGCAGGCTCAGCAGCTCTCGCCCCCGGGCCTAGCTGCCCCGTGGCATGTGGGATCTTCCCAGACCAGGGCTCGAACCCGTGTCCCCTGCATTGGCAGGCAGACTCCCAACCACTGCGCCACCAGGGAAGCCCCTGATAATATCTTTAACATAGCACCTGAGGCTGATCCTACCATGGCTCTTATGTTGCTCCTAAGTCATGCCCTGACACTGTCCCTAGCTAAGGCCCTGACGCTAGGCCTCACTCAGGCCCTGTCGCTCTCCCTAAGTCAGGCTCTGACGCTGTCCCTACCTGAAGCCCTGACACTCACTGGTCCTTAATTAGGCCCTGATGCTCTAAGTAACCAAGGTCTTGACACTATCCCTAGGTCATTTCCTGACACTATCCCTAGATCTTAACCTAACATTCTCTTTAGCTAATGTCGAGATTAGCTAAAGAGATTCTTTAGAACGAGATTGTTTCATCTTCTGAATATGGTTTTCTTAAAAACATAATTTTTATAGTGTTACTAACTTTAAACAAAATGTACTCAACTGCTGTGGAATAGTCCTTCATAGGAGCGTGCATGGTTCACTTCTGCATCCGCTTGTGGTGGTGTTCAAGTTGCTTTCAGCTGTAGATCCTCTTATGCTAGCTAAATCTGTGATTCTGTCCCTAAATGAGGCCCTGAAGTTAGGTCCGAGGCCGTGAACCTGTCCCTAACTGAGGCCTGGGGGCTCGTCCTAACGCAGGTCCTGACATTGTCCCTAACTAAGGCCCTGACACTACACCTAACTCCGTCACTGACACCGTACCTAACAAAGGCTCTGATGCTAGTCCGAACTTAGGCCTGACACTGCCTCTAACTAAGGCCCTGCTGTCGTCAATATCTGAACACCTGACATTATCCTGAGCTAATACCCTGACCCATGTCTTACCAAGGTCCTGAAACTTTCCCAAAGTAAGCCCTGACGCTGTCCCTAAGTGACACCTTGAGGCTGTCCCTAACAGAGGCCCTGATAATATCTTTAACGAAGACCCTAATGCTGATCCTACAGAGACCTTTATGCTGCTCCTAAGTCATGCCCTGATACTGTCCCTTACTCAGGCCCCAAAGATAGGCCTCACTTAGGCCCTGTTGCTGTACCTTAGTTAGGCTCTGACGCTGTCCGTACATCAAGCCCTGGCACTGGTCTTGATTAAGGCCCTCACGCTGCTGCTAACTAAGGCCCTGATGCTCTCAATGACTAAGGTCTTCTCGTTATCCCTTGGTCATTTCCTTTCACTATCTCTGGCCTGGAACCTGACTCTGTCCCGAGATAATCTCCTGCATCTTATGCTGACTGAAACCCTAATGCTCTCCCTAACTAAGGCCCTGACTACTCCTAACTAAGGCCATGACACTGTCTCTAACAAAGGCCCAGAATCTGTCCCTAATATAGGCCCTGCTGCCAGCTATAACTAAACTCCTGACACTCTCCTGAGATAATATCCTGACCCATTTCTAACCAAGGTCTTGACACTCTCCCTAAGAAAGCCCTGTCGCTGTCTTTAAGTGAAGACCTGTGGCTGTCCGTAACTCAGGCCCTGAAGCTTTCCCTAACTGAGGCCTTGACGCTGTGACTAACTAGGGCTCTGGTCATCTTTAACTAAGAGCCTAAAGCTGATCCAACAAAGGCACTGATGCTGCTCCTAAGTCACTCCCTGACAGTGTCCCCAGCTGAGGGCCTGACATTAGGCCTCACTCAGACCCTGTCGCTCTCCCTAAGTCAGGCCCTGATACTGTCCCTAGCTGAAGCCCTAACACTGGTTCTGAATAAGGCCCTGATATTCTCAGTAACCAAGGTCTTCACACTATCCTTAGGTCGTTTCCTGACACGATTCCTAGCCTTCACCCTAACCCTGTCCCGAGTTACTATCCTACGTCTTATGCTAACTAAAGACCTTATGCTGTGCCTATCTCAGGCACTGAATTTAGTCCCAAGACCGCTAGACTGTCCCTCACTGGGCTCCATGCCCTTATCGTCACAATGTTCCGTGACCACTGTCATCACAATGCTCCACGCCCTTATCATCACAATGCCCCATGACCCCTGTCATCACAACGCTCCATGACCCCTTCCATCACAATGCTCCGTGACCCCTTTCATCAAAATGCGCCATGACCATTGTCATCACAATGCTCCATGACCCCTGGCATCCCAAAGCTCCATGACCACTCTTATCGCAATGCTTCATGACCCTTGTCATCGCAATGCTACATACCATTGTCATCACAATGCTCCATACCCCATGTCATCACATTGGCCCATGACCCTTGTCTCACAATGTTCCATGCTCTAGTGATCACAATGCTCCATTACCCTTGTCATCACAATGCCCCGTGAACCCTGTCATCACAATTCTCCAGGCCCCCTGTCATCACAATGAGCCATGACACCTTTCATCACAATGATCCATGGCCCTTGTCATCACAATGCTCCCTGGTGCACGTCATCACAAAGATCCATGACCACTTTCAGCACAATGCTCCATGACCCCTTTCATCAAAATTCTTCATGACTATTTTCATCACAATGCTCCATGAGCCCTGTCATTAAAATGCTCCCTGACCCCTGTCATCACCATGATCCATGGCCCTTGTCATCACAGTGCTCCTTCGCTCTTGTCGTAACAATGCTCCATGATCCCTGTCATCACAATGATCCATGATTCCTTTCATCACAATTCTCCTTTTCCCCTTTCATTACAATGATCCCTGGAGTTTGTCAAAACAATGCTCCTCGATTCCCTGTAATCACAATGATCCATGACCCCTTTCATGACAATGCTCCATTACCCCACTAATCACAATGATCCATGGTGATTGTCATCAGAATGCTCCATGACCCTTGTCATCACAATGCTCCAGGTCGTTGTAATCACAATGTTCCATGACCCCTTTCACCACAAAGCTCCAAGATCCCTGTCATCACAATGCCCCATGACTCCTATCATCACAATGCTCCATGGCACTTGTCCTCACAATGCTCCATGACCCCTGTCATCACAATGCTCCATAGCGCTTTTCATCACAGTCCTCCATGACCACGTTCATCACAATGCTCCATGACCATTTTCATCACAATTCTCCATGACCACTTTCATCACAATGCCCCATGAACTCTGTCATCACAATGCTCCATGGCCCTTGTCATCACAATTCTCCATGACCCCTGTCATCACAATTCTCCATGGCCCTTGTCATCACAGTGCTCCATGGCGCTTGTCATCACAATGATCCAGAGCCTTAGTTCCTGAGTTGGGAGTAGTATCATTGCCTCAATTAGGGAAAATGTCAGTGACTGAGTTGGGAGTAGTGTGAGGGCCCTTGTTAGGGACACTGTCAGTGCCAGAGTTAGGTGTAGTGTTAGGGTTTTAGTTACGTACACTGTCAGAGCCTGAGTTGGGAATAGTGTCAGGGCCTTAGTTATGGACTGTGTCATTGGCTGAGTTAGGAGTAGTGTCAGGGCCTTAGTTAGGAGTAGCATCAGTACCTTCGTTAGGTATTGTATCAGCGCCTCAGTTAGGAATAGATTCAGGGCCTTATTTTGGGACAGTGTAGGTGCCTGAGTTAGGAGTTTTGTCGGCCTTAGTTAGGGACCTTTTCAGGGCCTGAGTTAGGAGTAATGTCAGGGCCTTCCTTAGGTATTGTATCAGTGCCTGAGATAGGAATAGTGTCAAGGCCTTAGTTAGGGACATTGCCAGGGCATGATTTAGGAGGAGTGTTAGGGTGTGAGTTATGAACAGTGTCAGGGCCTTTGTTAGTGACAGTGTCAGTTCCTGAGTTAGGAGTAGAGTCAGGGCCTAAGTTAGGGACAGTGCCAGTGCTGAGTTCGTAGTAGTATCAGGGCCTTAGTTAGAGACAGTGTCAGGGCCTGAGTTAGGAGTAGTGTCAGAGGCTTTGTTAGGGACAGTGTCAGTGCCTGAGTTGAGAGTAGCGTCACAGCTTTAGTTAGGGCCAGTGTCTGGGCCTTAGTTAAGACCAGTGTCAGGGCCTATGATAGGAATCAGATCAGGGCCTGTGTTACGAGTAGTGTCAGGGCCTTAGTTAAGGACAGTGTCAGGGCCTAAGTCCTGATTATTACTAACTTTCCTGACTAAGGATTTTTGACACTACTGCTAATTCAGGTCCTGATAATATCCCTTACTAAGGCAATGACCCTTTCCCTGGCTATGGCCCTGAACTTCTCCTAAGTCAGGCCCTGATACTGTCCCTAACAATGGCCCTGACACTACACCTAACTTCGGCCCCGAAATGATACCTAACAAAGGCTTTGTTGCTAGTCCAAACTAAAGCCCTAAAATTGGTCTTAAATAAGGCCTTGACACTAATCCTAACTCAGGCCCTAACACTGTCCCTAGCTAAGGCCCTGACAGTACGCCTAACTCAGGCCCTCGTACGAATCCTAACAATGGCTCTGATGCTAGTCCAAACTAAGGGCCTGAAAATGGTCCTAAATAAGGCCTTGACACGAATCGTAACTCAGGCCCTAGCACTGTCCCTAACTAGGTCTCTGACAGTACACCTAAGTCAGACCCTGACACTGTCCCTAAGCAAGGCCCTGACACTACTCCTCAGTCCCTTACACTGTACCTAACAAAGTCACTGATGCTAGGCCTAACTCAGGCCCTGAAACTGTCTGTAACTAAGGCCCTGCTGCCATCAGTATGTAAAGTCCTGACATTATGCTGAGCTAATATCCTGACCTATGTCTTTCCAAGGTCCTGAAACTGTCCCAAAGTAAGCCCTGACGCGGTCCGTAAATGAAGACCTGAGGCTGTCCCTAACTCAGGCCCTGAAGCTTTCCTTAACTGAAGCCTTGAAGCTGTGACTAACTCAGTCCCTGATCATGTATTTCACGAAGACCTTAATGCTGATCCAGCAAAGACGCTGATGCTGCTCCAAAGTCATGCCTTGACAGTGTGCCCAGCAAAGGGCCTGACGCTAGGCCTCACTCAGGCCCTGTCGCTCTCCCGAAGTAAGGCCCTGACACTGTCACTAACTAAGGCCCTGACTCTACTCCTAACTCAGTCCCGTACATTGTACCTAACAAAGGCTCTGATGCTAGTCATAACTCAAGGCCTGACACTGTCTCTAACTAAGGGCTGCTGCCATCAATATCTAAAGTCCTGACATTATCCGGAGCTAATATCCTGACCCATGTCTTACCAAGGTCCTGAAACTGTCCCAAAGTAAGCCCTGACGCTGTCCCTAAGTGAGGCCCTGCAACTTTCCCTAATTAACTCAGGCCTTAATGCTGTGACTAACTCAGAACCTGGTCATGTCTTTAACTAAGACCCTAAGGCTGATCCAACAGAGGCCCTGAGGCTGCTCCTAAGTCATGCCCTGACAGTGTCCCCAGCTAAGGGTCTGATGCTAGGCCTCACTCAGACCCTATCACTCTCCCTAAGTCAGGCTCTGATGCTGTCCCTACCTGAAGCCCTAACACTGGTTCTGAATAAGGCCCTGAGAGTCTCAGTAACAAAGGTCTTCACACTATCCTTAGGTCATTTCCTGACACTATCCCTACATGCTAAACTGACACTGTCACTAGCTAATGTCCTGCCTCTTATGCTAACTGAAGCCCTTAGGTTGTGCCTGCCTCAGGCACTGAATTTAGTCCCAAGACCGTGAAACTGTCCCGAACTAAGGCCTAGATGCTCGTCCTACATCTGGCCCTGACACTGTCCCTAACTAAGGCCCTAACACTATTGCTAACTGAGGACCTGACACTGGACCTATCAGGGGCCCGCTACTCCTAACTAACGCCTTGACACTGTCCCTTACTTAGGCCCTGCTACCATCAATATCTAAAGTCCTGACATTATCCTGAGCTAATATCCTAACTCATCTCTTACCAAGGTCCTGAAACTCTCCCTAAGGAAGCCCTGATGCTCTCCCTAAGTGAGGCCTTGAGGCTGTCCCTAACAGAGGCCCTGATAATATCTTTTTTTTTTTTTAATTTTATTTATTTATTTCTTTATGGCTGTGTTGGGTCTTCGCTTCTGTGCGAGGGCTCTCTCCAGTTGCGGCAAGTGGGGGCCACTCTTCATTGCGGTGCGCGGGCCTCTCACCATCGCGGCCTCTCTTGTTGCGGAGCTCAGGCTCCAGACGCGCAGGCTCAGCAGCTCTCGCCCCCGGGCCTAGCTGCCCCGTGGCATGTGGGATCTTCCCAGACCAGGGCTCGAACCCGTGTCCCCTGCATTGGCAGGCAGACTCCCAACCACTGCGCCACCAGGGAAGCCCCTGATAATATCTTTAACATAGCACCTGAGGCTGATCCTACCATGGCTCTTATGTTGCTCCTAAGTCATGCCCTGACACTGTCCCTAGCTAAGGCCCTGACGCTAGGCCTCACTCAGGCCCTGTCGCTCTCCCTAAGTCAGGCTCTGACGCTGTCCCTACCTGAAGCCCTGACACTCACTGGTCCTTAATTAGGCCCTGATGCTCTAAGTACCCAAGGTCTTGACACTATCCCTAGGTCATTTCCTGACACTATCCCTAGATCTTAACCTAACATTCTCTTTAGCTAATGTCGAGATTAGCTAAAGAGATTCTTTACAACGAGATTGTTTCATCTTCTGAATATGGTTTTCTTAAAAACATAATTTTTATAGTGTTACTAACTTTAAACAAAATGTACTCAACTGCTGTGGAATAGTCCTTCATAGGAGCGTGCATGGTTCACTTCTGCATCCGCTTGTGGTGGTGTTCAAGTTGCTTTCAGCTGTAGATCCTCTTATGCTAGCTAAATCTGTGATTCTGTCCCTAAATGAGGCCCTGAAGTTAGGTCCGAGGCCGTGAACCTGTCCCTAACTGAGGCCTGGGGGCTCGTCCTAACGCAGGTCCTGACATTGTCCCTAACTAAGGCCCTGACACTACACCTAACTCCGTCACTGACACCGTACCTAACAAAGGCTCTGATGCTAGTCCGAACTTAGGCCTGACACTGCCTCTAACTAAGGCCCTGCTGTCGTCAATATCTGAACACCTGACATTATCCTGAGCTAATACCCTGACCCATGTCTTACCAAGGTCCTGAAACTTTCCCAAAGTAAGCCCTGACGCTGTCCCTAAGTGACACCTTGAGGCTGTCCCTAACAGAGGCCCTGATAATATCTTTAACGAAGACCCTAATGCTGATCCTACAGAGACCTTTATGCTGCTCCTAAGTCATGCCCTGATACTGTCCCTTACTCAGGCCCCAAAGATAGGCCTCACTTAGGCCCTGTTGCTGTACCTTAGTTAGGCTCTGACGCTGTCCGTACATCAAGCCCTGGCACTGGTCTTGATTAAGGCCCTCACGCTGCTGCTAACTAAGGCCCTGATGCTCTCAATGACTAAGGTCTTCTCGTTATCCCTTGGTCATTTCCTTTCACTATCTCTGGCCTGGAACCTGACTCTGTCCCGAGATAATCTCCTGCATCTTATGCTGACTGAAACCCTAATGCTCTCCCTAACTAAGGCCCTGACTACTCCTAACTAAGGCCATGACACTGTCTCTAACAAAGGCCCAGAATCTGTCCCTAATATAGGCCCTGCTGCCAGCTATAACTAAACTCCTGACACTCTCCTGAGATAATATCCTGACCAATTTCTAACCAAGGTCTTGACACTCTCCCTAAGAAAGCCCTGTCGCTGTCTTTAAGTGAAGACCTGTGGCTGTCCGTAACTCAGGCCCTGAAGCTTTCCCTAACTGAGGCCTTGACGCTGTGACTAACTAGGGCTCTGGTCATCTTTAACTAAGAGCCTAAAGCTGATCCAACAAAGGCACTGATGCTGCTCCTAAGTCACTCCCTGACAGTGTCCCCAGCTGAGGGCCTGACATTAGGCCTCACTCAGACCCTGTCGCTCTCCCTAAGTCAGGCCCTGATACTGTCCCTACCTGAAGCCCTAACACTGGTTCTGAATAAGGCCCTGATATTCTCAGTAACCAAGGTCTTCACACTATCCTTAGGTCGTTTCCTGACACGATTCCTAGCCTTCACCCTAACCCTGTCCCGAGTTACTATCCTACGTCTTATGCTAACTAAAGACCTTATGCTGTGCCTATCTCAGGCACTGAATTTAGTCCCAAGACCGCTAGACTGTCCCTCACTGGGCTCCATGCCCTTATCGTCACAATGTTCCGTGACCACTGTCATCACAATGCTCCACGCCCTTATCATCACAATGCCCCATGACCCCTGTCATCACAACGCTCCATGACCCCTTCCATCACAATGCTCCGTGACCCCTTTCATCAAAATGCGCCATGACCATTGTCATCACAATGCTCCATGACCCCTGGCATCCCAAAGCTCCATGACCACTCTTATCGCAATGCTTCATGACCCTTGTCATCGCAATGCTACATACCATTGTCATCACAATGCTCCATACCCCATGTCATCACATTGGCCCATAACCCTTGTCTCACAATGTTCCATGCTCTAGTGATCACAATGCTCCATTACCCTTGTCATCACAATGCCCCGTGAACCCTGTCATCACAATTCTCCAGGCCCCCTGTCATCACAATGAGCCATGACACCTTTCATCACAATGATCCATGGCCCTTGTCATCACAATGCTCCCTGGTGCACGTCATCACAAAGATCCATGACCACTTTCAGCACAATGCTCCATGACCCCTTTCATCAAAATTCTTCATGACTATTTTCATCACAATGCTCCATGAGCCCTGTCATTAAAATGCTCCCTGACCCCTGTCATCACCATGATCCATGGCCCTTGTCATCACAGTGCTCCTTCGCTCTTGTCGTAACAATGCTCCATGATCCCTGTCATCACAATGATCCATGATTCCTTTCATCACAATTCTCCTTTTCCCCTTTCATTACAATGATCCCTGGAGTTTGTCAAAACAATGCTCCTCGATTCCCTGTAATCACAATGATCCATGACCCCTTTCATGACAATGCTCCATTACCCCACTAATCACAATGATCCATGGTGATTGTCATCAGAATGCTCCATGACCCTTGTCATCACAATGTTCCAGGTCGTTGTAATCACAATGTTCCATGACCCCTTTCACCACAAAGCTCCAAGATCCCTGTCATCACAATGCCCCATGACTCCTATCATCACAATGCTCCATGGCACTTGTCCTCACAATGCTCCATGACCCCTGTCATCACAATGCTCCATAGCGCTTTTCATCACAGTCCTCCATGACCACGTTCATCACAATGCTCCATGACCATTTTCATCACAATTCTCCATGACCACTTTCATCACAATGCCCCATGAACTCTGTCATCACAATGCTCCATGGCCCTTGTCATCACAATTCTCCATGACCCCTGTCATCACAATTCTCCATGGCCCTTGTCATCACAGTGCTCCATGGCGCTTGTCATCACAATGATCCAGAGCCTTAGTTCCTGAGTTGGGAGTAGTATCATTGCCTCAATTAGGGAAAATGTCAGTGACTGAGGTGGGAGTAGTGTGAGGGCCCTTGTTAGGGACACTGTCAGTGCCAGAGTTAGGTGTAGTGTTAGGGTTTTAGTTACGTACACTGTCAGAGCCTGAGTTGGGAATAGTGTCAGGGCCTTAGTTATGGACTGTGTCATTGGCTGAGTTAGGAGTAGTGTCAGGGCCTTAGTTATGAGTAGTATCAGTACCTTCGTTAGGTATTGTATCAGCGCCTCAGTTAGGAATAGATTCAGGGCCTTATTTTGGGACAGTGTAGGTGCCTGAGTTAGGAGTTTTGTCGGCCTTAGTTAGGGACCTTTTCAGGGCCTGAGTTAGGAGTAATGTCAGGGCCTTCCTTAGGTATTGTATCAGTGCCTGAGTTAGGAATAGTGTCAAGGCCTTAGTTAGGGACATTGCCAGGGCATGATTTAGGAGGAGTGTTAGGGTGTGAGTTATGAACAGTGTCAGGGCCTTTGTTAGTGACAGTGTCAGTTCCTGAGTTAGGAGTAGAGTCAGGGCCTAAGTTAGGGACAGTGCCAGTGCTGAGTTCGTAGTAGTATCAGGGCCTTAGTTAGAGACAGTGTCAGGGCCTGAGTTAGGAGTAGTGTCAGAGGCTTTGTTAGGGACAGTGTCAGTGCCTGAGTTGAGAGTAGCGTCACAGCTTTAGTTAGGGCCAGTGTCTGGGCCTTAGTTAAGACCAGTGTCAGGGCCTATGATAGGAATCAGATCAGGGCCTGTGTTACGAGTAGTGTCAGGGCCTTAGTTAAGGACAGTGTCAGGGCCTAAGTCCTGATTATTACTAACTTTCCTGACTAAGGATTTTTGACACTACTGCTAATTCAGGTCCTGATAATATCCCTTACTAAGGCAATGACCCTTTCCCTGGCTATGGCCCTGAACTTCTCCTAAGTCAGGCCCTGATACTGTCCCTAACAATGGCCCTGACACTACACCTAACTTCGGCCCCGAAATGATACCTAACAAAGGCTTTGTTGCTTGTCTAAACTAAAGCCCTAAAATTGGTCTTAAATAAGGCCTTGACACTAATCCTAACTCAGGCCCTAACACTGTCCCTAGCTAAGGCCCTGACAGTACGCCTAACTCAGGCCCTCGTACGAATCCTAACAATGGCTCTGATGCTAGTCCAAACTAAGGGCCTGAAATTGGTCCTAAATAAGGCCTTGACACGAATCGTAACTCAGGCCCTAGCACTGTCCCTAACTAGGTCTCTGACAGTACACCTAACTCAGACCCTGACACTGTCCCTAAGCAAGGCCCTGACACTACTCCTCAGTCCCTTACACTGTACCTAACAAAGTCACTGATGCTAGGCCTAACTCAGGCCCTGAAACTGTCTGTAACTAAGGCCCTGCTGCCATCAGTATGTAAAGTCCTGACATTATGCTGAGCTAATATCCTGACCTATGTCTTTCCAAGGTCCTGAAACTGTCCCAAAGTAAGCCCTGACGCTGTCCGTAAATGAAGACCTGAGGCTGTCCCTAACTCAGGCCCTGAAGCTTTCCTTAACTGAAGCCTTGAAGCTGTGACTAACTCAGGCCCTGATCATGTATTTCACGAAGACCTTAATGCTGATCCAGCAAAGACGCTGATGCTGCTCCAAAGTCATGCCTTGACAGTGTGCCCAGCAAAGGGCCTGACGCTAGGCCTCACTCAGGCCCTGTCGCTCTCCCGAAGTCAGGTCCTGACACTGTCACTAACTAAGGCCCTGACTCTACTCCTAACTCAGTCCCGTACATTGTACCTAACAAAGGCTCTGATGCTAGTCATAACTCAAGCCCTGACACTGTCTCTGACTAAGGGCTGCTGCCATCAATATCTAAAGTCCTGACATTATCCGGAGCTAATATCCTGACCCATGTCTTACCAAGGTCCTGAAACTGTCCCAAAGTAAGCCCTGACGCTGTCCCTAAGTGAGGCCTTGCAACTTTCCCTAATTAACTCAGGCCTTAATGCTGTGACTAACTCAGAACCTGGTCATGTCTTTAACTAAGACCCTAAGGCTGATCCAACAGAGGGCCTGAGGCTGCTCCTAAGTCATGCCCTGACAGTGTCCCCAGCTAAGGGTCTGATGCTAGGCCTCACTCAGACCCTATCACTCTCCCTAAGTCAGGCTCTGATGCTGTCCCTACCTGAAGCCCTAACACTGGTTCTGAATAAGGCCCTGAGAGTCTCAGTAACAAAGGTCTTCACACTATCCTTAGGTCATTTCCTGACACTATCCCTACATGCTAAACTGACACTGTCACTAGCTAATGTCCTGCCTCTTATGCTAACTGAAGCCCTTAGGTTGTGCCTGCCTCAGGCACTGAATTTAGTCCCAAGACCGTGAAACTGTCCCGAACTAAGGCCTAGATGCTCGTCCTACATCTGGCCCTGACACTGTCCCTAACTAAGGCCCTAACACTATTGCTAACTGAGGACCTGACACTGGACCTATCAGGGGCCCGCTACTCCTAACTAACGCCTTGACACTGTCCCTTACTTAGGCCCTGCTACCATCAATATCTAAAGTCCTGACATTATCCTGAGCTAATATCCTAACTCATCTCTTACCAAGGTCCTGAAACTCTCCCTAAGGAAGCCCAGATGCTCTCCCTAAGTGAGGCCTTGAGGCTGTCCCTAACAGAGGCCCTGATAATATCTTTTTTTTTTTTAATTTTATTTATTTATTTATTTATGGCTGTGTTGGGTCTTCGCTTCTGTGCGAGGGCTCTCTCCAGTTGCGGCAAGTGGGGGCCACTCTTCATTGCGGTGCGCGGGCCTCTCACCATCGCGGCCTCTCTTGTTGCGGAGCTCAGGCTCCAGACGCGCAGGCTCAGCAGCTCTCGCCCCCGGGCCTAGCTGCCCCGTGGCATGTGGGATCTTCCCAGACCAGGGCTCGAACCCGTGTCCCCTGCATTGGCAGGCAGACTCCCAACCACTGCGCCACCAGGGAAGCCCCTGATAATATCTTTAACATAGCACCTGAGGCTGATCCTACCATGGCTCTTATGTTGCTCCTAAGTCATGCCCTGACACTGTCCCTAGCTAAGGCCCTGACGCTAGGCCTCACTCAGGCCCTGTCGCTCTCCCTAAGTCAGGCTCTGACGCTGTCCCTACCCGAAACCCTGACACTCACTGGTCCTTAATTAGGCCCTGATGCTCTAAGTAACCAAGGTCTTGACACTATCCCTAGGTCATTTCCTGACACTATCCCTAGATCTTAACCTAGCATTCTCTTTAGCTAATGTCGAGATTAGCTAAAGAGATTCTTTAGAACGAGATTGTTTCATCTTCTGAATATGGTTTTCTTAAAAACATAATTTTTATAGTGTTACTAACTTTAAACAAAATGTACTCAACTGCTGTGGAATAGTCCTTCATAGGAGCGTGCATGGTTCACTTCTGCATCCGCTTGTGGTGGTGTTCAAGTTGCTTTCAGCTGTAGATCCTCTTATGCTAGCTAAATCTGTGATTCTGTCCCTAAATGAGGCCCTGAAGTTAGGTCCGAGGCCGTGAACCTGTCCCTAACTGAGGCCTGGGGGCTCGTCCTAACGCAGGTCCTGACATTGTCCCTAACTAAGGCCCTGACACTACACCTAACTCCGTCACTGACACCGTACCTAACAAAGGCTCTGATGCTAGTCCGAACTTAGGCCTGACACTGCCTCTAACTAAGGCCCTGCTGTCGTCAATATCTGAACACCTGACATTATCCTGAGCTAATACCCTGACCCATGTCTTACCAAGGTCCTGAAACTTTCCCAAAGTAAGCCCTGACGCTGTCCCTAAGTGACACCTTGAGGCTGTCCCTAACAGAGGCCCTGATAATATCTTTAACGAAGACCCTAATGCTGATCCTACAGAGACCTTTATGCTGCTCCTAAGTCATGCCCTGATACTGTCCCTTACTCAGGCCCCAAAGATAGGCCTCACTTAGGCCCTGTTGCTGTACCTTAGTTAGGCTCTGACGCTGTCCGTACATCAAGCCCTGGCACTGGTCTTGATTAAGGCCCTCACGCTGCTGCTAACTAAGGCCCTGATGCTCTCAATGACTAAGGTCTTCTCGTTATCCCTTGGTCATTTCCTTTCACTATCTCTGGCCTGGAACCTGACTCTGTCCCGAGATAATCTCCTGCATCTTATGCTGACTGAAACCCTAATGCTCTCCCTAACTAAGGCCCGGACTACTCCTAACTAAGGCCATGACACTGTCTCTAACAAAGGCCCAGAATCTGTCCCTAATATAGGCCCTGCTGCCAGCTATAACTAAACTCCTGACACTCTCCTGAGATAATATCCTGACCCATTTCTAACCAAGGTCTTGACACTCTCCCTAAGAAAGCCCTGTCGCTGTCTTTAAGTGAAGACCTGTGGCTGTCCGTAACTCAGGCCCTGAAGCTTTCCCTAACTGAGGCCTTGACGCTGTGACTAACTAGGGCTCTGGTCATCTTTAACTAAGAGCCTAAAGCTGATCCAACAAAGGCACTGATGCTGCTCCTAAGTCACTCCCTGACAGTGTCCCCAGCTGAGGGCCTGACATTAGGCCTCACTCAGACCCTGTCGCTCTCCCTAAGTCAGGCCCTGATACTGTCCCTAGCTGAAGCCCTAACACTGGTTCTGAATAAGGCCCTGATATTCTCAGTAACCAAGGTCTTCACACTATCCTTAGGTCGTTTCCTGACACGATTCCTAGCCTTCACCCTAACCCTGTCCCGAGTTACTATCCTACGTCTTATGCTAACTAAAGACCTTATGCTGTGCCTATCTCAGGCACTGAATTTAGTCCCAAGACCGCTAGACTGTCCCTCACTGGGCTCCATGCCCTTATCGTCACAATGTTCCGTGACCACTGTCATCACAATGCTCCACGCCCTTATCATCACAATGCCCCATGACCCCTGTCATCACAACGCTCCATGACCCCTTCCATCACAATGCTCCGTGACCCCTTTCATCAAAATGCGCCATGACCATTGTCATCACAATGCTCCATGACCCCTGGCATCCCAAAGCTCCATGACCACTCTTATCGCAATGCTTCATGACCCTTGTCATCGCAATGCTACATACCATTGTCATCACAATGCTCCATACCCCATGTCATCACATTGGCCCATGACCCTTGTCTCACAATGTTCCATGCTCTAGTGATCACAATGCTCCATTACCCTTGTCATCACAATGCCCCGTGAACCCTGTCATCACAATTCTCCAGGCCCCCTGTCATCACAATGAGCCATGACACCTTTCATCACAATGATCCATGGCCCTTGTCATCACAATGCTCCCTGGTGCACGTCATCACAAAGATCCATGACCACTTTCAGCACAATGCTCCATGACCCCTTTCATCAAAATTCTTCATGACTATTTTCATCACAATGCTCCATGAGCCCTGTCATTAAAATGCTCCCTGACCCCTGTCATCACCATGATCCATGGCCCTTGTCATCACAGTGCTCCTTCGCTCTTGTCGTAACAATGCTCCATGATCCCTGTCATCACAATGATCCATGATTCCTTTCATCACAATTCTCCTTTTCCCCTTTCATTACAATGATCCCTGGAGTTTGTCAAAACAATGCTCCTCGATTCCCTGTAATCACAATGATCCATGACCCCTTTCATGACAATGCTCCATTACCCCACTAATCACAATGATCCATGGTGATTGTCATCAGAATGCTCCATGACCCTTGTCATCACAATGCTCCAGGTCGTTGTAATCACAATGTTCCATGACCCCTTTCACCACAAAGCTCCAAGATCCCTGTCATCACAATGCCCCATGACTCCTATCATCACAATGCTCCATGGCACTTGTCCTCACAATGCTCCATGACCCCTGTCATCACAATGCTCCATAGCGCTTTTCATCACAGTCCTCCATGACCACGTTCATCACAATGCTCCATGACCATTTTCATCACAATTCTCCATGACCACTTTCATCACAATGCCCCATGAACTCTGTCATCACAATGCTCCATGGCCCTTGTCATCACAATTCTCATTCTCCATGACCCCTGTCATCACAATTCTCCATGGCCCTTGTCATCACAGTGCTCCATGGCGCTTGTCATCACAATGATCCAGAGCCTTAGTTCCTGAGTTGGGAGTAGTATCATTGCCTCAATTAGGGAAAATGTCAGTGACTGAGTTGGGAGTAGTGTGAGGGCCCTTGTTAGGGACACTGTCAGTGCCAGAGTTAGGTGTAGTGTTAGGGTTTTAGTTACGTACACTGTCAGAGCCTGAGTTGGGAATAGTGTCTGGGCCTTAGTTATGGACTGTGTCATTGGCTGAGTTAGGAGTAGTGTCAGGGCCTTAGTTAGGAGTAGCATCAGTACCTTCGTTAGGTATTGTATCAGCGCCTCAGTTAGGAATAGATTCAGGGCCTTATTTTGGGACAGTGTAGGTGCCTGAGTTAGGAGTTTTGTCGGCCTTAGTTAGGGACCTTTTCAGGGCCTGAGTTAGGAGTAATGTCAGGGCCTTCCTTAGGTATTGTATCAGTGCCTGAGTTAGGAATAGTGTCAAGGCCTTAGTTAGGGACATGCCAGGGCATGATTTAGGAGGAGTGTTAGGGTGTGAGTTATGAACAGTGTCAGGGCCTTTGTTAGTGACAGTGTCAGTTCCTGAGTTAGGAGTAGAGTCAGGGCCTAAGTTAGGGACAGTGCCAGTGCTGAGTTCGTAGTAGTATCAGGGCCTTAGTTAGAGACAGTGTCAGGCCTGAGTTAGGAGTAGTGTCAGAGGCTTTGTTAGGGACAGTGTCAGTGCCTGAGTTGAGAGTAGCGTCACAGCTTTAGTTAGGGCCAGTGTCTGGCCTTAGTTAAGACCAGTGTCAGGGCCTATGATAGGAATCAGATCAGGCCTGTGTTACAGTAGTGTCAGGGCCTAGTTAAGGACAGTGTCAGGGCCTAAGTCCTGATTATTACTAACTTTCCTGACTAAGGATTTTTGACACTACTGCTAATTCAGGTCCTGATAATATCCCTTACTAAGGCAATGACCCTTTCCCTGGCTATGGCCCTGAACTTCTCCTAAGTCAGGCCCTGATACTGTCCCTAACAATGGCCCTGACACTACACCTAACTTCGGCCCCGAAATGATACCTAACAAAGGCTTTGTTGCTAGTCCAAACTAAAGCCCTAAAATTGGTCTTAAATAAGGCCTTGACACTAATCCTAACTCAGGCCCTAACACTGTCCCTAGCTAAGGCCCTGACAGTACGCCTAACTCAGGCCCTCGTACGAATCCTAACAATGGCTCTGATGCTAGTCCAAACTAAGGGCCTGAAATTGGTCCTAAATAAGGCCTTGACACGAATCGTAACTCAGGCCCTAGCACTGTCCCTAACTAGGTCTCTGACAGTACACCTAACTCAGACCCTGACACTGTCCCTAAGCAAGGCCCTGACACTACTCCTCAGTCCCTTACACTGTACCTAACAAAGTCACTGATGCTAGGCCTAACTCAGGCCCTGAAACTGTCTGTAACTAAGGCCCTGCTGCCATCAGTATGTAAAGTCCTGACATTATGCTGAGCTAATATCCTGACCTATGTCTTTCCAAGGTCCTGAAACTGTCCCAAAGTAAGCCCTGACGCTGTCCGTAAATGAAGACCTGAGGCTGTCCCTAACTCAGGCCCTGAAGCTTTCCTTAACTGAAGCCTTGAAGCTGTGACTAACTCAGGCCCTGATCATGTATTTCACGAAGACCTTAATGCTGATCCAGCAAAGACGCTGATGCTGCTCCAAAGTCATGCCTTGACAGTGTGCCCAGCAAAGGGCCTGACGCTAGGCCTCACTCAGGCCCTGTCGCTCTCCCGAAGTCAGGTCCTGACACTGTCACTAACTAAGGCCCTGACTCTACTCCTAACTCAGTCCCGTACATTGTACCTAACAAAGGCTCTGATGCTAGTCATAACTCAAGGCCTGACACTGTCTCTAACTAAGGGCTGCTGCCATCAATATCTAAAGTCCTGACATTATCCGGAGCTAATATCCTGACCCATGTCTTACCAAGGTCCTGAAACTGTCCCAAAGTAAGCCCTGACGCTGTCCCTAAGTGAGGCCCTGCAACTTTCCCTAATTAACTCAGGCCTTAATGCTGTGACTAACTCAGAACCTGGTCATGTCTTTAACTAAGACCCTAAGGCTGATCCAACAGAGGCCCTGAGGCTGCTCCTAAGTCATGCCCTGACAGTGTCCCCAGCTAAGGGTCTGATGCTAGGCCTCACTCAGACCCTATCACTCTCCCTAAGTCAGGCTCTGATGCTGTCCCTACCTGAAGCCCTAACACTGGTTCTGAATAAGGCCCTGAGAGTCTCAGTAACAAAGGTCTTCACACTATCCTTAGGTCATTTCCTGACACTATCCCTACATGCTAAACTGACACTGTCACTAGCTAATGTCCTGCCTCTTATGCTAACTGAAGCCCTTAGGTTGTGCCTGCCTCAGGCACTGAATTTAGTCCCAAGACCGTGAAACTGTCCCGAACTAAGGCCTAGATGCTCGTCCTACATCTGGCCCTGACACTGTCCCTAACTAAGGCCCTAACACTATTGCTAACTGAGGACCTGACACTGGACCTATCAGGGGCCCGCTACTCCTAACTAACGCCTTGACACTGTCCCTTACTTAGGCCCTGCTACCATCAATATCTAAAGTCCTGACATTATCCTGAGCTAATATCCTAACTCATCTCTTACCAAGGTCCTGAAACTCTCCCTAAGGAAGCCCAGATGCTCTCCCTAAGTGAGGCCTTGAGGCTGTCCCTAACAGAGGCCCTGATAATATCTTTTTTTTTTTTTAAATTTTATTTATTTATTTATTTATGGCTGTGTTGGGTCTTCGCTTCTGTGCGAGGGCTCTCTCCAGTTGCGGCAAGTGGGGGCCACTCTTCATTGCGGTGCGCGGGCCTCTCACCATCGCGGCCTCTCTTGTTGCGGAGCTCAGGCTCCAGACGCGCAGGCTCAGCAGCTCTCGCCCCCGGGCCTAGCTGCCCCGTGGCATGTGGGATCTTCCCAGACCAGGGCTCGAACCCGTGTCCCCTGCATTGGCAGGCAGACTCCCAACCACTGCGCCACCAGGGAAGCCCCTGATAATATCTTTAACATAGCACCTGAGGCTGATCCTACCATGGCTCTTATGTTGCTCCTAAGTCATGCCCTGACACTGTCCCTAGCTAAGGCCCTGACGCTAGGCCTCACTCAGGCCCTGTCGCTCTCCCTAAGTCAGGCTCTGACGCTGTCCCTACCTGAAGCCCTGACACTCACTGGTCCTTAATTAGGCCCTGATGCTCTAAGTAACCAAGGTCTTGACACTATCCCTAGGTCATTTCCTGACACTATCCCTAGATCTTAACCTAACATTCTCTTTAGCTAATGTCGAGATTAGCTAAAGAGATTCTTTAGAACGAGATTGTTTCATCTTCTGAATATGGTTTTCTTAAAAACATAATTTTTATAGTGTTACTAACTTTAAACAAAATGTACTCAACTGCTGTGGAATAGTCCTTCATAGGAGCGTGCATGGTTCACTTCTGCATCCGCTTGTGGTGGTGTTCAAGTTGCTTTCAGCTGTAGATCCTCTTATGCTAGCTAAATCTGTGATTCTGTCCCTAAATGAGGCCCTGAAGTTAGGTCCGAGGCCGTGAACCTGTCCCTAACTGAGGCCTGGGGGCTCGTCCTAACGCAGGTCCTGACATTGTCCCTAACTAAGGCCCTGACACTACACCTAACTCCGTCACTGACACCGTACCTAACAAAGGCTCTGATGCTAGTCCGAACTTAGGCCTGACACTGCCTCTAACTAAGGCCCTGCTGTCGTCAATATCTGAACACCTGACATTATCCTGAGCTAATACCCTGACCCATGTCTTACCAAGGTCCTGAAACTTTCCCAAAGTAAGCCCTGACGCTGTCCCTAAGTGACACCTTGAGGCTGTCCCTAACAGAGGCCCTGATAATATCTTTAACGAAGACCCTAATGCTGATCCTACAGAGACCTTTATGCTGCTCCTAAGTCATGCCCTGATACTGTCCCTTACTCAGGCCCCAAAGATAGGCCTCACTTAGGCCCTGTTGCTGTACCTTAGTTAGGCTCTGACGCTGTCCGTACATCAAGCCCTGGCACTGGTCTTGATTAAGGCCCTCACGCTGCTGCTAACTAAGGCCCTGATGCTCTCAATGACTAAGGTCTTCTCGTTATCCCTTGGTCATTTCCTTTCACTATCTCTGGCCTGGAACCTGACTCTGTCCCGAGATAATCTCCTGCATCTTATGCTGACTGAAACCCTAATGCTCTCCCTAACTAAGTCCCTGACTACTCCTAACTAAGGCCATGACACTGTCTCTAACAAAGGCCCAGAATCTGTCCCTAATATAGGCCCTGCTGCCAGCTATAACTAAACTCCTGACACTCTCCTGAGATAATATCCTGACCCATTTCTAACCAAGGTCTTGACACTCTCCCTAAGAAAGCCCTGTCGCTGTCTTTAAGTGAAGACCTGTGGCTGTCCGTAACTCAGGCCCTGAAGCTTTCCCTAACTGAGGCCTTGACGCTGTGACTAACTAGGGCTCTGGTCATCTTTAACTAAGAGCCTAAAGCTGATCCAACAAAGGCACTGATGCTGCTCCTAAGTCACTCCCTGACAGTGTCCCCAGCTGAGGGCCTGACATTAGGCCTCACTCAGACCCTGTCGCTCTCCCTAAGTCAGGCCCTGATACTGTCCCTAGCTGAAGCCCTAACACTGGTTCTGAATAAGGCCCTGATATTCTCAGTAACCAAGGTCTTCACACTATCCTTAGGTCGTTTCCTGACACGATTCCTAGCCTTCACCCTAACCCTGTCCCGAGTTACTATCCTACGTCTTATGCTAACTAAAGACCTTATGCTGTGCCTATCTCAGGCACTGAATTTAGTCCCAAGACCGCTAGACTGTCCCTCACTGGGCTCCATGCCCTTATCGTCACAATGTTCCGTGACCACTGTCATCACAATGCTCCACGCCCTTATCATCACAATGCCCCATGACCCCTGTCATCACAACGCTCCATGACCCCTTCCATCACAATGCTCCGTGACCCCTTTCATCAAAATGCGCCATGACCATTGTCATCACAATGCTCCATGACCCCTGGCATCCCAAAGCTCCATGACCACTCTTATCGCAATGCTTCATGACCCTTGTCATCGCAATGCTACATACCATTGTCATCACAATGCTCCATACCCCATGTCATCACATTGGCCCATGACCCTTGTCTCACAATGTTCCATGCTCTAGTGATCACAATGCTCCATTACCCTTGTCATCACAATGCCCCGTGAACCCTGTCATCACAATTCTCCAGGCCCCCTGTCATCACAATGAGCCATGACACCTTTCATCACAATGATCCATGGCCCTTGTCATCACAATGCTCCCTGGTGCACGTCATCACAAAGATCCATGACCACTTTCAGCACAATGCTCCATGACCCCTTTCATCAAAATTCTTCATGACTATTTTCATCACAATGCTCCATGAGCCCTGTCATTAAAATGCTCCCTGACCCCTGTCATCACCATGATCCATGGCCCTTGTCATCACAGTGCTCCTTCGCTCTTGTCGTAACAATGCTCCATGATCCCTGTCATCACAATGATCCATGATTCCTTTCATCACAATTCTCCTTTTCCCCTTTCATTACAATGATCCCTGGAGTTTGTCAAAACAATGCTCCTCGATTCCCTGTAATCACAATGATCCATGACCCCTTTCATGACAATGCTCCATTACCCCACTAATCACAATGATCCATGGTGATTGTCATCAGAATGCTCCATGACCCTTGTCATCACAATGCTCCAGGTCGTTGTAATCACAATGTTCCATGACCCCTTTCACCACAAAGCTCCAAGATCCCTGTCATCACAATGCCCCATGACTCCTATCATCACAATGCTCCATGGCACTTGTCCTCACAATGCTCCATGACCCCTGTCATCACAATGCTCCATAGCGCTTTTCATCACAGTCCTCCATGACCACGTTCATCACAATGCTCCATGACCATTTTCATCACAATTCTCCATGACCACTTTCATCACAATGCCCCATGAACTCTGTCATCACAATGCTCCATGGCCCTTGTCATCACAATTCTCCATGACCCCTGTCATCACAATTCTCCATGGCCCTTGTCATCACAGTGCTCCATGGCGCTTGTCATCACAATGATCCAGAGCCTTAGTTCCTGAGTTGGGAGTAGTATCATTGCCTCAATTAGGGAAAATGTCAGTGACTGAGTTGGGAGTAGTGTGAGGGCCCTTGTTAGGGACACTGTCAGTGCCAGAGTTAGGTGTAGTGTTAGGGTTTTAGTTACGTACACTGTCAGAGCCTGAGTTGGGAATAGTGTCAGGGCCTTAGTTATGGACTGTGTCATTGGCTGAGTTAGGAGTAGTGTCAGGGCCTTAGTTAGGAGTAGCATCAGTACCTTCGTTAGGTATTGTATCAGCGCCTCAGTTAGGAATAGATTCAGGGCCTTATTTTGGGACAGTGTAGGTGCCTGAGTTAGGAGTTTTGTCGGCCTTAGTTAGGGACCTTTTCAGGGCCTGAGTTAGGAGTAATGTCAGGGCCTTCCTTAGGTATTGTATCAGTGCCTGAGTTAGGAATAGTGTCAAGGCCTTAGTTAGGGACATTGCCAGGGCATGATTTAGGAGGAGTGTTAGGGTGTGAGTTATGAACAGTGTCAGGGCCTTTGTTAGTGACAGTGTCAGTTCCTGAGTTAGGAGTAGAGTCAGGGCCTAAGTTAGGGACAGTGCCAGTGCTGAGTTCGTAGTAGTATCAGGGCCTTAGTTAGAGACAGTGTCAGGGCCTGAGTTAGGAGTAGTGTCAGAGGCTTTGTTAGGGACAGTGTCAGTGCCTGAGTTGAGAGTAGCGTCACAGCTTTAGTTAGGGCCAGTGTCTGGGCCTTAGTTAAGACCAGTGTCAGGGCCTATGATAGGAATCAGATCAGGGCCTGTGTTACGAGTAGTGTCAGGGCCTTAGTTAAGGACAGTGTCAGGGCCTAAGTCCTGATTATTACTAACTTTCCTGACTAAGGATTTTTGACACTACTGCTAATTCAGGTCCTGATAATATCCCTTACTAAGGCAATGACCCTTTCCCTGGCTATGGCCCTGAACTTCTCCTAAGTCAGGCCCTGATACTGTCCCTAACAATGGCCCTGACACTACACCTAACTTCGGCCCCGAAATGATACCTAACAAAGGCTTTGTTGCTAGTCCAAACTAAAGCCCTAAAATTGGTCTTAAATAAGGCCTTGACACTAATCCTAACTCAGGCCCTAACACTGTCCCTAGCTAAGGCCCTGACAGTACGCCTAACTCAGGCCCTCGTACGAATCCTAACAATGGCTCTGATGCTAGTCCAAACTAAGGGCCTGAAATTGGTCCTAAATAAGGCCTTGACACGAATCGTAACTCAGGCCCTAGCACTGTCCCTAACTAGGTCTCTGACAGTACACCTAACTCAGACCCTGACACTGTCCCTAAGCAAGGCCCTGACACTACTCCTCAGTCCCTTACACTGTACCTAACAAAGTCACTGATGCTAGGCCTAACTCAGGCCCTGAAACTGTCTGTAACTAAGGCCCTGCTGCCATCAGTATGTAAAGTCCTGACATTATGCTGAGCTAATATCCTGACCTATGTCTTTCCAAGGTCCTGAAACTGTCCCAAAGTAAGCCCTGACGCTGTCCGTAAATGAAGACCTGAGGCTGTCCCTAACTCAGGCCCTGAAGCTTTCCTTAACTGAAGCCTTGAAGCTGTGACTAACTCAGGCCCTGATCATGTATTTCACGAAGACCTTAATGCTGATCCAGCAAAGACGCTGATGCTGCTCCAAAGTCATGCCTTGACAGTGTGCCCAGCAAAGGGCCTGACGCTAGGCCTCACTCAGGCCCTGTCGCTCTCCCGAAGTCAGGTCCTGACACTGTCACTAACTAAGGCCCTGACTCTACTCCTAACTCAGTCCCGTACATTGTACCTAACAAAGGCTCTGATGCTAGTCATAACTCAAGGCCTGACACTGTCTCTAACTAAGGGCTGCTGCCATCAATATCTAAAGTCCTGACATTATCCGGAGCTAATATCCTGACCCATGTCTTACCAAGGTCCTGAAACTGTCCCAAAGTAAGCCCTGACGCTGTCCCTAAGTGAGGCCCTGCAACTTTCCCTAATTAACTCAGGCCTTAATGCTGTGACTAACTCAGAACCTGGTCATGTCTTTAACTAAGACCCTAAGGCTGATCCAACAGAGGCCCTGAGGCTGCTCCTAAGTCATGCCCTGACAGTGTCCCCAGCTAAGGGTCTGATGCTAGGCCTCACTCAGACCCTATCACTCTCCCTAAGTCAGGCTCTGATGCTGTCCCTACCTGAAGCCCTAACACTGGTTCTGAATAAGGCCCTGAGAGTCTCAGTAACAAAGGTCTTCACACTATCCTTAGGTCATTTCCTGACACTCTCCCTACATGCTAAACTGACACTGTCACTAGCTAATGTCCTGCCTCTTATGCTAACTGAAGCCCTTAGGTTGTGCCTGCCTCAGGCACTGAATTTAGTCCCAAGACCGTGAAACTGTCCCGAACTAAGGCCTAGATGCTCGTCCTACATCTGGCCCTGACACTGTCCCTAACTAAGGCCCTAACACTATTGCTAACTGAGGACCTGACACTGGACCTATCAGGGGCCCGCTACTCCTAACTAACGCCTTGACACTGTCCCTTACTTAGGCCCTGCTACCATCAATATCTAAAGTCCTGACATTATCCTGAGCTAATATCCTAACTCATCTCTTACCAAGGTCCTGAAACTCTCCCTAAGGAAGCCCTGATGCTCTCCCTAAGTGAGGCCTTGAGGCTGTCCCTAACAGAGGCCCTGATAATATCTTTTTTTTTTTTTAATTTTATTTATTTATTTCTTTATGGCTGTGTTGGGTCTTCGCTTCTGTGCGAGGGCTCTCTCCAGTTGCGGCAAGTGGGGGCCACTCTTCATTGCGGTGCGCGGGCCTCTCACCATCGCGGCCTCTCTTGTTGCGGAGCTCAGGCTCCAGACGCGCAGGCTCAGCAGCTCTCGCCCCCGGGCCTAGCTGCCCCGTGGCATGTGGGATCTTCCCAGACCAGGGCTCGAACCCGTGTCCCCTGCATTGGCAGGCAGACTCCCAACCACTGCGCCACCAGGGAAGCCCCTGATAATATCTTTAACATAGCACCTGAGGCTGATCCTACCATGGCTCTTATGTTGCTCCTAAGTCATGCCCTGACACTGTCCCTAGCTAAGGCCCTGACGCTAGGCCTCACTCAGGCCCTGTCGCTCTCCCTAAGTCAGGCTCTGACGCTGTCCCTACCTGAAGCCCTGACACTCACTGGTCCTTAATTAGGCCCTGATGCTCTAAGTACCCAAGGTCTTGACACTATCCCTAGGTCATTTCCTGACACTATCCCTAGATCTTAACCTAACATTCTCTTTAGCTAATGTCGAGATTAGCTAAAGAGATTCTTTACAACGAGATTGTTTCATCTTCTGAATATGGTTTTCTTAAAAACATAATTTTTATAGTGTTACTAACTTTAAACAAAATGTACTCAACTGCTGTGGAATAGTCCTTCATAGGAGCGTGCATGGTTCACTTCTGCATCCGCTTGTGGTGGTGTTCAAGTTGCTTTCAGCTGTAGATCCTCTTATGCTAGCTAAATCTGTGATTCTGTCCCTAAATGAGGCCCTGAAGTTAGGTCCGAGGCCGTGAACCTGTCCCTAACTGAGGCCTGGGGGCTCGTCCTAACGCAGGTCCTGACATTGTCCCTAACTAAGGCCCTGACACTACACCTAACTCCGTCACTGACACCGTACCTAACAAAGGCTCTGATGCTAGTCCGAACTTAGGCCTGACACTGCCTCTAACTAAGGCCCTGCTGTCGTCAATATCTGAACACCTGACATTATCCTGAGCTAATACCCTGACCCATGTCTTACCAAGGTCCTGAAACTTTCCCAAAGTAAGCCCTGACGCTGTCCCTAAGTGACACCTTGAGGCTGTCCCTAACAGAGGCCCTGATAATATCTTTAACGAAGACCCTAATGCTGATCCTACAGAGACCTTTATGCTGCTCCTAAGTCATGCCCTGATACTGTCCCTTACTCAGGCCCCAAAGATAGGCCTCACTTAGGCCCTGTTGCTGTACCTTAGTTAGGCTCTGACGCTGTCCGTACATCAAGCCCTGGCACTGGTCTTGATTAAGGCCCTCACGCTGCTGCTAACTAAGGCCCTGATGCTCTCAATGACTAAGGTCTTCTCGTTATCCCTTGGTCATTTCCTTTCACTATCTCTGGCCTGGAACCTGACTCTGTCCCGAGATAATCTCCTGCATCTTATGCTGACTGAAACCCTAATGCTCTCCCTAACTAAGTCCCTGACTACTCCTAACTAAGGCCATGACACTGTCTCTAACAAAGGCCCAGAATCTGTCCCTAATATAGGCCCTGCTGCCAGCTATAACTAAACTCCTGACACTCTCCTGAGATAATATCCTGACCCATTTCTAACCAAGGTCTTGACACTCTCCCTAAGAAAGCCCTGTCGCTGTCTTTAAGTGAAGACCTGTGGCTGTCCGTAACTCAGGCCCTGAAGCTTTCCCTAACTGAGGCCTTGACGCTGTGACTAACTAGGGCTCTGGTCATCTTTAACTAAGAGCCTAAAGCTGATCCAACAAAGGCACTGATGCTGCTCCTAAGTCACTCCCTGACAGTGTCCCCAGCTGAGGGCCTGACATTAGGCCTCACTCAGACCCTGTCGCTCTCCCTAAGTCAGGCCCTGATACTGTCCCTACCTGAAGCCCTAACACTGGTTCTGAATAAGGCCCTGATATTCTCAGTAACCAAGGTCTTCACACTATCCTTAGGTCGTTTCCTGACACGATTCCTAGCCTTCACCCTAACCCTGTCCCGAGTTACTATCCTACGTCTTATGCTAACTAAAGACCTTATGCTGTGCCTATCTCAGGCACTGAATTTAGTCCCAAGACCGCTAGACTGTCCCTCACTGGGCTCCATGCCCTTATCGTCACAATGTTCCGTGACCACTGTCATCACAATGCTCCACGCCCTTATCATCACAATGCCCCATGACCCCTGTCATCACAACGCTCCATGACCCCTTCCATCACAATGCTCCGTGACCCCTTTCATCAAAATGCGCCATGACCATTGTCATCACAATGCTCCATGACCCCTGGCATCCCAAAGCTCCATGACCACTCTTATCGCAATGCTTCATGACCCTTGTCATCGCAATGCTACATACCATTGTCATCACAATGCTCCATACCCCATGTCATCACATTGGCCCATGACCCTTGTCTCACAATGTTCCATGCTCTAGTGATCACAATGCTCCATTACCCTTGTCATCACAATGCCCCGTGAACCCTGTCATCACAATTCTCCAGGCCCCCTGTCATCACAATGAGCCATGACACCTTTCATCACAATGATCCATGGCCCTTGTCATCACAATGCTCCCTGGTGCACGTCATCACAAAGATCCATGACCACTTTCAGCACAATGCTCCATGACCCCTTTCATCAAAATTCTTCATGACTATTTTCATCACAATGCTCCATGAGCCCTGTCATTAAAATGCTCCCTGACCCCTGTCATCACCATGATCCATGGCCCTTGTCATCACAGTGCTCCTTCGCTCTTGTCGTAACAATGCTCCATGATCCCTGTCATCACAATGATCCATGATTCCTTTCATCACAATTCTCCTTTTCCCCTTTCATTACAATGATCCCTGGAGTTTGTCAAAACAATGCTCCTCGATTCCCTGTAATCACAATGATCCATGACCCCTTTCATGACAATGCTCCATTACCCCACTAATCACAATGATCCATGGTGATTGTCATCAGAATGCTCCATGACCCTTGTCATCACAATGCTCCAGGTCGTTGTAATCACAATGTTCCATGACCCCTTTCACCACAAAGCTCCAAGATCCCTGTCATCACAATGCCCCATGACTCCTATCATCACAATGCTCCATGGCACTTGTCCTCACAATGCTCCATGACCCCTGTCATCACAATGCTCTATAGCGCTTTTCATCACAGTCCTCCATGACCACGTTCATCACAATGCTCCATGACCATTTTCATCACAATTCTCCATGACCACTTTCATCACAATGCCCCATGAACTCTGTCATCACAATGCTCCATGGCCCTTGTCATCACAATTCTCCATGACCCCTGTCATCACAATTCTCCATGGCCCTTGTCATCACAGTGCTCCATGGCGCTTGTCATCACAATGATCCAGAGCCTTAGTTCCTGAGTTGGGAGTAGTATCATTGCCTCAATTAGGGAAAATGTCAGTGACTGAGTTGGGAGTAGTGTGAGGGCCCTTGTTAGGGACACTGTCAGTGCCAGAGTTAGGTGTAGTGTTAGGGTTTTAGTTACGTACACTGTCAGAGCCTGAGTTGGGAATAGTGTCAGGGCCTTAGTTATGGACTGTGTCATTGGCTGAGTTAGGAGTAGTGTCAGGGCCTTAGTTATGAGTAGCATCAGTACCTTCGTTAGGTATTGTATCAGCGCCTCAGTTAGGAATAGATTCAGGGCCTTATTTTGGGACAGTGTAGGTGCCTGAGTTAGGAGTTTTGTCGGCCTTAGTTAGGGACCTTTTCAGGGCCTGAGTTAGGAGTAATGTCAGTGCCTTCCTTAGGTATTGTATCAGTGCCTGAGTTAGGAATAGTGTCAAGGCCTTAGTTAGGGACATTGCCAGGGCATGATTTAGGAGGAGTGTTAGGGTGTGAGTTATGAACAGTGTCAGGGCCTTTGTTAGTGACAGTGTCAGTTCCTGAGTTAGGAGTAGAGTCAGGGCCTAAGTTAGGGACAGTGCCAGTGCTGAGTTCGTAGTAGTATCAGGGCCTTAGTTAGAGACAGTGTCAGGGCCTGATTTAGGAGTAGTGTCAGAGGCTTTGTTAGGGACAGTGTCAGTGCCTGAGTTGAGAGTAGCGTCACAGCTTTAGTTAGGGCCAGTGTCTGGGCCTTAGTTAAGACCAGTGTCAGGGCCTATGATAGGAATCAGATCAGGGCCTGTGTTACGAGTAGTGTCAGGGCCTTAGTTAAGGACAGTGTCAGGGCCTAAGTCCTGATTATTACTAACTTTCCTGACTAAGGATTTTTGACACTACTGCTAATTCAGGTCCTGATAATATCCCTTACTAAGGCAATGACCCTTTCCCTGGCTATGGCCCTGAACTTCTCCTAAGTCAGGCCCTGATACTGTCCCTAACAATGGCCCTGACACTACACCTAACTTCGGCCCCGAAATGATACCTAACAAAGGCTTTGTTGCTAGTCCAAACTAAAGCCCTAAAATTGGTCTTAAATAAGGCCTTGACACTAATCCTAACTCAGGCCCTAACACTGTCCCTAGCTAAGGCCCTGACAGTACGCCTAACTCAGGCCCTCGTACGAATCCTAACAATGGCTCTGATGCTAGTCCAAACTAAGGGCCTGAAATTGGTCCTAAATAAGGCCTTGACACGAATCGTAACTCAGGCCCTAGCACTGTCCCTAACTAGGTCTCTGACAGTACACCTAACTCAGACCCTGACACTGTCCCTAAGCAAGGCCCTGACACTACTCCTCAGTCCCTTACACTGTACCTAACAAAGTCACTGATGCTAGGCCTAACTCAGGCCCTGAAACTGTCTGTAACTAAGGCCCTGCTGCCATCAGTATGTAAAGTCCTGACATTATGCTGAGCTAATATCCTGACCTATGTCTTTCCAAGGTCCTGAAACTGTCCCAAAGTAAGCCCTGACGCTGTCCGTAAATGAAGACCTGAGGCTGTCCCTAACTCAGGCCCTGAAGCTTTCCTTAACTGAAGCCTTGAAGCTGTGACTAACTCAGGCCCTGATCATGTATTTCACGAAGACCTTAATGCTGATCCAGCAAAGACGCTGATGCTGCTCCAAAGTCATGCCTTGACAGTGTGCCCAGCAAAGGGCCTGACGCTAGGCCTCACTCAGGCCCTGTCGCTCTCCCGAAGTCAGGTCCTGACACTGTCACTAACTAAGGCCCTGACTCTACTCCTAACTCAGTCCCGTACATTGTACCTAACAAAGGCTCTGATGCTAGTCATAACTCAAGGCCTGACACTGTCTCTAACTAAGGGCTGCTGCCATCAATATCTAAAGTCCTGACATTATCCGGAGCTAATATCCTGACCCATGTCTTACCAAGGTCCTGAAACTGTCCCAAAGTAAGCCCTGACGCTGTCCCTAAGTGAGGCCCTGCAACTTTCCCTAATTAACTCAGGCCTTAATGCTGTGACTAACTCAGAACCTGGTCATGTCTTTAACTAAGACCCTAAGGCTGATCCAACAGAGGCCCTGAGGCTGCTCCTAAGTCATGCCCTGACAGTGTCCCCAGCTAAGGGTCTGATGCTAGGCCTCACTCAGACCCTATCACTCTCCCTAAGTCAGGCTCTGATGCTGTCCCTACCTGAAGCCCTAACACTGGTTCTGAATAAGGCCCTGAGAGTCTCAGTAACAAAGGTCTTCACACTATCCTTAGGTCATTTCCTGACACTATCCCTACATGCTAAACTGACACTGTCACTAGCTAATGTCCTGCCTCTTATGCTAACTGAAGCCCTTAGGTTGTGCCTGCCTCAGGCACTGAATTTAGTCCCAAGACCGTGAAACTGTCCCGAACTAAGGCCTAGATGCTCGTCCTACATCTGGCCCTGACACTGTCCCTAACTAAGGCCCTAACAGTATTGCTAACTGAGGACCTGACACTGGACCTATCAGGGGCCCGCTACTCCTAACTAACGCCTTGACACTGTCCCTTACTTAGGCCCTGCTACCATCAATATCTAAAGTCCTGACATTATCCTGAGCTAATATCCTAACTCATCTCTTACCAAGGTCCTGAAACTCTCCCTAAGGAAGCCCAGATGCTCTCCCTAAGTGAGGCCTTGAGGCTGTCCCTAACAGAGGCCCTGATAATATCTTTTTTTTTTTTTTAATTTTATTTATTTATTTATTTATGGCTGTGTTGGGTCTTCGCTTCTGTGCGAGGGCTCTCTCCAGTTGCGGCAAGTGGGGGCCACTCTTCATTGCGGTGCGCGGGCCTCTCACCATCACGGCCTCTCTTGTTGCGGAGCTCAGGCTCCAGACGCGCAGGCTCAGCAGCTCTCGCCCCCGGGCCTAGCTGCCCCGTGGCATGTGGGATCTTCCCAGACCAGGGCTCGAACCCGTGTCCCCTGCATTGGCAGGCAGACTCCCAACCACTGCGCCACCAGGGAAGCCCCTGATAATATCTTTAACATAGCACCTGAGGCTGATCCTACCATGGCTCTTATGTTGCTCCTAAGTCATGCCCTGACACTGTCCCTAGCTAAGGCCCTGACGCTAGGCCTCACTCAGGCCCTGTCGCTCTCCCTAAGTCAGGCTCTGACGCTGTCCCTACCTGAAGCCCTGACACTCACTGGTCCTTAATTAGGCCCTGATGCTCTAAGTAACCAAGGTCTTGACACTATCCCTAGGTCATTTCCTGACACTATCCCTAGATCTTAACCTAACATTCTCTTTAGCTAATGTCGAGATTAGCTAAAGAGATTCTTTAGAACGAGATTGTTTCATCTTCTGAATATGGTTTTCTTAAAAACATAATTTTTATAGTGTTACTAACTTTAAACAAAATGTACTCAACTGCTGTGGAATAGTCCTTCATAGGAGCGTGCATGGTTCACTTCTGCATCCGCTTGTGGTGGTGTTCAAGTTGCTTTCAGCTGTAGATCCTCTTATGCTAGCTAAATCTGTGATTCTGTCCCTAAATGAGGCCCTGAAGTTAGGTCCGAGGCCGTGAACCTGTCCCTAACTGAGGCCTGGGGGCTCGTCCTAACGCAGGTCCTGACATTGTCCCTAACTAAGGCCCTGACACTACACCTAACTCCGTCACTGACACCGTACCTAACAAAGGCTCTGATGCTAGTCCGAACTTAGGCCTGACACTGCCTCTAACTAAGGCCCTGCTGTCGTCAATATCTGAACACCTGACATTATCCTGAGCTAATACCCTGACCCATGTCTTACCAAGGTCCTGAAACTTTCCCAAAGTAAGCCCTGACGCTGTCCCTAAGTGACACCTTGAGGCTGTCCCTAACAGAGACCCTGATAATATCTTTAACGAAGACCCTAATGCTGATCCTACAGAGACCTTTATGCTGCTCCTAAGTCATGCCCTGATACTGTCCCTTACTCAGGCCCCAAAGATAGGCCTCACTTAGGCCCTGTTGCTGTACCTTAGTTAGGCTCTGACGCTGTCCGTACATCAAGCCCTGGCACTGGTCTTGATTAAGGCCCTCACGCTGCTGCTAACTAAGGCCCTGATGCTCTCAATGACTAAGGTCTTCTCGTTATCCCTTGGTCATTTCCTTTCACTATCTCTGGCCTGGAACCTGACTCTGTCCCGAGATAATCTCCTGCATCTTATGCTGACTGAAACCCTAATGCTCTCCCTAACTAAGTCCCTGACTACTCCTAACTAAGGCCATGACACTGTCTCTAACAAAGGCCCAGAATCTGTCCCTAATATAGGCCCTGCTGCCAGCTATAACTAAACTCCTGACACTCTCCTGAGATAATATCCTGACCCATTTCTAACCAAGGTCTTGACACTCTCCCTAAGAAAGCCCTGTCGCTGTCTTTAAGTGAAGACCTGTGGCTGTCCGTAACTCAGGCCCTGAAGCTTTCCCTAACTGAGGCCTTGACGCTGTGACTAACTAGGGCTCTGGTCATCTTTAACTAAGAGCCTAAAGCTGATCCAACAAAGGCACTGATGCTGCTCCTAAGTCACTCCCTGACAGTGTCCCCAGCTGAGGGCCTGACATTAGGCCTCACTCAGACCCTGTCGCTCTCCCTAAGTCAGGCCCTGATACTGTCCCTAGCTGAAGCCCTAACACTGGTTCTGAATAAGGCCCTGATATTCTCAGTAACCAAGGTCTTCACACTATCCTTAGGTCGTTTCCTGACACGATTCCTAGCCTTCACCCTAACCCTGTCCCGAGTTACTATCCTACGTCTTATGCTAACTAAAGACCTTATGCTGTGCCTATCTCAGGCACTGAATTTAGTCCCAAGACCGCTAGACTGTCCCTCACTGGGCTCCATGCCCTTATCGTCACAATGTTCCGTGACCACTGTCATCACAATGCTCCACGCCCTTATCATCACAATGCCCCATGACCCCTGTCATCACAACGCTCCATGACCCCTTCCATCACAATGCTCCGTGACCCCTTTCATCAAAATGCGCCATGACCATTGTCATCACAATGCTCCATGACCCCTGGCATCCCAAAGCTCCATGACCACTCTTATCGCAATGCTTCATGACCCTTGTCATCGCAATGCTACATACCATTGTCATCACAATGCTCCATACCCCATGTCATCACATTGGCCCATGACCCTTGTCTCACAATGTTCCATGCTCTAGTGATCACAATGCTCCATTACCCTTGTCATCACAATGCCCCGTGAACCCTGTCATCACAATTCTCCAGGCCCCCTGTCATCACAATGAGCCATGACACCTTTCATCACAATGATCCATGGCCCTTGTCATCACAATGCTCCCTGGTGCACGTCATCACAAAGATCCATGACCACTTTCAGCACAATGCTCCATGACCCCTTTCATCAAAATTCTTCATGACTATTTTCATCACAATGCTCCATGAGCCCTGTCATTAAAATGCTCCCTGACCCCTGTCATCACCATGATCCATGGCCCTTGTCATCACAGTGCTCCTTCGCTCTTGTCGTAACAATGCTCCATGATCCCTGTCATCACAATGATCCATGATTCCTTTCATCACAATTCTCCTTTTCCCCTTTCATTACAATGATCCCTGGAGTTTGTCAAAACAATGCTCCTCGATTCCCTGTAATCACAATGATCCATGACCCCTTTCATGACAATGCTCCATTACCCCACTAATCACAATGATCCATGGTGATTGTCATCAGAATGCTCCATGACCCTTGTCATCACAATGCTCCAGGTCGTTGTAATCACAATGTTCCATGACCCCTTTCACCACAAAGCTCCAAGATCCCTGTCATCACAATGCCCCATGACTCCTATCATCACAATGCTCCATGGCACTTGTCCTCACAATGCTCCATGACCCCTGTCATCACAATGCTCTATAGCGCTTTTCATCACAGTCCTCCATGACCACGTTCATCACAATGCTCCATGACCATTTTCATCACAATTCTCCATGACCACTTTCATCACAATGCCCCATGAACTCTGTCATCACAATGCTCCATGGCCCTTGTCATCACAATTCTCCATGACCCCTGTCATCACAATTCTCCATGGCCCTTGTCATCACAGTGCTCCATGGCGCTTGTCATCACAATGATCCAGAGCCTTAGTTCCTGAGTTGGGAGTAGTATCATTGCCTCAATTAGGGAAAATGTCAGTGACTGAGTTGGGAGTAGTGTGAGGGCCCTTGTTAGGGACACTGTCAGTGCCAGAGTTAGGTGTAGTGTTAGGGTTTTAGTTACGTACACTGTCAGAGCCTGAGTTGGGAATAGTGTCAGGGCCTTAGTTATGGACTGTGTCATTGGCTGAGTTAGGAGTAGTGTCAGGGCCTTAGTTATGAGTAGCATCAGTACCTTCGTTAGGTATTGTATCAGCGCCTCAGTTAGGAATAGATTCAGGGCCTTATTTTGGGACAGTGTAGGTGCCTGAGTTAGGAGTTTTGTCGGCCTTAGTTAGGGACCTTTTCAGGGCCTGAGTTAGGAGTAATGTCAGTGCCTTCCTTAGGTATTGTGTCAGTGCCTGAGTTAGGAATAGTGTCAAGGCCTTAGTTAGGGACATTGCCAGGGCATGATTTAGGAGGAGTGTTAGGGTGTGAGTTATGAACAGTGTCAGGGCCTTTGTTAGTGACAGTGTCAGTTCCTGAGTTAGGAGTAGAGTCAGGGCCTAAGTTAGGGACAGTGCCAGTGCTGAGTTCGTAGTAGTATCAGGGCCTTAGTTAGAGACAGTGTCAGGGCCTGATTTAGGAGTAGTGTCAGAGGCTTTGTTAGGGACAGTGTCAGTGCCTGAGTTGAGAGTAGCGTCACAGCTTTAGTTAGGGCCAGTGTCTGGGCCTTAGTTAAGACCAGTGTCAGGGCCTATGATAGGAATCAGATCAGGGCCTGTGTTACGAGTAGTGTCAGGGCCTTAGTTAAGGACAGTGTCAGGGCCTAAGTCCTGATTATTACTAACTTTCCTGACTAAGGATTTTTGACACTACTGCTAATTCAGGTCCTGATAATATCCCTTACTAAGGCAATGACCCTTTCCCTGGCTATGGCCCTGAACTTCTCCTAAGTCAGGCCCTGATACTGTCCCTAACAATGGCCCTGACACTACACCTAACTTCGGCCCCGAAATGATACCTAACAAAGGCTTTGTTGCTAGTCCAAACTAAAGCCCTAAAATTGGTCTTAAATAAGGCCTTGACACTAATCCTAACTCAGGCCCTAACACTGTCCCTAGCTAAGGCCCTGACAGTACGCCTAACTCAGGCCCTCGTACGAATCCTAACAATGGCTCTGATGCTAGTCCAAACTAAGGGCCTGAAATTGGTCCTAAATAAGGCCTTGACACGAATCGTAACTCAGGCCCTAGCACTGTCCCTAACTAGGTCTCTGACAGTACACCTAACTCAGACCCTGACACTGTCCCTAAGCAAGGCCCTGACACTACTCCTCAGTCCCTTACACTGTACCTAACAAAGTCACTGATGCTAGGCCTAACTCAGGCCCTGAAACTGTCTGTAACTAAGGCCCTGCTGCCATCAGTATGTAAAGTCCTGACATTATGCTGAGCTAATATCCTGACCTATGTCTTTCCAAGGTCCTGAAACTGTCCCAAAGTAAGCCCTGACGCTGTCCGTAAATGAAGACCTGAGGCTGTCCCTAACTCAGGCCCTGAAGCTTTCCTTAACTGAAGCCTTGAAGCTGTGACTAACTCAGGCCCTGATCATGTATTTCACGAAGACCTTAATGCTGATCCAGCAAAGACGCTGATGCTGCTCCAAAGTCATGCCTTGACAGTGTGCCCAGCAAAGGGCCTGACGCTAGGCCTCACTCAGGCCCTGTCGCTCTCCCGAAGTCAGGTCCTGACACTGTCACTAACTAAGGCCCTGACTCTACTCCTAACTCAGTCCCGTACATTGTACCTAACAAAGGCTCTGATGCTAGTCATAACTCAAGGCCTGACACTGTCTCTAACTAAGGGCTGCTGCCATCAATATCTAAAGTCCTGACATTATCCGGAGCTAATATCCTGACCCATGTCTTACCAAGGTCCTGAAACTGTCCCAAAGTAAGCCCTGACGCTGTCCCTAAGTGAGGCCCTGCAACTTTCCCTAATTAACTCAGGCCTTAATGCTGTGACTAACTCAGAACCTGGTCATGTCTTTAACTAAGACCCTAAGGCTGATCCAACAGAGGCCCTGAGGCTGCTCCTAAGTCATGCCCTGACAGTGTCCCCAGCTAAGGGTCTGATGCTAGGCCTCACTCAGACCCTATCACTCTCCCTAAGTCAGGCTCTGATGCTGTCCCTACCTGAAGCCCTAACACTGGTTCTGAATAAGGCCCTGAGAGTCTCAGTAACAAAGGTCTTCACACTATCCTTAGGTCATTTCCTGACACTATCCCTACATGCTAAACTGACACTGTCACTAGCTAATGTCCTGCCTCTTATGCTAACTGAAGCCCTTAGGTTGTGCCTGCCTCAGGCACTGAATTTAGTCCCAAGACCGTGAAACTGTCCCGAACTAAGGCCTAGATGCTCGTCCTACATCTGGCCCTGACACTGTCCCTAACTAAGGCCCTAACAGTATTGCTAACTGAGGACCTGACACTGGACCTATCAGGGGCCCGCTACTCCTAACTAACGCCTTGACACTGTCCCTTACTTAGGCCCTGCTACCATCAATATCTAAAGTCCTGACATTATCCTGAGCTAATATCCTAACTCATCTCTTACCAAGGTCCTGAAACTCTCCCTAAGGAAGCCCAGATGCTCTCCCTAAGTGAGGCCTTGAGGCTGTCCCTAACAGAGGCCCTGATAATATCTTTTTTTTTTTTTTAATTTTATTTATTTATTTATTTATGGCTGTGTTGGGTCTTCGCTTCTGTGCGAGGGCTCTCTCCAGTTGCGGCAAGTGGGGGCCACTCTTCATTGCGGTGCGCGGGCCTCTCACCATCGCGGCCTCTCTTGTTGCGGAGCTCAGGCTCCAGACGCGCAGGCTCAGCAGCTCTCGCCCCCGGGCCTAGCTGCCCCGTGGCATGTGGGATCTTCCCAGACCAGGGCTCGAACCCGTGTCCCCTGCATTGGCAGGCAGACTCCCAACCACTGCGCCACCAGGGAAGCCCCTGATAATATCTTTAACATAGCACCTGAGGCTGATCCTACCATGGCTCTTATGTTGCTCCTAAGTCATGCCCTGACACTGTCCCTAGCTAAGGCCCTGACGCTAGGCCTCACTCAGGCCCTGTCGCTCTCCCTAAGTCAGGCTCTGACGCTGTCCCTACCTGAAGCCCTGACACTCACTGGTCCTTAATTAGGCCCTGATGCTCTAAGTAACCAAGGTCTTGACACTATCCCTAGGTCATTTCCTGACACTATCCCTAGATCTTAACCTAACATTCTCTTTAGCTAATGTCGAGATTAGCTAAAGAGATTCTTTAGAACGAGATTGTTTCATCTTCTGAATATGGTTTTCTTAAAAACATAATTTTTATAGTGTTACTAACTTTAAACAAAATGTACTCAACTGCTGTGGAATAGTCCTTCATAGGAGCGTGCATGGTTCACTTCTGCATCCGCTTGTGGTGGTGTTCAAGTTGCTTTCAGCTGTAGATCCTCTTATGCTAGCTAAATCTGTGATTCTGTCCCTAAATGAGGCCCTGAAGTTAGGTCCGAGGCCGTGAACCTGTCCCTAACTGAGGCCTGGGGGCTCGTCCTAACGCAGGTCCTGACATTGTCCCTAACTAAGGCCCTGACACTACACCTAACTCCGTCACTGACACCGTACCTAACAAAGGCTCTGATGCTAGTCCGAACTTAGGCCTGACACTGCCTCTAACTAAGGCCCTGCTGTCGTCAATATCTGAACACCTGACATTATCCTGAGCTAATACCCTGACCCATGTCTTACCAAGGTCCTGAAACTTTCCCAAAGTAAGCCCTGACGCTGTCCCTAAGTGACACCTTGAGGCTGTCCCTAACAGAGGCCCTGATAATATCTTTAACGAAGACCCTAATGCTGATCCTACAGAGACCTTTATGCTGCTCCTAAGTCATGCCCTGATACTGTCCCTTACTCAGGCCCCAAAGATAGGCCTCACTTAGGCCCTGTTGCTGTACCTTAGTTAGGCTCTGACGCTGTCCGTACATCAAGCCCTGGCACTGGTCTTGATTAAGGCCCTCACGCTGCTGCTAACTAAGGCCCTGATGCTCTCAATGACTAAGGTCTTCTCGTTATCCCTTGGTCATTTCCTTTCACTATCTCTGGCCTGGAACCTGACTCTGTCCCGAGATAATCTCCTGCATCTTATGCTGACTGAAACCCTAATGCTCTCCCTAACTAAGTCCCTGACTACTCCTAACTAAGGCCATGACACTGTCTCTAACAAAGGCCCAGAATCTGTCCCTAATATAGGTCCTGCTGCCAGCTATAACTAAACTCCTGACACTCTCCTGAGATAATATCCTGACCCATTTCTAACCAAGGTCTTGACACTCTCCCTAAGAAAGCCCTGTCGCTGTCTTTAAGTGAAGACCTGTGGCTGTCCGTAACTCAGGCCCTGAAGCTTTCCCTAACTGAGGCCTTGACGCTGTGACTAACTAGGGCTCTGGTCATCTTTAACTAAGAGCCTAAAGCTGATCCAACAAAGGCACTGATGCTGCTCCTAAGTCACTCCCTGACAGTGTCCCCAGCTGAGGGCCTGACATTAGGCCTCACTCAGACCCTGTCGCTCTCCCTAAGTCAGGCCCTGATACTGTCCCTAGCTGAAGCCCTAACACTGGTTCTGAATAAGGCCCTGATATTCTCAGTAACCAAGGTCTTCACACTATCCTTAGGTCGTTTCCTGACACGATTCCTAGCCTTCACCCTAACCCTGTCCCGAGTTACTATCCTACGTCTTATGCTAACTAAAGACCTTATGCTGTGCCTATCTCAGGCACTGAATTTAGTCCCAAGACCGCTAGACTGTCCCTCACTGGGCTCCATGCCCTTATCGTCACAATGTTCCGTGACCACTGTCATCACAATGCTCCACGCCCTTATCATCACAATGCCCCATGACCCCTGTCATCACAACGCTCCATGACCCCTTCCATCACAATGCTCCGTGACCCCTTTCATCAAAATGCGCCATGACCATTGTCATCACAATGCTCCATGACCCCTGGCATCCCAAAGCTCCATGACCACTCTTATCGCAATGCTTCATGACCCTTGTCATCGCAATGCTACATACCATTGTCATCACAATGCTCCATACCCCATGTCATCACATTGGCCCATGACCCTTGTCTCACAATGTTCCATGCTCTAGTGATCACAATGCTCCATTACCCTTGTCATCACAATGCCCCGTGAACCCTGTCATCACAATTCTCCAGGCCCCCTGTCATCACAATGAGCCATGACACCTTTCATCACAATGATCCATGGCCCTTGTCATCACAATGCTCCCTGGTGCACGTCATCACAAAGATCCATGACCACTTTCAGCACAATGCTCCATGACCCCTTTCATCAAAATTCTTCATGACTATTTTCATCACAATGCTCCATGAGCCCTGTCATTAAAATGCTCCCTGACCCCTGTCATCACCATGATCCATGGCCCTTGTCATCACAGTGCTCCTTCGCTCTTGTCGTAACAATGCTCCATGATCCCTGTCATCACAATGATCCATGATTCCTTTCATCACAATTCTCCTTTTCCCCTTTCATTACAATGATCCCTGGAGTTTGTCAAAACAATGCTCCTCGATTCCCTGTAATCACAATGATCCATGACCCCTTTCATGACAATGCTCCATTACCCCACTAATCACAATGATCCATGGTGATTGTCATCAGAATGCTCCATGACCCTTGTCATCACAATGCTCCAGGTCGTTGTAATCACAATGTTCCATGACCCCTTTCACCACAAAGCTCCAAGATCCCTGTCATCACAATGCCCCATGACTCCTATCATCACAATGCTCCATGGCACTTGTCCTCACAATGCTCCATGACCCCTGTCATCACAATGCTCTATAGCGCTTTTCATCACAGTCCTCCATGACCACGTTCATCACAATGCTCCATGACCATTTTCATCACAATTCTCCATGACCACTTTCATCACAATGCCCCATGAACTCTGTCATCACAATGCTCCATGGCCCTTGTCATCACAATTCTCCATGACCCCTGTCATCACAATTCTCCATGGCCCTTGTCATCACAGTGCTCCATGGCGCTTGTCATCACAATGATCCAGAGCCTTAGTTCCTGAGTTGGGAGTAGTATCATTGCCTCAATTAGGGAAAATGTCAGTGACTGAGTTGGGAGTAGTGTGAGGGCCCTTGTTAGGGACACTGTCAGTGCCAGAGTTAGGTGTAGTGTTAGGGTTTTAGTTACGTACACTGTCAGAGCCTGAGTTGGGAATAGTGTCAGGGCCTTAGTTATGGACTGTGTCATTGGCTGAGTTAGGAGTAGTGTCAGGGCCTTAGTTATGAGTAGCATCAGTACCTTCGTTAGGTATTGTATCAGCGCCTCAGTTAGGAATAGATTCAGGGCCTTATTTTGGGACAGTGTAGGTGCCTGAGTTAGGAGTTTTGTCGGCCTTAGTTAGGGACCTTTTCAGGGCCTGAGTTAGGAGTAATGTCAGGGCCTTCCTTAGGTATTGTATCAGTGCCTGAGTTAGGAATAGTGTCAAGGCCTTAGTTAGGGACATTGCCAGGGCATGATTTAGGAGGAGTGTTAGGGTGTGAGTTATGAACAGTGTCAGGGCCTTTGTTAGTGACAGTGTCAGTTCCTGAGTTAGGAGTAGAGTCAGGGCCTAAGTTAGGGACAGTGCCAGTGCTGAGTTCGTAGTAGTATCAGGGCCTTAGTTAGAGACAGTGTCAGGGCCTGATTTAGGAGTAGTGTCAGAGGCTTTGTTAGGGACAGTGTCAGTGCCTGAGTTGAGAGTAGCGTCACAGCTTTAGTTAGGGCCAGTGTCTGGGCCTTAGTTAAGACCAGTGTCAGGGCCTATGATAGGAATCAGATCAGGGCCTGTGTTACGAGTAGTGTCAGGGCCTTAGTTAAGGACAGTGTCAGGGCCTAAGTCCTGATTATTACTAACTTTCCTGACTAAGGATTTTTGACACTACTGCTAATTCAGGTCCTGATAATATCCCTTACTAAGGCAATGACCCTTTCCCTGGCTATGGCCCTGAACTTCTCCTAAGTCAGGCCCTGATACTGTCCCTAACAATGGCCCTGACACTACACCTAACTTCGGCCCCGAAATGATACCTAACAAAGGCTTTGTTGCTAGTCCAAACTAAAGCCCTAAAATTGGTCTTAAATAAGGCCTTGACACTAATCCTAACTCAGGCCCTAACACTGTCCCTAGCTAAGGCCCTGACAGTACGCCTAACTCAGGCCCTCGTACGAATCCTAACAATGGCTCTGATGCTAGTCCAAACTAAGGGCCTGAAATTGGTCCTAAATAAGGCCTTGACACGAATCGTAACTCAGGCCCTAGCACTGTCCCTAACTAGGTCTCTGACAGTACACCTAACTCAGACCCTGACACTGTCCCTAAGCAAGGCCCTGACACTACTCCTCAGTCCCTTACACTGTACCTAACAAAGTCACTGATGCTAGGCCTAACTCAGGCCCTGAAACTGTCTGTAACTAAGGCCCTGCTGCCATCAGTATGTAAAGTCCTGACATTATGCTGAGCTAATATCCTGACCTATGTCTTTCCAAGGTCCTGAAACTGTCCCAAAGTAAGCCCTGACGCTGTCCGTAAATGAAGACCTGAGGCTGTCCCTAACTCAGGCCCTGAAGCTTTCCTTAACTGAAGCCTTGAAGCTGTGACTAACTCAGGCCCTGATCATGTATTTCACGAAGACCTTAATGCTGATCCAGCAAAGACGCTGATGCTGCTCCAAAGTCATGCCTTGACAGTGTGCCCAGCAAAGGGCCTGACGCTAGGCCTCACTCAGGCCCTGTCGCTCTCCCGAAGTCAGGTCCTGACACTGTCACTAACTAAGGCCCTGACTCTACTCCTAACTCAGTCCCGTACATTGTACCTAACAAAGGCTCTGATGCTAGTCATAACTCAAGGCCTGACACTGTCTCTAACTAAGGGCTGCTGCCATCAATATCTAAAGTCCTGACATTATCCGGAGCTAATATCCTGACCCATGTCTTACCAAGGTCCTGAAACTGTCCCAAAGTAAGCCCTGACGCTGTCCCTAAGTGAGGCCCTGCAACTTTCCCTAATTAACTCAGGCCTTAATGCTGTGACTAACTCAGAACCTGGTCATGTCTTTAACTAAGACCCTAAGGCTGATCCAACAGAGGCCCTGAGGCTGCTCCTAAGTCATGCCCTGACAGTGTCCCCAGCTAAGGGTCTGATGCTAGGCCTCACTCAGACCCTATCACTCTCCCTAAGTCAGGCTCTGATGCTGTCCCTACCTGAAGCCCTAACACTGGTTCTGAATAAGGCCCTGAGAGTCTCAGTAACAAAGGTCTTCACACTATCCTTAGGTCATTTCCTGACACTATCCCTACATGCTAAACTGACACTGTCACTAGCTAATGTCCTGCCTCTTATGCTAACTGAAGCCCTTAGGTTGTGCCTGCCTCAGGCACTGAATTTAGTCCCAAGACCGTGAAACTGTCCCGAACTAAGGCCTAGATGCTCGTCCTACATCTGGCCCTGACACTGTCCCTAACTAAGGCCCTAACACTATTGCTAACTGAGGACCTGACACTGGACCTATCAGGGGCCCGCTACTCCTAACTAACGCCTTGACACTGTCCCTTACTTAGGCCCTGCTACCATCAATATCTAAAGTCCTGACATTATCCTGAGCTAATATCCTAACTCATCTCTTACCAAGGTCCTGAAACTCTCCCTAAGGAAGCCCAGATGCTCTCCCTAAGTGAGGCCTTGAGGCTGTCCCTAACAGAGGCCCTGATAATATCTTTTTTTTTTTAAATTTTATTTATTTATTTATTTATGGCTGTGTTGGGTCTTCGCTTCTGTGCGAGGGCTCTCTCCAGTTGCGGCAAGTGGGGGCCACTCTTCATTGCGGTGCGCGGGCCTCTCACCATCGCGGCCTCTCTTGTTGCGGAGCTCAGGCTCCAGACGCGCAGGCTCAGCAGCTCTCGCCCCCGGGCCTAGCTGCCCCGTGGCATGTGGGATCTTCCCAGACCAGGGCTCGAACCCGTGTCCCCTGCATTGGCAGGCAGACTCCCAACCACTGCGCCACCAGGGAAGCCCCTGATAATATCTTTAACATAGCACCTGAGGCTGATCCTACCATGGCTCTTATGTTGCTCCTAAGTCATGCCCTGACACTGTCCCTAGCTAAGGCCCTGACGCTAGGCCTCACTCAGGCCCTGTCGCTCTCCCTAAGTCAGGCTCTGACGCTGTCCCTACCTGAAGCCCTGACACTCACTGGTCCTTAATTAGGCCCTGATGCTCTAAGTAACCAAGGTCTTGACACTATCCCTAGGTCATTTCCTGACACTATCCCTAGATCTTAACCTAACATTCTCTTTAGCTAATGTCGAGATTAGCTAAAGAGTTTCTTTAGAACGAGATTGTTTCATCTTCTGAATATGGTTTTCTTAAAAACATAATTTTTATAGTGTTACTAACTTTAAACAAAATGTACTCAACTGCTGTGGAATAGTCCTTCATAGGAGCGTGCATGGTTCACTTCTGCATCCGCTTGTGGTGGTGTTCAAGTTGCTTTCAGCTGTAGATCCTCTTATGCTAGCTAAATCTGTGATTCTGTCCCTAAATGAGGCCCTGAAGTTAGGTCCGAGGCCGTGAACCTGTCCCTAACTGAGGCCTGGGGGCTCGTCCTAACGCAGGTCCTGACATTGTCCCTAACTAAGGCCCTGACACTACACCTAACTCCGTCACTGACACCGTACCTAACAAAGGCTCTGATGCTAGTCCGAACTTAGGCCTGACACTGCCTCTAACTAAGGCCCTGCTGTCGTCAATATCTGAACACCTGACATTATCCTGAGCTAATACCCTGACCCATGTCTTACCAAGGTCCTGAAACTTTCCCAAAGTAAGCCCTGACGCTGTCCCTAAGTGACACCTTGAGGCTGTCCCTAACAGAGGCCCTGATAATATCTTTAACGAAGACCCTAATGCTGATCCTACAGAGACCTTTATGCTGCTCCTAAGTCATGCCCTGATACTGTCCCTTACTCAGGCCCCAAAGATAGGCCTCACTTAGGCCCTGTTGCTGTACCTTAGTTAGGCTCTGACGCTGTCCGTACATCAAGCCCTGGCACTGGTCTTGATTAAGGCCGTCACGCTGCTGCTAACTAAGGCCCTGATGCTCTCAATGACTAAGGTCTTCTCGTTATCCCTTGGTCATTTCCTTTCACTATCTCTGGCCTGGAACCTGACTCTGTCCCGAGATAATCTCCTGCATCTTATGCTGACTGAAACCCTAATGCTCTCCCTAACTAAGTCCCTGACTACTCCTAACTAAGGCCATGACACTGTCTCTAACAAAGGCCCAGAATCTGTCCCTAATATAGGCCCTGCTGCCAGCTATAACTAAACTCCTGACACTCTCCTGAGATAATATCCTGACCCATTTCTAACCAAGGTCTTGACACTCTCCCTAAGAAAGCCCTGTCGCTGTCTTTAAGTGAAGACCTGTGGCTGTCCGTAACTCAGGCCCTGAAGCTTTCCCTAACTGAGGCCTTGACGCTGTGACTAACTAGGGCTCTGGTCATCTTTAACTAAGAGCCTAAAGCTGATCCAACAAAGGCACTGATGCTGCTCCTAAGTCACTCCCTGACAGTGTCCCCAGCTGAGGGCCTGACATTAGGCCTCACTCAGACCCTGTCGCTCTCCCTAAGTCAGGCCCTGATACTGTCCCTAGCTGAAGCCCTAACACTGGTTCTGAATAAGGCCCTGATATTCTCAGTAACCAAGGTCTTCACACTATCCTTAGGTCGTTTCCTGACACGATTCCTAGCCTTCACCCTAACCCTGTCCCGAGTTACTATCCTACGTCTTATGCTAACTAAAGACCTTATGCTGTGCCTATCTCAGGCACTGAATTTAGTCCCAAGACCGCTAGACTGTCCCTCACTGGGCTCCATGCCCTTATCGTCACAATGTTCCGTGACCACTGTCATCACAATGCTCCACGCCCTTATCATCACAATGCCCCATGACCCCTGTCATCACAACGCTCCATGACCCCTTCCATCACAATGCTCCGTGACCCCTTTCATCAAAATGCGCCATGACCATTGTCATCACAATGCTCCATGACCCCTGGCATCCCAAAGCTCCATGACCACTCTTATCGCAATGCTTCATGACCCTTGTCATCGCAATGCTACATACCATTGTCATCACAATGCTCCATACCCCATGTCATCACATTGGCCCATGACCCTTGTCTCACAATGTTCCATGCTCTAGTGATCACAATGCTCCATTACCCTTGTCATCACAATGCCCCGTGAACCCTGTCATCACAATTCTCCAGGCCCCCTGTCATCACAATGAGCCATGACACCTTTCATCACAATGATCCATGGCCCTTGTCATCACAATGCTCCCTGGTGCACGTCATCACAAAGATCCATGACCACTTTCAGCACAATGCTCCATGACCCCTTTCATCAAAATTCTTCATGACTATTTTCATCACAATGCTCCATGAGCCCTGTCATTAAAATGCTCCCTGACCCCTGTCATCACCATGATCCATGGCCCTTGTCATCACAGTGCTCCTTCGCACTTGTCGTAACAATGCTCCATGATCCCTGTCATCACAATGATCCATGATTCCTTTCATCACAATTCTCCTTTTCCCCTTTCATTACAATGACCCCTGGAGTTTGTCAAAACAATGCTCCTCGATTCCCTGTAATCACAATGATCCATGACCCCTTTCATGACAATGCTCCATTACCCCACTAATCACAATGATCCATGGTGATTGTCATCACAATGCTCCATGACCCTTGTCATCACAGTGCTCCATGGCGCTTGTCATCACAATGATCCAGAGCCTTAGTTCCTGAGTTGGGAGTAGTATCATTGCCTCAATTAGAGAAAATGTCAGTGACTGAGTTGGGAGTAGTGTGAGGGCCCTTGTTAGGGACACTGTCATTGCCAGAGTTAGGTGTAGTGTTAGGGTTTTAGTTACGTACACTGTCAGAGCCTGAGTTGGGAATAGTGTCAGGGCCTTAGTTATGGACTGTGTCATTGGCTGAGTTAGGAGTAGTGTCAGGGCCTTAGTTAGGAGTAGCATCAGTACCTTCGTTAGGTATTGTATCAGCGCCTCAGTTAGGAATAGATTCAGGGCCTTATTTTGGGACAGTGTAGGTGCCTGAGTTAGGAGTTTTGTCGGCCTTAGTTAGGGACCTTTTCAGGGCCTGAGTTAGGAGTAATGTCAGGGCCTTCCTTAGGTATTGTATCAGTGCCTGAGTTAGGAATAGTGTCAAGGCCTTAGTTAGGGACATAGCCAGGGCATGATTTAGGAGGAGTTTTAGGGTGTGAGTTATGAACAGTGTCAGGGCCTTTGTTAGTGACAGTGTCACTTCCTGAGTTAGGAGTAGAGTCAGGGCCTAAGTTAGGGACAGTGCCAGTGCTGAGTTCGTAGTAGTATCAGGGCCTTAGTTAGAGACAGTGTCAGGGCCTGAGTTAGGAGTAGTGTCAGAGGCTTTGTTAGGGACAGTGTCAGTGCCTGAGTTGAGAGTAGCGTCACAGCTTTAGTTAGGGCCAGTGTCTGGGCCTTAGTTAAGACCAGTGTCAGGGCCTATGATAGGAATCAGATCAGGGCCTGTGTTACGAGTAGTGTCAGGGCCTTAGTTAAGGACAGTGTCAGGGCCTAAGTCCTGATTATTACTAACTTCCCTGACTAAGGATTTTTGACACTACTGCTAATTCAGGTCCTGATAATATCCCTTACTAAGGCAATGACCCTTTCCCTGGCTATGGCCCTGAACTTCTCCTAAGTCAGGCCCTGATACTGTCCCTAACAATGGCCCTGACACTACACCTAACTTCGGCCCCGAAATGATACCTAACAAAGGCTTTGTTGCTAGTCCAAACTAAAGCCCTAAAATTGGTCTTAAATAAGGCCTTGACACTAATCCTAACTCAGGCCCTAACACTGTCCCTAGCTAAGGCCCTGACAGTAGGCCTAACTCAGGCCCTCGTACGAATCCTAACAATGGCTCTGATGCTAGTCCAAACTAAGGGCCTGAAATTGGTCCTAAATAAGGCCTTGACACGAATCGTAACTCAGGCCCTAGCACTGTCCCTAACTAGGTCTCTGACAGTACACCTAACTCAGACGCTGACACTGTCCCTAAGCAAGGCCCTGACACTACTCCTCAGTCCCTTACACTGTACCTAACAAAGTCACTGATGCTAGGCCCAACTCAGGCCCTGAAACTGTCTGTAACTAAGGCCCTGCTGCCATCAGTATGTAAAGTCCTGACATTATGCTGAGCTAATATCCTGACCTATGTCTTTCCAAGGTCCTGAAACTGTCCCAAAGTAAGCCCTGACGCTGTCCGTAAATGAAGACCTGAGGCTGTCCCTAACTCAGGCCCTGAAGCTTTCCTTAACTGAAGCCTTGAAGCTGTGACTAACTCAGGCCCTGATCATGTATTTCACGAAGACCTTAATGCTGATCCAGCAAAGACGCTGATGCTGCTCCAAAGTCATGCCTTGACAGTGTGCCCAGCAAAGGGCCTGACGCTAGGCCTCACTCAGGCCCTGTCGCTCTCCCGAAGTCAGGTCCTGACACTGTCACTAACTAAGGCCCTGACTCTACTCCTAACTCAGTCCCGTACATTGTACCTAACAAAGGCTCTGATGCTAGTCATAACTCAAGGCCTGACACTGTCTCTAACTAAGGGCTGCTGCCATCAATATCTAAAGTCCTGACATTATCCGGAGCTAATATCCTGACCCATGTCTTACCAAGGTCCTGAAACTGTCCCAAAGTAAGCCCTGACGCTGTCCCTAAGTGAGGCCCTGCAACTTTCCCTAATTAACTCAGGCCTTAATGCTGTGACTAACTCAGAACCTGGTCATGTCTTTAACTAAGACCCTAAGGCTGATCCAACAGAGGCCCTGAGGCTGCTCCTAAGTCATGCCCTGACAGTGTCCCCAGCTAAGGGTCTGATGCTAGGCCTCACTCAGACCCTATCACTCTCCCTAAGTCAGGCTCTGATGCTGTCCCTACCTGAAGCCCTAACACTGGTTCTGAATAAGGCCCTGAGAGTCTCAGTAACAAAGGTCTTCACACTATCCTTAGGTCATTTCCTGACACTATCCCTACATGCTAAACTGACACTGTCACTAGCTAATGTCCTGCCTCTTATGCTAACTGAAGCCCTTAGGTTGTGCCTGCCTCAGGCACTGAATTTAGTCCCAAGACCGTGAAACTGTCCCGAACTAAGGCCTAGATGCTCGTCCTACATCTGGCCCTGACACTGTCCCTAACTAAGGCCCTAACACTATTGCTAACTGAGGACCTGACACTGGACCTATCAGGGGCCCGCTACTCCTAACTAACGCCTTGACACTGTCCCTTACTTAGGCCCTGCTACCATCAATATCTAAAGTCCTGACATTATCCTGAGCTAATATCCTAACTCATCTCTTACCAAGGTCCTGAAACTCTCCCTAAGGAAGCCCTGATGCTCTCCCTAAGTGAGGCCTTGAGGCTGTCCCTAACAGAGGCCCTGATAATATCTTTTTTTTTTTTTAATTTTATTTATTTATTTATTTATGGCTGTGTTGGGTCTTCGCTTCTGTGCGAGGGCTCTCTCCAGTTGCGGCAAGTGGGGGCCACTCTTCATTGCGGTGCGCGGGCCTCTCACCATCGCGGCCTCTCTTGTTGCGGAGCTCAGGCTCCAGACGCGCAGGCTCAGCAGCTCTCGCCCCCGGGCCTAGCTGCCCCGTGGCATGTGGGATCTTCCCAGACCAGGGCTCGAACCCGTGTCCCCTGCATTGGCAGGCAGACTCCCAACCACTGCGCCACCAGGGAAGCCCCTGATAATATCTTTAACATAGCACCTGAGGCTGATCCTACCATGGCTCTTATGTTGCTCCTAAGTCATGCCCTGACACTGTCCCTAGCTAAGGCCCTGACGCTAGGCCTCACTCAGGCCCTGTCGCTCTCCCTAAGTCAGGCTCTGACGCTGTCCCTACCTGAAGCCCTGACACTCACTGGTCCTTAATTAGGCCCTGATGCTCTAAGTAACCAAGGTCTTGACACTATCCCTAGGTCATTTCCTGACACTATCCCTAGATCTTAACCTAACATTCTCTTTAGCTAATGTCGAGATTAGCTAAAGAGTTTCTTTAGAACGAGATTGTTTCATCTTCTGAATATGGTTTTCTTAAAAACATAATTTTTATAGTGTTACTAACTTTAAACAAAATGTACTCAACTGCTGTGGAATAGTCCTTCATAGGAGCGTGCATGGTTCACTTCTGCATCCGCTTGTGGTGGTGTTCAAGTTGCTTTCAGCTGTAGATCCTCTTATGCTAGCTAAATCTGTGATTCTGTCCCTAAATGAGGCCCTGAAGTTAGGTCCGAGGCCGTGAACCTGTCCCTAACTGAGGCCTGGGGGCTCGTCCTAACGCAGGTCCTGACATTGTCCCTAACTAAGGCCCTGACACTACACCTAACTCCGTCACTGACACCGTACCTAACAAAGGCTCTGATGCTAGTCCGAACTTAGGCCTGACACTGCCTCTAACTAAGGCCCTGCTGTCGTCAATATCTGAACACCTGACATTATCCTGAGCTAATACCCTGACCCATGTCTTACCAAGGTCCTGAAACTTTCCCAAAGTAAGCCCTGACGCTGTCCCTAAGTGACACCTTGAGGCTGTCCCTAACAGAGGCCCTGATAATATCTTTAACGAAGACCCTAATGCTGATCCTACAGAGACCTTTATGCTGCTCCTAAGTCATGCCCTGATACTGTCCCTTACTCAGGCCCCAAAGATAGGCCTCACTTAGGCCCTGTTGCTGTACCTTAGTTAGGCTCTGACGCTGTCCGTACATCAAGCCCTGGCACTGGTCTTGATTAAGGCCGTCACGCTGCTGCTAACTAAGGCCCTGATGCTCTCAATGACTAAGGTCTTCTCGTTATCCCTTGGTCATTTCCTTTCACTATCTCTGGCCTGGAACCTGACTCTGTCCCGAGATAATCTCCTGCATCTTATGCTGACTGAAACCCTAATGCTCTCCCTAACTAAGTCCCTGACTACTCCTAACTAAGGCCATGACACTGTCTCTAACAAAGGCCCAGAATCTGTCCCTAATATAGGCCCTGCTGCCAGCTATAACTAAACTCCTGACACTCTCCTGAGATAATATCCTGACCCATTTCTAACCAAGGTCTTGACACTCTCCCTAAGAAAGCCCTGTCGCTGTCTTTAAGTGAAGACCTGTGGCTGTCCGTAACTCAGGCCCTGAAGCTTTCCCTAACTGAGGCCTTGACGCTGTGACTAACTAGGGCTCTGGTCATCTTTAACTAAGAGCCTAAAGCTGATCCAACAAAGGCACTGATGCTGCTCCTAAGTCACTCCCTGACAGTGTCCCCAGCTGAGGGCCTGACATTAGGCCTCACTCAGACCCTGTCGCTCTCCCTAAGTCAGGCCCTGATACTGTCCCTAGCTGAAGCCCTAACACTGGTTCTGAATAAGGCCCTGATATTCTCAGTAACCAAGGTCTTCACACTATCCTTAGGTCGTTTCCTGACACGATTCCTAGCCTTCACCCTAACCCTGTCCCGAGTTACTATCCTACGTCTTATGCTAACTAAAGACCTTATGCTGTGCCTATCTCAGGCACTGAATTTAGTCCCAAGACCGCTAGACTGTCCCTCACTGGGCTCCATGCCCTTATCGTCACAATGTTCCGTGACCACTGTCATCACAATGCTCCACGCCCTTATCATCACAATGCCCCATGACCCCTGTCATCACAACGCTCCATGACCCCTTCCATCACAATGCTCCGTGACCCCTTTCATCAAAATGCGCCATGACCATTGTCATCACAATGCTCCATGACCCCTGGCATCCCAAAGCTCCATGACCACTCTTATCGCAATGCTTCATGACACTTGTCATCGCAATGCTACATACCATTGTCATCACAATGCTCCATACCCCATGTCATCTCATTGGCCCATGACCCTTGTCTCACAATGTTCCATGCTCTAGTGATCACAATGCTCCATTACCCTTGTCATCACAATGCCCCGTGAACCCTGTCATCACAATTCTCCAGGCCCCCTGTCATCACAATGAGCCATGACACCTTTCATCACAATGATCCATGGCCCTTGTCATCACAATGCTCCCTGGTGCACGTCATCACAAAGATCCATGACCACTTTCAGCACAATGCTCCATGACCCCTTTCATCAAAATTCTTCATGACTATTTTCATCACAATGCTCCATGAGCCCTGTCATTAAAATGCTCCCTGACCCCTGTCATCACCATGATCCATGGCCCTTGTCATCACAGTGCTCCTTCGCTCTTGTTGTAACAATGCTCCATGATCCCTGTCATCACAATGATCCATGATTCCTTTCATCACAATTCTCCTTTTCCCCTTTCATTACAATGATCCCTGGAGTTTGTCAAAACAATGCTCCTCGATTCCCTGTAATCACAATGATCCATGACCCCTTTCATGACAATGCTCCATTACCCCACTAATCACAATGATCCATGGTGATTGTCATCAGAATGCTCCATGACCCTTGTCATCACAATGCTCCAGGTCGTTGTAATCACAATGTTCCATGACCCCTTTCACCACAAAGCTCCAAGATCCCTGTCATCACAATGCCCCATGACTCCTATCATCACAATGCTCCATGGCACTTGTCCTCACAATGCTCCATGACCCCTGTCATCACAATGCTCCATAGCGCTTTTCATCACAGTCCTCCATGACCACGTTCATCACAATGCTCCATGACCATTTTCATCACAATTCTCCATGACCACTTTCATCACAATGCCCCATGAACTCTGTCATCACAATGCTCCATGGCCCTTGTCATCACAATTCTCCATGACCCCTGTCATCACAATTCTCCATGGCCCTTGTCATCACAGTGCTCCATGGCGCTTGTCATCACAATGATCCAGAGCCTTAGTTCCTGAGTTGGGAGTAGTATCATTGCCTCAATTAGGGAAAATGTCAGTGACTGAGTTGGGAGTAGTGTGAGGGCCCTTGTTAGGGACACTGTCAGTGCCAGAGTTCGGTGTAGTGTTAGGGTTTTAGTTACGTACACTGTCAGAGCCTGAGTTGGGAATAGTGTCAGGGCCTTAGTTATGGACTGTGTCATTGGCTGAGTTAGGAGTAGTGTCAGGGCCTTAGTTATGAGTAGCATCAGTACCTTCATTAGGTATTGTATCAGCGCCTCAGTTAGGAATAGATTCAGGGCCTTATTTTGGGACAGTGTAGGTGCCTGAGTTAGGAGTTTTGTCGGCCTTAGTTAGGGACCTTTTCAGGGCCTGAGTTAGGAGTAATGTCAGGGCCTTCCTTAGGTATTGTATCAGTGCCTGAGTTAGGAATAGTGTCAAGGCCTTAGTTAGGGACATTGCCAGGGCATGATTTAGGAGGAGTGTTAGGGTGTGAGTTATGAACAGTGTCAGGGCCTTTGTTAGTGACAGTGTCAGTTCCTGAGTTAGGAGTAGAGTCAGGGCCTAAGTTAGGGACAGTGCCAGTGCTGAGTTCGTAGTAGTATCAGGGCCTTAGTTAGAGACAGTGTCAGGGCCTGAGTTAGGAGTAGTGTCAGAGGCTTTGTTAGGGACAGTGTCAGTGCCTGAGTTGAGAGTAGCGTCACAGCTTTAGTTAGGGCCAGTGTCTGGGCCTTAGTTAAGACCAGTGTCAGGGCCTATGATAGGAATCAGATCAGGGCCTGTGTTACGAGTAGTGTCAGGGCCTTAGTTAAGGACAGTGTCAGGGCCTAAGTCCTGATTATTACTAACTTTCCTGACTAAGGATTTTTGACACTACTGCTAATTCAGGTCCTGATAATATCCCTTACTAAGGCAATGACCCTTTCCCTGGCTATGGCCCTGAACTTCTCCTAAGTCAGGCCCTGATACTGTCCCTAACAATGGCCCTGACACTACACCTAACTTCGGCCCCGAAATGATACCTAACAAAGGCTTTGTTGCTAGTCCAAACTAAAGCCCTAAAATTGGTCTTAAATAAGGCCTTGACACTAATCCTAACTCAGGCCCTAACACTGTCCCTAGCTAAGGCCCTGACAGTAGGCCTAACTCAGGCCCTCGTACGAATCCTAACAATGGCTCTGATGCTAGTCCAAACTAAGGGCCTGAAATTGGTCCTAAATAAGGCCTTGACACGAATCGTAACTCAGGCCCTAGCACTGTCCCTAACTAGGTCTCTGACAGTACACCTAACTCAGACCCTGACACTGTCCCTAAGCAAGGCCCTGACACTACTCCTCAGTCCCTTACACTGTACCTAACAAAGTCACTGTTGCTAGGCCTAACTCAGGCCGTGAAAGTGTCTGTAACTAAGGCCCTGCTGCCATCAGTATGTAAAGTCCTGACATTATGCTGAGCTAATATCCTGACCTATGTCTTTCCAAGGTCCTGAAACTGTCCCAAAGTAAGCCCTGACGCTGTCCGTAAATGAAGACCTGAGGCTGTCCCTAACTCAGGCCCTGAAGCTTTCCTTAACTGAAGCCTTGAAGCTGTGACTAACTCAGGCCCTGATCATGTATTTCACGAAGACCTTAATGCTGATCCAGCAAAGACGCTGATGCTGCTCCAAAGTCATGCCTTGACAGTGTGCCCAGCAAAGGGCCTGACGCTAGGCCTCACTCAGGCCCTGTCGCTCTCCCGAAGTCAGGTCCTGACACTGTCACTAACTAAGGCCCTGACTCTACTCCTAACTCAGTCCCGTACATTGTACCTAACAAAGGCTCTGATGCTAGTCATAACTCAAGGCCTGACACTGTCTCTAACTAAGGGCTGCTGCCATCAATATCTAAAGTCCTGACATTATCCGGAGCTAATATCCTGACCCATGTCTTACCAAGGTCCTGAAACTGTCCCAAAGTAAGCCCTGACGCTGTCCCTAAGTGAGGCCCTGCAACTTTCCCTAATTAACTCAGGCCTTAATGCTGTGACTAACTCAGAACCTGGTCATGTCTTTAACTAAGACCCTAAGGCTGATCCAACAGAGGCCCTGAGGCTGCTCCTAAGTCATGCCCTGACAGTGTCCCCAGCTAAGGGTCTGATGCTAGGCCTCACTCAGACCCTATCACTCTCCCTAAGTCAGGCTCTGATGCTGTCCCTACCTGAAGCCCTAACACTGGTTCTGAATAAGGCCCTGAGAGTCTCAGTAACAAAGGTCTTCACACTATCCTTAGGTCATTTCCTGACACTATCCCTACATGCTAAACTGACACTGTCACTAGCTAATGTCCTGCCTCTTATGCTAACTGAAGCCCTTAGGTTGTGCCTGCCTCAGGCACTGAATTTAGTCCCAAGACCGTGAAACTGTCCCGAACTAAGGCCTAGATGCTCGTCCTACATCTGGCCCTGACACTGTCCCTAACTAAGGCCCTAACACTATTGCTAACTGAGGACCTGACACTGGACCTATCAGGGGCCCGCTACTCCTAACTAACGCCTTGACACTGTCCCTTACTTAGGCCCTGCTACCATCAATATCTAAAGTCCTGACATTATCCTGAGCTAATATCCTAACTCATCTCTTACCAAGGTCCTGAAACTCTCCCTAAGGAAGCCCTGATGCTCTCCCTAAGTGAGGCCTTGAGGCTGTCCCTAACAGAGGCCCTGATAATATCTTTTTTTTTTTTTAATTTTATTTATTTATTTATTTATGGCTGTGTTGGGTCTTCGCTTCTGTGCGAGGGCTCTCTCCAGTTGCGGCAAGTGGGGGCCACTCTTCATTGCGGTGCGCGGGCCTCTCACCATCGCGGCCTCTCTTGTTGCGGAGCTCAGGCTCCAGACGCGCAGGCTCAGCAGCTCTCGCCCCCGGGCCTAGCTGCCCCGTGGCATGTGGGATCTTCCCAGACCAGGGCTCGAACCCGTGTCCCCTGCATTGGCAGGCAGACTCCCAACCACTGCGCCACCAGGGAAGCCCCTGATAATATCTTTAACATAGCACCTGAGGCTGATCCTACCATGGCTCTTATGTTGCTCCTAAGTCATGCCCTGACACTGTCCCTAGCTAAGGCCCTGACGCTAGGCCTCACTCAGGCCCTGTCGCTCTCCCTAAGTCAGGCTCTGACGCTGTCCCTACCTGAAGCCCTGACACTCACTGGTCCTTAATTAGGCCCTGATGCTCTAAGTAACCAAGGTCTTGACACTATCCCTAGGTCATTTCCTGACACTATCCCTAGATCTTAACCTAACATTCTCTTTAGCTAATGTCGAGATTAGCTAAAGAGATTCTTTAGAACGAGATTGTTTCATCTTCTGAATATGGTTTTCTTAAAAACATAATTTTTATAGTGTTACTAACTTTAAACAAAATGTACTCAACTGCTGTGGAATAGTCCTTCATAGGAGCGTGCATGGTTCACTTCTGCATCCGCTTGTGGTGGTGTTCAAGTTGCTTTCAGCTGTAGATCCTCTTATGCTAGCTAAATCTGTGATTCTGTCCCTAAATGAGGCCCTGAAGTTAGGTCCGAGGCCGTGAACCTGTCCCTAACTGAGGCCTGGGGGCTCGTCCTAACGCAGGTCCTGACATTGTCCCTAACTAAGGCCCTGACACTACACCTAACTCCGTCACTGACACCGTACCTAACAAAGGCTCTGATGCTAGTCCGAACTTAGGCCTGACACTGCCTCTAACTAAGGCCCTGCTGTCGTCAATATCTGAACACCTGACATTATCCTGAGCTAATACCCTGACCCATGTCTTACCAAGGTCCTGAAACTTTCCCAAAGTAAGCCCTGACGCTGTCCCTAAGTGACACCTTGAGGCTGTCCCTAACAGAGGCCCTGATAATATCTTTAACGAAGACCCTAATGCTGATCCTACAGAGACCTTTATGCTGCTCCTAAGTCATGCCCTGATACTGTCCCTTACTCAGGCCCCAAAGATAGGCCTCACTTAGGCCCTGTTGCTGTACCTTAGTTAGGCTCTGACGCTGTCCGTACATCAAGCCCTGGCACTGGTCTTGATTAAGGCCCTCACGCTGCTGCTAACTAAGGCCCTGATGCTCTCAATGACTAAGGTCTTCTCGTTATCCCTTGGTCATTTCCTTTCACTATCTCTGGCCTGGAACCTGACTCTGTCCCGAGATAATCTCCTGCATCTTATGCTGACTGAAACCCTAATGCTCTCCCTAACTAAGTCCCTGACTACTCCTAACTAAGGCCATGACACTGTCTCTAACAAAGGCCCAGAATCTGTCCCTAATATAGGCCCTGCTGCCAGCTATAACTAAACTCCTGACACTCTCCTGAGATAATATCCTGACCCATTTCTAACCAAGGTCTTGACACTCTCCCTAAGAAAGCCCTGTCGCTGTCTTTAAGTGAAGACCTGTGGCTGTCCGTAACTCAGGCCCTGAAGCTTTCCCTAACTGAGGCCTTGACGCTGTGACTAACTAGGGCTCTGGTCATCTTTAACTAAGAGCCTAAAGCTGATCCAACAAAGGCACTGATGCTGCTCCTAAGTCACTCCCTGACAGTGTCCCCAGCTGAGGGCCTGACATTAGGCCTCACTCAGACCCTGTCGCTCTCCCTAAGTCAGGCCCTGATACTGTCCCTAGCTGAAGCCCTAACACTGGTTCTGAATAAGGCCCTGATATTCTCAGTAACCAAGGTCTTCACACTATCCTTAGGTCGTTTCCTGACACGATTCCTAGCCTTCACCCTAACCCTGTCCCGAGTTACTATCCTACGTCTTATGCTAACTAAAGACCTTATGCTGTGCCTATCTCAGGCACTGAATTTAGTCCCAAGACCGCTAGACTGTCCCTCACTGGGCTCCATGCCCTTATCGTCACAATGTTCCGTGACCACTGTCATCACAATGCTCCACGCCCTTATCATCACAATGCCCCATGACCCCTGTCATCACAACGCTCCATGACCCCTTCCATCACAATGCTCCGTGACCCCTTTCATCAAAATGCGCCATGACCATTGTCATCACAATGCTCCATGACCCCTGGCATCCCAAAGCTCCATGACCACTCTTATCGCAATGCTTCATGACCCTTGTCATCGCAATGCTACATACCATTGTCATCACAATGCTCCATACCCCATGTCATCACATTGGCCCATGACCCTTGTCTCACAATGTTCCATGCTCTAGTGATCACAATGCTCCATTACCCTTGTCATCACAATGCCCCGTGAACCCTGTCATCACAATTCTCCAGGCCCCCTGTCATCACAATGAGCCATGACACCTTTCATCACAATGATCCATGGCCCTTGTCATCACAATGCTCCCTGGTGCACGTCATCACAAAGATCCATGACCACTTTCAGCACAATGCTCCATGACCCCTTTCATCAAAATTCTTCATGACTATTTTCATCACAATGCTCCATGAGCCCTGTCATTAAAATGCTCCCTGACCCCTGTCATCACCATGATCCATGGCCCTTGTCATCACAGTGCTCCTTCGCTCTTGTCGTAACAATGCTCCATGATCCCTGTCATCACAATGATCCATGATTCCTTTCATCACAATTCTCCTTTTCCCCTTTCATTACAATGATCCCTGGAGTTTGTCAAAACAATGCTCCTCGATTCCCTGTAATCACAATGATCCATGACCCCTTTCATGACAATGCTCCATTACCCCACTAATCACAATGATCCATGGTGATTGTCATCAGAATGCTCCATGACCCTTGTCATCACAATGCTCCAGGTCGTTGTAATCACAATGTTCCATGACCCCTTTCACCACAAAGCTCCAAGATCCCTGTCATCACAATGCCCCATGACTCCTATCATCACAATGCTCCATGGCACTTGTCCTCACAATGCTCCATGACCCCTGTCATCACAATGCTCCATAGCGCTTTTCATCACAGTCCTCCATGACCACGTTCATCACAATGCTCCATGACCCCTGTCATCACAATTCTCCATGGCCCTTGTCATCACAGTGCTCCATGGCGCTTGTCATCACAATGATCCAGAGCCTTAGTTCCTGAGTTGGGAGTAGTATCATTGCCTCAATTAGGGAAAATGTCAGTGACTGAGGTGGGAGTAGTGTGAGGGCCCTTGTTAGGGACACTGTCAGTGCCAGAGTTAGGTGTAGTGTTAGGGTTTTAGTTACGTACACTGTCAGAGCCTGAGTTGGGAATAGTGTCAGGGCCTTAGTTATGGACTGTGTCATTGGCTGAGTTAGGAGTAGTGTCAGGGCCTTAGTTATGAGTAGCATCAGTACCTTCGTTAGGTATTGTATCAGCGCCTCAGTTAGGAATAGATTCAGGGCCTTATTTTGGGACAGTGTAGGTGCCTGAGTTAGGAGTTTTGTCGGCCTTAGTTAGGGACCTTTTCAGGGCCTGAGTTAGGAGTAATGTCAGGGCCTTCCTTAGGTATTGTATCAGTGCCTGAGTTAGGAATAGTGTCAAGGCCTTAGTTAGGGACATTGCCAGGGCATGATTTAGGAGGAGTGTTAGGGTGTGAGTTATGAACAGTGTCAGGGCCTTTGTTAGTGACAGTGTCAGTTCCTGAGTTAGGAGTAGAGTCAGGGCCTAAGTTAGGGACAGTGCCAGTGCTGAGTTCGTAGTAGTATCAGGGCCTTAGTTAGAGACAGTGTCAGGGCCTGAGTTAGGAGTAGTGTCAGAGGCTTTGTTAGGGACAGTGTCAGTGCCTGAGTTGAGAGTAGCGTCACAGCTTTAGTTAGGGCCAGTGTCTGGGCCTTAGTTAAGACCAGTGTCAGGGCCTATGATAGGAATCAGATCAGGGCCTGTGTTACGAGTAGTGTCAGGGCCTTAGTTAAGGACAGTGTCAGGGCCTAAGTCCTGATTATTACTAACTTTCCTGACTAAGGATTTTTGACACTACTGCTAATTCAGGTCCTGATAATATCCCTTACTAAGGCAATGACCCTTTCCCTGGCTATGGCCCTGAACTTCTCCTAAGTCAGGCCCTGATACTGTCCCTAACAATGGCCCTGACACTACACCTAACTTCGGCCCCGAAATGATACCTAACAAAGGCTTTGTTGCTAGTCCAAACTAAAGCCCTAAAATTGGTCTTAAATAAGGCCTTGACACTAATCCTAACTCAGGCCCTAACACTGTCCCTAGCTAAGGCCCTGACAGTACGCCTAACTCAGGCCCTCGTACGAATCCTAACAATGGCTCTGATGCTAGTCCAAACTAAGGGCCTGAAATTGGTCCTAAATAAGGCCTTGACACGAATCGTAACTCAGGCCCTAGCACTGTCCCTAACTAGGTCTCTGACAGTACACCTAACTCAGACCCTGACACTGTCCCTAAGCAAGGCCCTGACACTACTCCTCAGTCCCTTACACTGTACCTAACAAAGTCACTGATGCTAGGCCTAACTCAGGCCCTGAAACTGTCTGTAACTAAGGCCCTGCTGCCATCAGTATGTAAAGTCCTGACATTATGCTGAGCTAATATCCTGACCTATGTCTTTCCAAGGTCCTGAAACTGTCCCAAAGTAAGCCCTGACGCTGTCCGTAAATGAAGACCTGAGGCTGTCCCTAACTCAGGCCCTGAAGCTTTCCTTAACTGAAGCCTTGAAGCTGTGACTAACTCAGGCCCTGATCATGTATTTCACGAAGACCTTAATGCTGATCCAGCAAAGACGCTGATGCTGCTCCAAAGTCATGCCTTGACAGTGTGCCCAGCAAAGGGCCTGACGCTAGGCCTCACTCAGGCCCTGTCGCTCTCCCGAAGTCAGGTCCTGACACTGTCACTAACTAAGGCCCTGACTCTACTCCTAACTCAGTCCCGTACATTGTACCTAACAAAGGCTCTGATGCTAGTCATAACTCAAGGCCTGACACTGTCTCTAACTAAGGGCTGCTGCCATCAATATCTAAAGTCCTGACATTATCCGGAGCTAATATCCTGACCCATGTCTTACCAAGGTCCTGAAACTGTCCCAAAGTAAGCCCTGACGCTGTCCCTAAGTGAGGCCCTGCAACTTTCCCTAATTAACTCAGGCCTTAATGCTGTGACTAACTCAGAACCTGGTCATGTCTTTAACTAAGACCCTAAGGCTGATCCAACAGAGGCCCTGAGGCTGCTCCTAAGTCATGCCCTGACAGTGTCCCCAGCTAAGGGTCTGATGCTAGGCCTCACTCAGACCCTATCACTCTCCCTAAGTCAGGCTCTGATGCTGTCCCTACCTGAAGCCCTAACACTGGTTCTGAATAAGGCCCTGAGAGTCTCAGTAACAAAGGTCTTCACACTATCCTTAGGTCATTTCCTGACACTATCCCTACATGCTAAACTGACACTGTCACTAGCTAATGTCCTGCCTCTTATGCTAACTGAAGCCCTTAGGTTGTGCCTGCCTCAGGCACTGAATTTAGTCCCAAGACCGTGAAACTGTCCCGAACTAAGGCCTAGATGCTCGTCCTACATCTGGCCCTGACACTGTCCCTAACTAAGGCCCTAACACTATTGCTAACTGAGGACCTGACACTGGACCTATCAGGGGCCCGCTACTCCTAACTAACGCCTTGACACTGTCCCTTACTTAGGCCCTGCTACCATCAATATCTAAAGTCCTGACATTATCCTGAGCTAATATCCTAACTCATCTCTTACCAAGGTCCTGAAACTCTCCCTAAGGAAGCCCTGATGCTCTCCCTAAGTGAGGCCTTGAGGCTGTCCCTAACAGAGGCCCTGATAATATCTTTTTTTTTTTTTAATTTTATTTATTTATTTATTTATGGCTGTGTTGGGTCTTCGCTTCTGTGCGAGGGCTCTCTCCAGTTGCGGCAAGTGGGGGCCACTCTTCATTGCGGTGCGCGGGCCTCTCACCATCGCGGCCTCTCTTGTTGCGGAGCTCAGGCTCCAGACGCGCAGGCTCAGCAGCTCTCGCCCCCGGGCCTAGCTGCCCCGTGGCATGTGGGATCTTCCCAGACCAGGGCTCGAACCCGTGTCCCCTGCATTGGCAGGCAGACTCCCAACCACTGCGCCACCAGGGAAGCCCCTGATAATATCTTTAACATAGCACCTGAGGCTGATCCTACCATGGCTCTTATGTTGCTCCTAAGTCATGCCCTGACACTGTCCCTAGCTAAGGCCCTGACGCTAGGCCTCACTCAGGCCCTGTCGCTCTCCCTAAGTCAGGCTCTGACGCTGTCCCTACCTGAAGCCCTGACACTCACTGGTCCTTAATTAGGCCCTGATGCTCTAAGTAACCAAGGTCTTGACACTATCCCTAGGTCATTTCCTGACACTATCCCTAGATCTTAACCTAACATTCTCTTTAGCTAATGTCGAGATTAGCTAAAGAGATTCTTTAGAACGAGATTGTTTCATCTTCTGAATATGGTTTTCTTAAAAACATAATTTTTATAGTGTTACTAACTTTAAACAAAATGTACTCAACTGCTGTGGAATAGTCCTTCATAGGAGCGTGCATGGTTCACTTCTGCATCCGCTTGTGGTGGTGTTCAAGTTGCTTTCAGCTGTAGATCCTCTTATGCTAGCTAAATCTGTGATTCTGTCCCTAAATGAGGCCCTGAAGTTAGGTCCGAGGCCGTGAACCTGTCCCTAACTGAGGCCTGGGGGCTCGTCCTAACGCAGGTCCTGACATTGTCCCTAACTAAGGCCCTGACACTACACCTAACTCCGTCACTGACACCGTACCTAACAAAGGCTCTGATGCTAGTCCGAACTTAGGCCTGACACTGCCTCTAACTAAGGCCCTGCTGTCGTCAATATCTGAACACCTGACATTATCCTGAGCTAATACCCTGACCCATGTCTTACCAAGGTCCTGAAACTTTCCCAAAGTAAGCCCTGACGCTGTCCCTAAGTGACACCTTGAGGCTGTCCCTAACAGAGGCCCTGATAATATCTTTAACGAAGACCCTAATGCTGATCCTACAGAGACCTTTATGCTGCTCCTAAGTCATGCCCTGATACTGTCCCTTACTCAGGCCCCAAAGATAGGCCTCACTTAGGCCCTGTTGCTGTACCTTAGTTAGGCTCTGACGCTGTCCGTACATCAAGCCCTGGCACTGGTCTTGATTAAGGCCCTCACGCTGCTGCTAACTAAGGCCCTGATGCTCTCAATGACTAAGGTCTTCTCGTTATCCCTTGGTCATTTCCTTTCACTATCTCTGGCCTGGAACCTGACTCTGTCCCGAGATAATCTCCTGCATCTTATGCTGACTGAAACCCTAATGCTCTCCCTAACTAAGTCCCTGACTACTCCTAACTAAGGCCATGACACTGTCTCTAACAAAGGCCCAGAATCTGTCCCTAATATAGGCCCTGCTGCCAGCTATAACTAAACTCCTGACACTCTCCTGAGATAATATCCTGACCCATTTCTAACCAAGGTCTTGACACTCTCCCTAAGAAAGCCCTGTCGCTGTCTTTAAGTGAAGACCTGTGGCTGTCCGTAACTCAGGCCCTGAAGCTTTCCCTAACTGAGGCCTTGACGCTGTGACTAACTAGGGCTCTGGTCATCTTTAACTAAGAGCCTAAAGCTGATCCAACAAAGGCACTGATGCTGCTCCTAAGTCACTCCCTGACAGTGTCCCCAGCTGAGGGCCTGACATTAGGCCTCACTCAGACCCTGTCGCTCTCCCTAAGTCAGGCCCTGATACTGTCCCTAGCTGAAGCCCTAACACTGGTTCTGAATAAGGCCCTGATATTCTCAGTAACCAAGGTCTTCACACTATCCTTAGGTCGTTTCCTGACACGATTCCTAGCCTTCACCCTAACCCTGTCCCGAGTTACTATCCTACGTCTTATGCTAACTAAAGACCTTATGCTGTGCCTATCTCAGGCACTGAATTTAGTCCCAAGACCGCTAGACTGTCCCTCACTGGGCTCCATGCCCTTATCGTCACAATGTTCCGTGACCACTGTCATCACAATGCTCCACGCCCTTATCATCACAATGCCCCATGACCCCTGTCATCACAACGCTCCATGACCCCTTCCATCACAATGCTCCGTGACCCCTTTCATCAAAATGCGCCATGACCATTGTCATCACAATGCTCCATGACCCCTGGCATCCCAAAGCTCCATGACCACTCTTATCGCAATGCTTCATGACCCTTGTCATCGCAATGCTACATACCATTGTCATCACAATGCTCCATACCCCATGTCATCACATTGGCCCATGACCCTTGTCTCACAATGTTCCATGCTCTAGTGATCACAATGCTCCATTACCCTTGTCATCACAATGCCCCGTGAACCCTGTCATCACAATTCTCCAGGCCCCCTGTCATCACAATGAGCCATGACACCTTTCATCACAATGATCCATGGCCCTTGTCATCACAATGCTCCCTGGTGCACGTCATCACAAAGATCCATGACCACTTTCAGCACAATGCTCCATGACCCCTTTCATCAAAATTCTTCATGACTATTTTCATCACAATGCTCCATGAGCCCTGTCATTAAAATGCTCCCTGACCCCTGTCATCACCATGATCCATGGCCCTTGTCATCACAGTGCTCCTTCGCTCTTGTCGTAACAATGCTCCATGATCCCTGTCATCACAATGATCCATGATTCCTTTCATCACAATTCTCCTTTTCCCCTTTCATTACAATGATCCCTGGAGTTTGTCAAAACAATGCTCCTCGATTCCCTGTAATCACAATGATCCATGACCCCTTTCATGACAATGCTCCATTACCCCACTAATCACAATGATCCATGGTGATTGTCATCAGAATGCTCCATGACCCTTGTCATCACAATGCTCCAGGTCGTTGTAATCACAATGTTCCATGACCCCTTTCACCACAAAGCTCCAAGATCCCTGTCATCACAATGCCCCATGACTCCTATCATCACAATGCTCCATGGCACTTGTCCTCACAATGCTCCATGACCCCTGTCATCACAATGCTCCATAGCGCTTTTCATCACAGTCCTCCATGACCACGTTCATCACAATGCTCCATGACCATTTTCATCACAATTCTCCATGACCACTTTCATCACAATGCCCCATGAACTCTGTCATCACAATGCTCCATGGCCCTTGTCATCACAATTCTCCATGACCCCTGTCATCACAATTCTCCATGGCCCTTGTCATCACAGTGCTCCATGGCGCTTGTCATCACAATGATCCAGAGCCTTAGTTCCTGAGTTGGGAGTAGTATCATTGCCTCAATTAGGGAAAATGTCAGTGACTGAGTTGGGAGTAGTGTGAGGGCCCTTGTTAGGGACACTGTCAGTGCCAGAGTTAGGTGTAGTGTTAGGGTTTTAGTTACGTACACTGTCAGAGCCTGAGTTGGGAATAGTGTCAGGGCCTTAGTTATGGACTGTGTCATTGGCTGAGTTAGGAGTAGTGTCAGGGCCTTAGTTAGGAGTAGCATCAGTACCTTCGTTAGGTATTGTATCAGCGCCTCAGTTAGGAATAGATTCAGGGCCTTATTTTGGGACAGTGTAGGTGCCTGAGTTAGGAGTTTTGTCGGCCTTAGTTAGGGACCTTTTCAGGGCCTGAGTTAGGAGTAATGTCAGGGCCTTCCTTAGGTATTGTATCAGTGCCTGAGTTAGGAATAGTGTCAAGGCCTTAGTTAGGGACATTGCCAGGGCATGATTTAGGAGGAGTGTTAGGGTGTGAGTTATGAACAGTGTCAGGGCCTTTGTTAGTGACAGTGTCACTTCCTGAGTTAGGAGTAGAGTCAGGGCCTAAGTTAGGGACAGTGCCAGTGCTGAGTTCGTAGTAGTATCAGGGCCTTAGTTAGAGACAGTGTCAGGGCCTGAGTTAGGAGTAGTGTCAGAGGCTTTGTTAGGGACAGTGTCAGTGCCTGAGTTGAGAGTAGCGTCACAGCTTTAGTTAGGGCCAGTGTCTGGGCCTTAGTTAAGACCAGTGTCAGGGCCTATGATAGGAATCAGATCAGGGCCTGTGTTACGAGTAGTGTCAGGGCCTTAGTTAAGGACAGTGTCAGGGCCTAAGTCCTGATTATTACTAACTTTCCTGACTAAGGATTTTTGACACTACTGCTAATTCAGGTCCTGATAATATCCCTTACTAAGGCAATGACCCTTTCCCTGGCTATGGCCCTGAACTTCTCCTAAGTCAGGCCCTGATACTGTCCCTAACAATGGCCCTGACACTACACCTAACTTCGGCCCCGAAATGATACCTAACAAAGGCTTTGTTGCTAGTCCAAACTAAAGCCCTAAAATTGGTCTTAAATAAGGCCTTGACACTAATCCTAACTCAGGCCCTAACACTGTCCCTAGCTAAGGCCCTGACAGTACGCCTAACTCAGGCCCTCGTACGAATCCTAACAATGGCTCTGATGCTAGTCCAAACTAAGGGCCTGAAATTGGTCCTAAATAAGGCCTTGACACGAATCGTAACTCAGGCCCTAGCACTGTCCCTAACTAGGTCTCTGACAGTACACCTAACTCAGACCCTGACACTGTCCCTAAGCAAGGCCCTGACACTACTCCTCAGTCCCTTACACTGTACCTAACAAAGTCACTGATGCTAGGCCTAACTCAGGCCCTGAAACTGTCTGTAACTAAGGCCCTGCTGCCATCAGTATGTAAAGTCCTGACATTATGCTGAGCTAATATCCTGACCTATGTCTTTCCAAGGTCCTGAAACTGTCCCAAAGTAAGCCCTGACGCTGTCCGTAAATGAAGACCTGAGGCTGTCCCTAACTCAGGCCCTGAAGCTTTCCTTAACTGAAGCCTTGAAGCTGTGACTAACTCAGGCCCTGATCATGTATTTCACGAAGACCTTAATGCTGATCCAGCAAAGACGCTGATGCTGCTCCAAAGTCATGCCTTGACAGTGTGCCCAGCAAAGGGCCTGACGCTAGGCCTCACTCAGGCCCTGTCGCTCTCCCGAAGTCAGGTCCTGACACTGTCACTAACTAAGGCCCTGACTCTACTCCTAACTCAGTCCCGTACATTGTACCTAACAAAGGCTCTGATGCTAGTCATAACTCAAGGCCTGACACTGTCTCTAACTAAGGGCTGCTGCCATCAATATCTAAAGTCCTGACATTATCCGGAGCTAATATCCTGACCCATGTCTTACCAAGGTCCTGAAACTGTCCCAAAGTAAGCCCTGACGCTGTCCCTAAGTGAGGCCCTGCAACTTTCCCTAATTAACTCAGGCCTTAATGCTGTGACTAACTCAGAACCTGGTCATGTCTTTAACTAAGACCCTAAGGCTGATCCAACAGAGGCCCTGAGGCTGCTCCTAAGTCATGCCCTGACAGTGTCCCCAGCTAAGGGTCTGATGCTAGGCCTCACTCAGACCCTATCACTCTCCCTAAGTCAGGCTCTGATGCTGTCCCTACCTGAAGCCCTAACACTGGTTCTGAATAAGGCCCTGAGAGTCTCAGTAACAAAGGTCTTCACACTATCCTTAGGTCATTTCCTGACACTATCCCTACATGCTAAACTGACACTGTCACTAGCTAATGTCCTGCCTCTTATGCTAACTGAAGCCCTTAGGTTGTGCCTGCCTCAGGCACTGAATTTAGTCCCAAGACCGTGAAACTGTCCCGAACTAAGGCCTAGATGCTCGTCCTACATCTGGCCCTGACACTGTCCCTAACTAAGGCCCTAACACTATTGCTAACTGAGGACCTGACACTGGACCTATCAGGGGCCCGCTACTCCTAACTAACGCCTTGACACTGTCCCTTACTTAGGCCCTGCTACCATCAATATCTAAAGTCCTGACATTATCCTGAGCTAATATCCTAACTCATCTCTTACCAAGGTCCTGAAACTCTCCCTAAGGAAGCCCTGATGCTCTCCCTAAGTGAGGCCTTGAGGCTGTCCCTAACAGAGGCCCTGATAATATCTTTTTTTTTTTTTAATTTTATTTATTTATTTATTTATGGCTGTGTTGGGTCTTCGCTTCTGTGCGAGGGCTCTCTCCAGTTGCGGCAAGTGGGGGCCACTCTTCATTGCGGTGCGCGGGCCTCTCACCATCGCGGCCTCTCTTGTTGCGGAGCTCAGGCTCCAGACGCGCAGGCTCAGCAGCTCTCGCCCCCGGGCCTAGCTGCCCCGTGGCATGTGGGATCTTCCCAGACCAGGGCTCGAACCCGTGTCCCCTGCATTGGCAGGCAGACTCCCAACCACTGCGCCACCAGGGAAGCCCCTGATAATATCTTTAACATAGCACCTGAGGCTGATCCTACCATGGCTCTTATGTTGCTCCTAAGTCATGCCCTGACACTGTCCCTAGCTAAGGCCCTGACGCTAGGCCTCACTCAGGCCCTGTCGCTCTCCCTAAGTCAGGCTCTGACGCTGTCCCTACCTGAAGCCCTGACACTCACTGGTCCTTAATTAGGCCCTGATGCTCTAAGTAACCAAGGTCTTGACACTATCCCTAGGTCATTTCCTGACACTATCCCTAGATCTTAACCTAACATTCTCTTTAGCTAATGTCGAGATTAGCTAAAGAGATTCTTTAGAACGAGATTGTTTCATCTTCTGAATATGGTTTTCTTAAAAACATAATTTTTATAGTGTTACTAACTTTAAACAAAATGTACTCAACTGCTGTGGAATAGTCCTTCATAGGAGCGTGCATGGTTCACTTCTGCATCCGCTTGTGGTGGTGTTCAAGTTGCTTTCAGCTGTAGATCCTCTTATGCTAGCTAAATCTGTGATTCTGTCCCTAAATGAGGCCCTGAAGTTAGGTCCGAGGCCGTGAACCTGTCCCTAACTGAGGCCTGGGGGCTCGTCCTAACGCAGGTCCTGACATTGTCCCTAACTAAGGCCCTGACACTACACCTAACTCCGTCACTGACACCGTACCTAACAAAGGCTCTGATGCTAGTCCGAACTTAGGCCTGACACTGCCTCTAACTAAGGCCCTGCTGTCGTCAATATCTGAACACCTGACATTATCCTGAGCTAATACCCTGACCCATGTCTTACCAAGGTCCTGAAACTTTCCCAAAGTAAGCCCTGACGCTGTCCCTAAGTGACACCTTGAGGCTGTCCCTAACAGAGGCCCTGATAATATCTTTAACGAAGACCCTAATGCTGATCCTACAGAGACCTTTATGCTGCTCCTAAGTCATGCCCTGATACTGTCCCTTACTCAGGCCCCAAAGATAGGCCTCACTTAGGCCCTGTTGCTGTACCTTAGTTAGGCTCTGACGCTGTCCGTACATCAAGCCCTGGCACTGGTCTTGATTAAGGCCCTCACGCTGCTGCTAACTAAGGCCCTGATGCTCTCAATGACTAAGGTCTTCTCGTTATCCCTTGGTCATTTCCTTTCACTATCTCTGGCCTGGAACCTGACTCTGTCCCGAGATAATCTCCTGCATCTTATGCTGACTGAAACCCTAATGCTCTCCCTAACTAAGTCCCTGACTACTCCTAACTAAGGCCATGACACTGTCTCTAACAAAGGCCCAGAATCTGTCCCTAATATAGGCCCTGCTGCCAGCTATAACTAAACTCCTGACACTCTCCTGAGATAATATCCTGACCCATTTCTAACCAAGGTCTTGACACTCTCCCTAAGAAAGCCCTGTCGCTGTCTTTAAGTGAAGACCTGTGGCTGTCCGTAACTCAGGCCCTGAAGCTTTCCCTAACTGAGGCCTTGACGCTGTGACTAACTAGGGCTCTGGTCATCTTTAACTAAGAGCCTAAAGCTGATCCAACAAAGGCACTGATGCTGCTCCTAAGTCACTCCCTGACAGTGTCCCCAGCTGAGGGCCTGACATTAGGCCTCACTCAGACCCTGTCGCTCTCCCTAAGTCAGGCCCTGATACTGTCCCTACCTGAAGCCCTAACACTGGTTCTGAATAAGGCCCTGATATTCTCAGTAACCAAGGTCTTCACACTATCCTTAGGTCGTTTTCTGACACGATTCCTAGCCTTCACCCTAACCCTGTCCCGAGTTACTATCCTACGTCTTATGCTAACTAAAGACCTTATGCTGTGCCTATCTCAGGCACTGAATTTAGTCCCAAGACCGCTAGACTGTCCCTCACTGGGCTCCATGCCCTTATCGTCACAATGTTCCGTGACCACTGTCATCACAATGCTCCACGCCCTTATCATCACAATGCCCCATGACCCCTGTCATCACAACGCTCCATGACCCCTTCCATCACAATGCTCCGTGACCCCTTTCATCAAAATGCGCCATGACCATTGTCATCACAATGCTCCATGACCCCTGGCATCCCAAAGCTCCATGACCACTCTTATCGCAATGCTTCATGACCCTTGTCATCGCAATGCTACATACCATTGTCATCACAATGCTCCATACCCCATGTCATCACATTGGCCCATGACCCTTGTCTCACAATGTTCCATGCTCTAGTGATCACAATGCTCCATTACCCTTGTCATCACAATGCCCCGTGAACCCTGTCATCACAATTCTCCAGGCCCCCTGTCATCACAATGAGCCATGACACCTTTCATCACAATGATCCATGGCCCTTGTCATCACAATGCTCCCTGGTGCACGTCATCACAAAGATCCATGACCACTTTCAGCACAATGCTCCATGACCCCTTTCATCAAAATTCTTCATGACTATTTTCATCACAATGCTCCATGAGCCCTGTCATTAAAATGCTCCCTGACCCCTGTCATCACCATGATCCATGGCCCTTGTCATCACAGTGCTCCTTCGCTCTTGTTGTAACAATGCTCCATGATCCCTGTCATCACAATGATCCATGATTCCTTTCATCACAATTCTCCTTTTCCCCTTTCATTACAATGATCCCTGGAGTTTGTCAAAACAATGCTGCTCGATTCCCTGTAATCACAATGATCCATGACCCCTTTCATGACAATGCTCCATTACCCCACTAATCACAATGATCCATGGTGATTGTCATCACAATGCTCCATGACCCTTGTCATCACAGTGCTCCATGGCGCTTGTCATCACAATGATCCAGAGCCTTAGTTCCTGAGTTGGGAGTAGTATCATTGCCTCAATTAGAGAAAATGTCAGTGACTGAGTTGGGAGTAGTGTGAGGGCCCTTGTTAGGGACACTGTCAGTGCCAGAGTTAGGTGTAGTGTTAGGGTTTTAGTTACGTACACTGTCAGAGCCTGAGTTGGGAATAGTGTCAGGGCCTTTGTTATGGACTGTGTCATTGGCTGAGTTAGGAGTAGTGTCAGGGCCTTAGTTAGGAGTAGCATCAGTACCTTCGTTAGGTATTGTATCAGCGCCTCAGTTAGGAATAGATTCAGGGCCTTATTTTGGGACAGTGTAGGTGCCTGAGTTAGGAGTTTTGTCGGCCTTAGTTAGGGACCTTTTCAGGGCCTGAGTTAGGAGTAATGTCAGGGCCTTCCTTAGGTATTGTATCAGTGCCTGAGTTAGGAATAGTGTCAAGGCCTTAGTTAGGGACATAACCAGGGCATGATTTAGGAGGAGTGTTAGGGTGTGAGTTATGAACAGTGTCAGGGCCTTTGTTAGTGACAGTGTCACTTCCTGAGTTAGGAGTAGAGTCAGGGCCTAAGTTAGGGACAGTGCCAGTGCTGAGTTCGTAGTAGTATCAGGGCCTTAGTTAGAGACAGTGTCAGGGCCTGAGTTAGGAGTAGTGTCAGAGGCTTTGTTAGGGACAGTGTCAGTGCCTGAGTTGAGAGTAGCGTCACAGCTTTAGTTAGGGCCAGTGTCTGGGCCTTAGTTAAGACCAGTGTCAGGGCCTATGATAGGAATCAGATCAGGGCCTGTGTTACGAGTAGTGTCAGGGCCTTAGTTAAGGACAGTGTCAGGGCCTAAGTCCTGATTATTACTAACTTTCCTGACTAAGGATTTTTGACACTACTGCTAATTCAGGTCCTGATAATATCCCTTACTAAGGCAATGACCCTTTCCCTGGCTATGGCCCTGAACTTCTCCTAAGTCAGGCCCTGATACTGTCCCTAACAATGGCCCTGACACTACACCTAACTTCGGCCCCGAAATGATACCTAACAAAGGCTTTGTTGCTAGTCCAAACTAAAGCCCTAAAATTGGTCTTAAATAAGGCCTTGACACTAATCCTAACTCAGGCCCTAACACTGTCCCTAGCTAAGGCCCTGACAGTACGCCTAACTCAGGCCCTCGTACGAATCCTAACAATGGCTCTGATGCTAGTCCAAACTAAGGGCCTGAAATTGGTCCTAAATAAGGCCTTGACACGAATCGTAACTCAGGCCCTAGCACTGTCCCTAACTAGGTCTCTGACAGTACACCTAACTCAGACCCTGACACTGTCCCTAAGCAAGGCCCTGACACTACTCCTCAGTCCCTTACACTGTACCTAACAAAGTCACTGATGCTAGGCCTAACTCAGGCCCTGAAACTGTCTGTAACTAAGGCCCTGCTGCCATCAGTATGTAAAGTCCTGACATTATGCTGAGCTAATATCCTGACCTATGTCTTTCCAAGGTCCTGAAACTGTCCCAAAGTAAGCCCTGACGCTGTCCGTAAATGAAGACCTGAGGCTGTCCCTAACTCAGGCCCTGAAGCTTTCCTTAACTGAAGCCTTGAAGCTGTGACTAACTCAGGCCCTGATCATGTATTTCACGAAGACCTTAATGCTGATCCAGCAAAGACGCTGATGCTGCTCCAAAGTCATGCCTTGACAGTGTGCCCAGCAAAGGGCCTGACGCTAGGCCTCACTCAGGCCCTGTCGCTCTCCCGAAGTCAGGTCCTGACACTGTCACTAACTAAGGCCCTGACTCTACTCCTAACTCAGTCCCGTACATTGTACCTAACAAAGGCTCTGATGCTAGTCATAACTCAAGGCCTGACACTGTCTCTAACTAAGGGCTGCTGCCATCAATATCTAAAGTCCTGACATTATCCGGAGCTAATATCCTGACCCATGTCTTACCAAGGTCCTGAAACTGTCCCAAAGTAAGCCCTGACGCTGTCCCTAAGTGAGGCCCTGCAACTTTCCCTAATTAACTCAGGCCTTAATGCTGTGACTAACTCAGAACCTGGTCATGTCTTTAACTAAGACCCTAAGGCTGATCCAACAGAGGCCCTGAGGCTGCTCCTAAGTCATGCCCTGACAGTGTCCCCAGCTAAGGGTCTGATGCTAGGCCTCACTCAGACCCTATCACTCTCCCTAAGTCAGGCTCTGATGCTGTCCCTACCTGAAGCCCTAACACTGGTTCTGAATAAGGCCCTGAGAGTCTCAGTAACAAAGGTCTTCACACTATCCTTAGGTCATTTCCTGACACTATCCCTACATGCTAAACTGACACTGTCACTAGCTAATGTCCTGCCTCTTATGCTAACTGAAGCCCTTAGGTTGTGCCTGCCTCAGGCACTGAATTTAGTCCCAAGACCGTGAAACTGTCCCGAACTAAGGCCTAGATGCTCGTCCTACATCTGGCCCTGACACTGTCCCTAACTAAGGCCCTAACACTATTGCTAACTGAGGACCTGACACTGGACCTATCAGGGGCCCGCTACTCCTAACTAACGCCTTGACACTGTCCCTTACTTAGGCCCTGCTACCATCAATATCTAAAGTCCTGACATTATCCTGAGCTAATATCCTAACTCATCTCTTACCAAGGTCCTGAAACTCTCCCTAAGGAAGCCCAGATGCTCTCCCTAAGTGAGGCCTTGAGGCTGTCCCTAACAGAGGCCCTGATAATATCTTTTTTTTTTTTTAATTTTATTTATTTATTTCTTTATGGCTGTGTTGGGTCTTCGCTTCTGTGCGAGGGCTCTCTCCAGTTGCGGCAAGTGGGGGCCACTCTTCATTGCGGTGCGCGGGCCTCTCACCATCGCGGCCTCTCTTGTTGCGGAGCTCAGGCTCCAGACGCGCAGGCTCAGCAGCTCTCGCCCCCGGGCCTAGCTGCCCCGTGGCATGTGGGATCTTCCCAGACCAGGGCTCGAACCCGTGTCCCCTGCATTGGCAGGCAGACTCCCAACCACTGCGCCACCAGGGAAGCCCCTGATAATATCTTTAACATAGCACCTGAGGCTGATCCTACCATGGCTCTTATGTTGCTCCTAAGTCATGCCCTGACACTGTCCCTAGCTAAGGCCCTGACGCTAGGCCTCACTCAGGCCCTGTCGCTCTCCCTAAGTCAGGCTCTGACGCTGTCCCTACCTGAAGCCCTGACACTCACTGGTCCTTAATTAGGCCCTGATGCTCTAAGTAACCAAGGTCTTGACACTATCCCTAGGTCATTTCCTGACACTATCCCTAGATCTTAACCTAACATTCTCTTTAGCTAATGTCGAGATTAGCTAAAGAGATTCTTTAGAACGAGATTGTTTCATCTTCTGAATATGGTTTTCTTAAAAACATAATTTTTATAGTGTTACTAACTTTAAACAAAATGTACTCAACTGCTGTGGAATAGTCCTTCATAGGAGCGTGCATGGTTCACTTCTGCATCCGCTTGTGGTGGTGTTCAAGTTGCTTTCAGCTGTAGATCCTCTTATGCTAGCTAAATCTGTGATTCTGTCCCTAAATGAGGCCCTGAAGTTAGGTCCGAGGCCGTGAACCTGTCCCTAACTGAGGCCTGGGGGCTCGTCCTAACGCAGGTCCTGACATTGTCCCTAACTAAGGCCCTGACACTACACCTAACTCCGTCACTGACACCGTACCTAACAAAGGCTCTGATGCTAGTCCGAACTTAGGCCTGACACTGCCTCTAACTAAGGCCCTGCTGTCGTCAATATCTGAACACCTGACATTATCCTGAGCTAATACCCTGACCCATGTCTTACCAAGGTCCTGAAACTTTCCCAAAGTAAGCCCTGACGCTGTCCCTAAGTGACACCTTGAGGCTGTCCCTAACAGAGGCCCTGATAATATCTTTAACGAAGACCCTAATGCTGATCCTACAGAGACCTTTATGCTGCTCCTAAGTCATGCCCTGATACTGTCCCTTACTCAGGCCCCAAAGATAGGCCTCACTTAGGCCCTGTTGCTGTACCTTAGTTAGGCTCTGACGCTGTCCGTACATCAAGCCCTGGCACTGGTCTTGATTAAGGCCCTCACGCTGCTGCTAACTAAGGCCCTGATGCTCTCAATGACTAAGGTCTTCTCGTTATCCCTTGGTCATTTCCTTTCACTATCTCTGGCCTGGAACCTGACTCTGTCCCGAGATAATCTCCTGCATCTTATGCTGACTGAAACCCTAATGCTCTCCCTAACTAAGTCCCTGACTACTCCTAACTAAGGCCATGACACTGTCTCTAACAAAGGCCCAGAATCTGTCCCTAATATAGGCCCTGCTGCCAGCTATAACTAAACTCCTGACACTCTCCTGAGATAATATCCTGACCCATTTCTAACCAAGGTCTTGACACTCTCCCTAAGAAAGCCCTGTCGCTGTCTTTAAGTGAAGACCTGTGGCTGTCCGTAACTCAGGCCCTGAAGCTTTCCCTAACTGAGGCCTTGACGCTGTGACTAACTAGGGCTCTGGTCATCTTTAACTAAGAGCCTAAAGCTGATCCAACAAAGGCACTGATGCTGCTCCTAAGTCACTCCCTGACAGTGTCCCCAGCTGAGGGCCTGACATTAGGCCTCACTCAGACCCTGTCGCTCTCCCTAAGTCAGGCCCTGATACTGTCCCTACCTGAAGCCCTAACACTGGTTCTGAATAAGGCCCTGATATTCTCAGTAACCAAGGTCTTCACACTATCCTTAGGTCGTTTCCTGACACGATTCCTAGCCTTCACCCTAACCCTGTCCCGAGTTACTATCCTACGTCTTATGCTAACTAAAGACCTTATGCTGTGCCTATCTCAGGCACTGAATTTAGTCCCAAGACCACTAGACTGTCCCTCACTGGGCTCCATGCCCTTATCGTCACAATGTTCCGTGACCACTGTCATCACAATGCTCCACGCCCTTATCATCACAATGCCCCATGACCCCTGTCATCACAACGCTCCATGACCCCTTCCATCACAATGCTCCGTGACCCCTTTCATCAAAATGCGCCATGACCATTGTCATCACAATGCTCCATGACCCCTGGCATCCCAAAGCTCCATGACCACTCTTATCGCAATGCTTCATGACCCTTGTCATCGCAATGCTACATACCATTGTCATCACAATGCTCCATACCCCATGTCATCACATTGGCCCATGACCCTTGTCTCACAATGTTCCATGCTCTAGTGATCACAATGCTCCATTACCCTTGTCATCACAATGCCCCGTGAACCCTGTCATCACAATTCTCCAGGCCCCCTGTCATCACAATGAGCCATGACACCTTTCATCACAATGATCCATGGCCCTTGTCATCACAATGCTCCCTGGTGCACGTCATCACAAAGATCCATGACCACTTTCAGCACAATGCTCCATGACCCCTTTCATCAAAATTCTTCATGACTATTTTCATCACAATGCTCCATGAGCCCTGTCATTAAAATGCTCCCTGACCCCTGTCATCACCATGATCCATGGCCCTTGTCATCACAGTGCTCCTTCGCTCTTGTCGTAACAATGCTCCATGATCCCTGTCATCACAATGATCCATGATTCCTTTCATCACAATTCTCCTTTTCCCCTTTCATTACAATGATCCCTGGAGTTTGTCAAAACAATGCTCCTCGATTCCCTGTAATCACAATGATCCATGACCCCTTTCATGACAATGCTCCATTACCCCACTAATCACAATGATCCATGGTGATTGTCATCAGAATGCTCCATGACCCTTGTCATCACAATGCTCCAGGTCGTTGTAATCACAATGTTCCATGACCCCTTTCACCACAAAGCTCCAAGATCCCTGTCATCACAATGCCCCATGACTCCTATCATCACAATGCTCCATGGCACTTGTCCTCACAATGCTCCATGACCCCTGTCATCACAATGCTCCATAGCGCTTTTCATCACAGTCCTCCATGACCACGTTCATCACAATGCTCCATGACCATTTTCATCACAATTCTCCATGACCACTTTCATCACAATGCCCCATGAACTCTGTCATCACAATGCTCCATGGCCCTTGTCATCACAATTCTCCATGACCCCTGTCATCACAATTCTCCATGGCCCTTGTCATCACAGTGCTCCATGGCGCTTGTCATCACAATGATCCATGACCATTTTCATCACAATTCTCCATGACCACTTTCATCACAATGCCCCATGAACTCTGTCATCACAATGCTCCATGGCCCTTGTCATCACAATTCTCCATGACCCCTGTCATCACAATTCTCCATGACCCCTGTCATCACAATTCTCCATGGCCCTTGTCATCACAGTGCTCCATGGCGCTTGTCATCACAATGATCCAGAGCCTTAGTTCCTGAGTTGGGAGTAGTATCATTGCCTCAATTAGGGAAAATGTCAGTGACTGAGTTGGGAGTAGTGTGAGGGCCCTTGTTAGGGACACTGTCAGTGCCAGAGTTAGGTGTAGTGTTAGGGTTTTAGTTACGTACACTGTCAGAGCCTGAGTTGGGAATAGTGTCAGGGCCTTAGTTATGGACTGTGTCATTGGCTGAGTTAGGAGTAGTGTCAGTGCCTTAGTTATGAGTAGCATCAGTACCTTCGTTAGGTATTGTATCAGCGCCTCAGTTAGGAATAGATTCAGGGCCTTATTTTGGGACAGTGTAGGTGCCTGAGTTAGGAGTTTTGTCGGCCTTAGTTAGGGACATTTTCAGGGCTTGAGTTAGGAGTAATGTCAGGGCCTTCCTTAGGTATTGTATCAGTGCCTGAGTTAGGAATAGTGTCAAGGCCTTAGTTAGGGACATTGCCAGGGCATGATTTAGGAGGAGTGTTAGGGTGTGAGTTATGAACAGTGTCAGGGCCTTTGTTAGTGACAGTGTCAGTTCCTGAGTTAGGAGTAGAGTCAGGGCCTAAGTTAGGGACAGTGCCAGTGCTGAGTTCGTAGTAGTATCAGGGCCTTAGTTAGAGACAGTGTCAGGGCCTGAGTTAGGAGTAGTGTCAGAGGCTTTGTTAGGGACAGTGTCAGTGCCTGAGTTGAGAGTAGCGTCACAGCTTTAGTTAGGGCCAGTGTCTGGGCCTTAGTTAAGACCAGTGTCAGGGCCTATGATAGGAATCAGATCAGGGCCTGTGTTACGAGTAGTGTCAGGGCCTTAGTTAAGGACAGTGTCAGGGCCTAAGTCCTGATTATTACTAACTTTCCTGACTAAGGATTTTTGACACTACTGCTAATTCAGGTCCTGATAATATCCCTTACTAAGGCAATGACCCTTTCCCTGGCTATGGCCCTGAACTTCTCCTAAGTCAGGCCCTGATACTGTCCCTAACAATGGCCCTGACACTACACCTAACTTCGGCCCCGAAATGATACCTAACAAAGGCTTTGTTGCTAGTCCAAACTAAAGCCCTAAAATTGGTCTTAAATAAGGCCTTGACACTAATCCTAACTCAGGCCCTAACACTGTCCCTAGCTAAGGCCCTGACAGTACGCCTAACTCAGGCCCTCGTACGAATCCTAACAATGGCTCTGATGCTAGTCCAAACTAAGGGCCTGAAATTGGTCCTAAATAAGGCCTTGACACGAATCGTAACTCAGGCCCTAGCACTGTCCCTAACTAGGTCTCTGACAGTACACCTAACTCAGACCCTGACACTGTCCCTAAGCAAGGCCCTGACACTACTCCTCAGTCCCTTACACTGTACCTAACAAAGTCACTGATGCTAGGCCTAACTCAGGCCCTGAAACTGTCTGTAACTAAGGCCCTGCTGCCATCAGTATGTAAAGTCCTGACATTATGCTGAGCTAATATCCTGACCTATGTCTTTCCAAGGTCCTGAAACTGTCCCAAAGTAAGCCCTGACGCTGTCCGTAAATGAAGACCTGAGGCTGTCCCTAACTCAGGCCCTGAAGCTTTCCTTAACTGAAGCCTTGAAGCTGTGACTAACTCAGGCCCTGATCATGTATTTCACGAAGACCTTAATGCTGATCCAGCAAAGACGCTGATGCTGCTCCAAAGTCATGCCTTGACAGTGTGCCCAGCAAAGGGCCTGACGCTAGGCCTCACTCAGGCCCTGTCGCTCTCCCGAAGTCAGGTCCTGACACTGTCACTAACTAAGGCCCTGACTCTACTCCTAACTCAGTCCCGTACATTGTACCTAACAAAGGCTCTGATGCTAGTCATAACTCAAGGCCTGACACTGTCTCTAACTAAGGGCTGCTGCCATCAATATCTAAAGTCCTGACATTATCCGGAGCTAATATCCTGACCCATGTCTTACCAAGGTCCTGAAACTGTCCCAAAGTAAGCCCTGACGCTGTCCCTAAGTGAGGCCCTGCAACTTTCCCTAATTAACTCAGGCCTTAATGCTGTGACTAACTCAGAACCTGGTCATGTCTTTAACTAAGACCCTAAGGCTGATCCAACAGAGGCCCTGAGGCTGCTCCTAAGTCATGCCCTGACAGTGTCCCCAGCTAAGGGTCTGATGCTAGGCCTCACTCAGACCCTATCACTCTCCCTAAGTCAGGCTCTGATGCTGTCCCTACCTGAAGCCCTAACACTGGTTCTGAATAAGGCCCTGAGAGTCTCAGTAACAAAGGTCTTCACACTATCCTTAGGTCATTTCCTGACACTATCCCTACATGCTAAACTGACACTGTCACTAGCTAATGTCCTGCCTCTTATGCTAACTGAAGCCCTTAGGTTGTGCCTGCCTCAGGCACTGAATTTAGTCCCAAGACCGTGAAACTGTCCCGAACTAAGGCCTAGATGCTCGTCCTACATCTGGCCCTGACACTGTCCCTAACTAAGGCCCTAACACTATTGCTAACTGAGGACCTGACACTGGACCTATCAGGGGCCCGCTACTCCTAACTAACGCCTTGACACTGTCCCTTACTTAGGCCCTGCTACCATCAATATCTAAAGTCCTGACATTATCCTGAGCTAATATCCTAACTCATCTCTTACCAAGGTCCTGAAACTCTCCCTAAGGAAGCCCTGATGCTCTCCCTAAGTGAGGCCTTGAGGCTGTCCCTAACAGAGGCCCTGATAATATCTTTTTTTTTTTTTAATTTTATTTATTTATTTATTTATGGCTGTGTTGGGTCTTCGCTTCTGTGCGAGGGCTCTCTCCAGTTGCGGCAAGTGGGGGCCACTCTTCATTGCGGTGCGCGGGCCTCTCACCATCGCGGCCTCTCTTGTTGCGGAGCTCAGGCTCCAGACGCGCAGGCTCAGCAGCTCTCGCCCCCGGGCCTAGCTGCCCCGTGGCATGTGGGATCTTCCCAGACCAGGGCTCGAACCCGTGTCCCCTGCATTGGCAGGCAGACTCCCAACCACTGCGCCACCAGGGAAGCCCCTGATAATATCTTTAACATAGCACCTGAGGCTGATCCTACCATGGCTCTTATGTTGCTCCTAAGTCATGCCCTGACACTGTCCCTAGCTAAGGCCCTGACGCTAGGCCTCACTCAGGCCCTGTCGCTCTCCCTAAGTCAGGCTCTGACGCTGTCCCTACCTGAAGCCCTGACACTCACTGGTCCTTAATTAGGCCCTGATGCTCTAAGTACCCAAGGTCTTGACACTATCCCTAGGTCATTTCCTGACACTATCCCTAGATCTTAACCTAACATTCTCTTTAGCTAATGTCGAGATTAGCTAAAGAGATTCTTTAGAACGAGATTGTTTCATCTTCTGAATATGGTTTTCTTAAAAACATAATTTTTATAGTGTTACTAACTTTAAACAAAATGTACTCAACTGCTGTGGAATAGTCCTTCATAGGAGCGTGCATGGTTCACTTCTGCATCCGCTTGTGGTGGTGTTCAAGTTGCTTTCAGCTGTAGATCCTCTTATGCTAGCTAAATCTGTGATTCTGTCCCTAAATGAGGCCCTGAAGTTAGGTCCGAGGCCGTGAACCTGTCCCTAACTGAGGCCTGGGGGCTCGTCCTAACGCAGGTCCTGACATTGTCCCTAACTAAGGCCCTGACACTACACCTAACTCCGTCACTGACACCGTACCTAACAAAGGCTCTGATGCTAGTCCGAACTTAGGCCTGACACTGCCTCTAACTAAGGCCCTGCTGTCGTCAATATCTGAACACCTGACATTATCCTGAGCTAATACCCTGACCCATGTCTTACCAAGGTCCTGAAACTTTCCCAAAGTAAGCCCTGACGCTGTCCCTAAGTGACACCTTGAGGCTGTCCCTAACAGAGGCCCTGATAATATCTTTAACGAAGACCCTAATGCTGATCCTACAGAGACCTTTATGCTGCTCCTAAGTCATGCCCTGATACTGTCCCTTACTCAGGCCCCAAAGATAGGCCTCACTTAGGCCCTGTTGCTGTACCTTAGTTAGGCTCTGACGCTGTCCGTACATCAAGCCCTGGCACTGGTCTTGATTAAGGCCCTCACGCTGCTGCTAACTAAGGCCCTGATGCTCTCAATGACTAAGGTCTTCTCGTTATCCCTTGGTCATTTCCTTTCACTATCTCTGGCCTGGAACCTGACTCTGTCCCGAGATAATCTCCTGCATCTTATGCTGACTGAAACCCTAATGCTCTCCCTAACTAAGTCCCTGACTACTCCTAACTAAGGCCATGACACTGTCTCTAACAAAGGCCCAGAATCTGTCCCTAATATAGGCCCTGCTGCCAGCTATAACTAAACTCCTGACACTCTCCTGAGATAATATCCTGACCCATTTCTAACCAAGGTCTTGACACTCTCCCTAAGAAAGCCCTGTCGCTGTCTTTAAGTGAAGACCTGTGGCTGTCCGTAACTCAGGCCTTGAAGCTTTCCCTAACTGAGGCCTTGACGCTGTGACTAACTAGGGCTCTGGTCATCTTTAACTAAGAGCCTAAAGCTGATCCAACAAAGGCACTGATGCTGCTCCTAAGTCACTCCCTGACAGTGTCCCCAGCTGAGGGCCTGACATTAGGCCTCACTCAGACCCTGTCGCTCTCCCTAAGTCAGGCCCTGATACTGTCCCTACCTGAAGCCCTAACACTGGTTCTGAATAAGGCCCTGATATTCTCAGTAACCAAGGTCTTCACACTATCCTTAGGTCGTTTCCTGACACGATTCCTAGCCTTCACCCTAACCCTGTCCCGAGTTACTATCCTACGTCTTATGCTAACTAAAGACCTTATGCTGTGCCTATCTCAGGCACTGAATTTAGTCCCAAGACCGCTAGACTGTCCCTCACTGGGCTCCATGCCCTTATCGTCACAATGTTCCGTGACCACTGTCATCACAATGCTCCACGCCCTTATCATCACAATGCCCCATGACCCCTGTCATCACAACGCTCCATGACCCCTTCCATCACAATGCTCCGTGACCCCTTTCATCAAAATGCGCCATGACCATTGTCATCACAATGCTCCATGACCCCTGGCATCCCAAAGCTCCATGACCACTCTTATCGCAATGCTTCATGACCCTTGTCATCGCAATGCTACATACCATTGTCATCACAATGCTCCATACCCCATGTCATCACATTGGCCCATGACCCTTGTCTCACAATGTTCCATGCTATAGTGATCACAATGCTCGATTACCCTTGTAATCACAATGCCCCGTGAACCCTGTCATCACAATTCTCCAGGCCCCCTCTCATCACAATGAGCCATGACACCTTTCATCACAATGCTCCATAACCACTGTCATCACAATGCTCCATGGCCCTTGTCATCACAATGCTCCCTGGTGCATGTCATCACAAAGATCCATGACCACTTTCAGCACAATGCTCCATGAACATTTCATCAAAATTCTTCATGACCATTTTCATCACAATGCTCCATGAGCCCTGTCATTAAAATGCTCCCTGTCCCCTGTCATCACCATGATCCATGGCCCTTGTCATCACAGTGCTCCTTCGCTCTTGTCGTAACAATGCTCCATGATCCCTGTCATCACAATGATCCCTGATTCCTTTCACCACAATTCTCCTTTTCCCCTTTCATTACAATGATCCCTGGAGTTTGTCAAAACAATGCTCCTCGATTCCCTGTAATCACAATGATCCATGACCCCTTTCATGACAATGCTCCATTACCCCACTAATCACAATGATCCATGGTGATTGTCATCAGAATGCTCCATGACCCTTGTCATCACAATGCTCCAGGTCGTTGTAATCACAATGTTCCATGACCCCTTTCACCACAAAGCTCCAAGATCCCTGTCATCACAATGCCCCATGACTCCTATCATCACAATGCTCCATGGCACTTGTCCTCACAATGCTCCATGACCCCTGTCATCACAATGCTCCATAGCGCTTTTCATCACAATCCTCCATGACCACTTTCATCACAATGCTCCATGACCATTTTCATCACAATGCTCCATGACCACTTTCATCACAATGCCCCATGAACTCTGTCATCACAATGCTCCATGGCCCTTGTCATCACAGTTCTCCATGACCCCTGTCATCACAATTCTCCATGGCCCTTGTCATCACAGTGCTCCATGGCGCTTGTCATCACAATGATCCAGAGCCTTAGTTCCTGAGTTGGGAGTAGTATCATTGCCTCAATTAGGGAAAATGTCAGTGACTGAGTTGGGAGTAGTGTGAGGGCCCTTGTTAGGGAACACTGTCAGTGCCAGAGTTAGGTGTAGTGTTAGGGTTTTAGTTACGTACACTGTCAGAGCCTGAGTTGGGAATAGTGTCAGGGCCTTAGTTATGGACTGTGTCATTGGCTGAGTTAGGAGTAGTGTCAGGGCCTTAGTTATGAGTAGCATCAGTACCTTCGTTAGGTATTGTATCAGCGCCTCAGTTAGGAATAGATTCAGGGCCTTATTTTGGGACAGTGTAGGTGCCTGAGTTAGGAGTTTTGTCGGCCTTAGTTAGGGACCTTTTCAGGGCCTGAGTTAGGAGTAATGTCAGGGCCTTCCTTAGGTATTGTATCAGTGCCTGAGTTAGGAATAGTGTCAAGGCCTTAGTTAGGGACATTGCCAGGGCATGATTTAGGAGGAGTGTTAGGGTGTGAGTTATGAACAGTGTCAGGGCCTTTGTTAGTGACAGTGTCAGTTCCTGAGTTAGGAGTAGAGTCAGGGCCTAAGTTAGGGACAGTGCCAGTGCTGAGTTCGTAGTAGTATCAGGGCCTTAGTTAGAGACAGTGTCAGGGCCTGAGTTAGGAGTAGTGTCAGAGGCTTTGTTAGGGACAGTGTCAGTGCCTGAGTTGAGAGTAGCGTCACAGCTTTAGTTAGGGCCAGTGTCTGGGCCTTAGTTAAGACCAGTGTCAGGGCCTATGATAGGAATCAGATCAGGGCCTATGTTACGAGTAGTGTCAGGGCCTTAGTTAAGGACAGTGTCAGGGCCTAAGTCCTGATTATTACTAACTTTCCTGACTAAGGATTTTTGACACTACTGCTAATTCAGGTCCTGATAATATCCCTTACTAAGGCAATGACCCTTTCCCTGGCTATGGCCCTGAACTTCTCCTAAGTCAGGCCCTGATACTGTCCCTAACAATGGCCCTGACACTACACCTAACTTCGGCCCCGAAATGATACCTAACAAAGGCTTTGTTGCTAGTCCAAACTAAAGCCCTAAAATTGGTCTTAAATAAGGCCTTGACACTAATCCTAACTCAGGCCCTAACACTGTCCCTAGCTAAGGCCCTGACAGTACGCCTAACTCAGGCCCTCGTACGAATCCTAACAATGGCTCTGATGCTAGTCCAAAGTAAGGGCCTGAAATTGGTCCTAAATAAGGCCTTGACACGAATCGTAACTCAGGCCCTAGCACTGTCCCTAACTAGGTCTCTGACAGTACACCTAACTCAGACCCTGACACTGTCCCTAAGCAAGGCCCTGACACTACTCCTCAGTCCCTTACACTGTACCTAACAAAGTCACTGATGCTAGGCCTAACTCAGGCCCTGAAACTGTCTGTAACTAAGGCCCTGCTGCCATCAGTATGTAAAGTCCTGACATTATGCTGAGCTAATATCCTGACCTATGTCTTTCCAAGGTCCTGAAACTGTCCCAAAGTAAGCCCTGACGCTGTCCGTAAATGAAGACCTGAGGCTGTCCCTAACTCAGGCCCTGAAGCTTTCCTTAACTGAAGCCTTGAAGCTGTGACTAACTCAGGCCCTGATCATGTATTTCACGAAGACCTTAATGCTGATCCAGCAAAGACGCTGATGCTGCTCCAAAGTCATGCCCTGACAGTGTGCCCAGCAAAGGGCCTGACGCTAGGCCTCACTCAGGCCCTGTCGCTCTCCCAAAGTCAGGTCCTGACACTGTCACTAACTAATGCCCTGACTCTACTCCTAACTCAGTCCCGTACATTGTACCTAACAAAGGCTCTGATGCTAGTCATAACTCAAGGCCTGACACTGTCTCTAACTAAGGGCTGCTGCCATCAATATCTAAAGTCCTGACATTATCCGGAGCTAATATCCTGACCCATGTCTTACCAAGGTCCTGAAACTCTCCCAAAGTAAGCCCTGTCGCTGTCCCTAAGTGAGGCCCTGCAGCTTTCCCTAACTAACTCAGGCCTTGATGCTGTGACTAACTCAGACCCTGGTCATGTCTTTAACTAAGACCCTAAGGCTGATCCAACAGAGGCCGGGATGCTGCTCCTAAGTCATGCCCTGACAGTGTCCCCAGCTAAGGGTCTGACGCTAGGCCTCACTCAGACTCTATCACTCTCCCTAAGTCAGGCTCTGATGCTGTCCCTACCTGAAGCCCTAACACTGGTTCTGAATAAGGCCCTGAGAGTCTCAGTAACAAAGGTCTTCACACTATCCTTAGGTCATTTCCTGACACTATCCCTACATGTTAAACTGACACTGTCACTAGCTAATGTCCTGCCTCTTATGCTAACTGAAGCCCTTAGGTTGTGCCTGCCTCAGGCATTGAATTTAGTCCCAAGACCGTGAAACTGTCCCGAACTAAGGCCTAGATGCTCGTCCTACATCTGGCCCTGACACTGTCCCTAACTAAGGCCCTAACACTATTGCTAACTGAGGACCTGACACTGGACCTATCAGGGGCCCGCTACTCCTAACTAACGCCTTGACACTGTCCCTTACTTAGGCCCTGCTACCATCAATATCTAAAGTCCTGACATTATCCTGAGCTAATATCCTAACTCATCTCTTACCAAGGTCCTGAAACTCTCCCTAAGGAAGCCCTGATGCTCTCCCTAAGTGAGGCCTTGAGGCTGTCCCTAACAGAGGTCCTGATAATATCTTTTTTTTTTTTTAATTTTATTTACTTATTTATTTATGGCTGTGTTGGGTCTTCGCTTCTGTGCGAGGGCTCTCTCCAGTTGCGGCAAGTGGGGGCCACTCTTCATTGCGGTGCGCGGGCCTCTCACCATCGCGGCCTCTCTTGTTGCGGAGCTCAGGCTCCAGACGCGCAGACACAGCAGCTCTCGCCCCCGGGCCTAGCTGCCCAGTGGCATGTGGGATCTTCCCAGACCAGGGCTCGAACCCGTGTCCCCTGCATTGGCAGGCAGACTCCCAACCACTGCGCCACCAGGGAAGCCCCTGATAATATCTTTAACATAGCACCTGAGGCTAATCCTACCATGGCTCTTATGTTGCTCCTAAGTCATGCCCTGACACTGTCCCTAGCTAAGGCCCTGACGCTAGGCCTCACTCAGGCCCTGTCGCTCTCCCTAAGTCAGGCTCTGACGCTGTCCCTACCCGAAGCCCTGACACTCACTGGTCCTTAATTAGGCCCTGATGCTCTAAGTAACCAAGGTCTTGACACTATCCCTAAGTCATTTCCTGACACTATCCCTAGATCTTAACCTAACCTTCTCTTTAGGTAATGTCGAGATTAGCTAAAGAGATTCTTTAGAACGAGATTGTTTCATCTTCTGAATATGGTTTTCTTAAAAACATAATTTTTATAGTGTTACTAACTTTAAACAAAATGTACTCAACTGCTGTGGAATATTCCTTCATAGGAGCGTGCATGGTTCACTTCTGCATCTGCTTGTGGTGGTGTTCAAGTTGCTTTCAGCTGTAGATCCTCTTATGCTAGCTAAATCTGTGATTCTGTCCCTAAATGAGGCCCTGAATTTAGGTCCCAGGCCGTGAACCTGTCCCTAACTGAGGCCTGGAGGCTCGTCCTAACACAGGTCCTGACACTGTCCCTAACTAAGGCCCTGACACTACACCTAACTCAGTCACTGACACTGTACCTAACAAAGGCTCTGATGCTAGTCCTAACTTAGGCCTGACACTGCCTCTAACTAAAGCCCTGCTGCCGTCAATATCTGAACACCTGACATTATCCTGAGCTAATATCCTGACCCATGTCTTACCAAGGTCCTGAAACTTTCCCAAAGTAAGCCCTAACGCTGTCCCGAAGTGAGACCTTGAGGCTGTCCCTAACAGAGGCCCTGATAATATCTTTAACGAAGACCCTAATGCTGATCCTACAGAGGCCTTTCTGCTGCTCCAAAGTCATGCCCTGATACTGTCCCTTACTCAGGCCCCAAAGTTAGGCCTCACTTAGGCCCTGTTGCTGTACCTTAGTTAGACTCTGACGCTGTCCGTACATCAAGCCCTGGCACTGGTCCTGATTAAGGCCCTCACGCTGCTGCTAACTAAGGCCCTGATGCTCTCAATGACTAAGGTCTTCTCGTTATCCCTTGGTCATTTCCTTTCACTATCTCTGGCTTGGAACCTGACTCTGTCCCGAGATAATCTCCTGCATATTATACTGACTGAAACCCTAATGCTCTCCCTAACTAAGGCCCTGACTACTCCTAACTAAGGCCATGACACTGTCTCTAGCAAAGGCCCAGAATCTGTCCCTAAGATAGGCCCTGCTGCCAGCAATAACTAAAACCCTGACACTCTCCTGAGATAATATCCTGACCCATTTCTAACCAAGGTCTTGACACTCTCCCTAAGAAAGCCCTGTCGCTGTCTTTAAGTGAAGACCTGAGGTTATCCATAACTCAGGCCCTGAAGCTTTCCCTAACTGAGGCCTTGACGCTGTGATTAACTAGGGCTCTGGTCATCTTTAACTAAGAGCCTAAAGCTGATCCAACAAAGGCACTGATGCTGCTCCTAAGTAACTCCCTGACAGTGTCCCCAGCTGAGGGCCTGACATTAGGCCTCACTCAGACCCTGTCGCTCTCCCTAAGTCAGGCCCTGATACTGTCCCTACCTGAAGCCCTAACACTGGTTCTGAATAAGGCCCTGATATTCTCAGTAACAAAGGTCTTCACACTATCCTTAGGTCATTTCCTGACACGATTCCTAGCCTTCAGCCTAACCCTGTCCCGAGCTAATATCCTACCTCTTATGCTAACTAAAGACCTTATGCTGTGCCTACCTCAGGCACTGAATTTAGTCCCAAGGCCGCTAGACTGTCCCTCACTAGGCTCCATGCCCTTATCGTCACAATGTTCCGTGACCACTGTCATCACAATGCTCCACGCCCTTTTCATCACAATGCCCCATGACCCTGTCATCACAACGCTCCATGACCCCTTTCATCACAATTCTCCATTAATCCTTTCATCGCACTGCTCTATGACTTTTGTCATCACAATGCTCCATGCCCTTCTCATCACAATGCTCCATGGCCTTTGTCATCACAATGCTCCATGTTCAATGTAATCACAGTGCTCCAAGACCCCTGTCATCACAATGTTCCATGAGACATTTCATCACAAAGCTCCATGACGCTTGTCATCACAATGCTCCATGGCGCTGTGCATCACAATGCTCCATGACCACATTCAGCACAGTGGTCCATGACCCTTTTCATCACAATATTCCATGGTTCATGCCATCAGAATGCCCCATGGCGCTTGTCATCACAATGCTCCATGACCCATTGTCATCACAATGCCCATGGCGTCTTTCATCACAATGCTCCCAGAGGTCTTTCATCACAATGCTCCATGACCACTTTCATCACAAATCTCCATGTGCCCTGTTCATCACAATGCTCCATGACCCCTTTTCACCAAAATGCTCCATGACCATTTTGATCACAAGACTCCATACCCTTATCATCACAGTGCTCCATGAACCCTTTCATCACAATGCTCCATGGCCCTTCTCATCACAATGCCCCATGACCCCTTCCATCACAATGCTCCATGACCCCTTTCATCAAAATGCACCATGAACATTGCCATAACAAAGCTCCATGACCACGTTCATCACAATGCTCCATGACGCCTTTCCTTACAATGCTCTATGGCTCTTGTCATCACAAAGCTCCACGGCGCTTGTCATCACAAGGCTCCATGACGACTGTAATCACAGTGATCCATGACTCCTTTGATAACAATTCTTCATTACCACTTTCCTCACAATGATCCTTGGCACTTGTCATCACAATGCTCCATGATCAATGTAATCACAATGATCCTTGACCCCTTTCATCACAATGTTCCAATGCCACTTTCATCACAATACTCCATAACCCCTGTCATCACAATGCCCCATGACCCATTTCCCCACCATGCTCCCTGAGGCATATCATCACAATGCTACTTGTCTGTGTCATTACAGTGCTCCATGTCCCCTGTAATCAGAGTCTTCCATGACCCCTTTCATCACAACTCTCCTTAACACTTTTCTCACAATGCTCCATGCCATTGTCATCACAAAGTTTCATGCCCCCTGTCACCACAATGCTCCAGGCCCACTCTCAACACAATGCTCCATGAGACTTGTCTCACAATGCTCCATGCCCTTTTCATCACAATGCTTCATGCCCCCTGTCATCACAATGCTCCATGCCCCCTTTCATTACAATATTCCATGCCCCCTGTCATCACAAGGCTCCATGCCCTTATCATCACAATGCTCCATGACCCTTGTCTAAAATGCTACATGACGGTGACATCACAATGTTCCAACCACCCTGTCATTACAGGGTTCCATGACACTTGTCATCACAATGTTCAATGGCCCCTAACATTCAAAATGCCATATGACCACTTTCATCACAATGCTCCAAGGCCCTTGTCATCACAATGCCCCATGAACCCTGTCATCACAATGCTCCAGGCTCCCTGTCATCACAATGAGCCATGACACCTTTCATCACAATGCTCCATAACCACTGTCATCACAATGATCCATGGCCCTTGTCATCACAATGCTCCCTGGTGCATGTCATCACAAAGATCCATGACCACTTTCAGCACAATGCTCCATGACCCCTTTCATCAAAATTCTCCATGACCATTGTCATCACAATGCTCCATGATCCCTGTCATTTCAATGATCCATGATTCCTTTCATCACAATTCTCCTTTTCCCCTTTCATCACAATGATCCCTGGAGCTTGTCAAAACAATGCTCCTGACAGTGACTGAGGAAAAGCGGCCAAATACTGTGGGACGCCTTTGTTTTTCAAAACACAAGTCAAACTGCAATTAATCAACATTTATTAAAATTAATTCTAGGGAAGAGTAAGACGCGGAGATCACCTTCCTTCCCACAGATACAGTAGAAATACATCTACACGTGGAACTGCTCCTACAGAATACCCACTGAACGCAGGCAGAAAACGTCCGACCTCCAAATAGGCAAGAAACTCCCCCCGTACTTGGGTAGGGCAAAAGAAAAAAGAAATAACAGAGACAAAAGAATAGGGACGGCACCTGCACCAGTGGGAGGGAGCCGTGAAGGAGGAAAGATTTCCACGCACTAGGAAGCCCTTTCGCGGGCAGAGACTGCGGGTGGCAGAAGGGGGAAGCTTCGGAGCCACGGAGGAGAGAGCAGCCACAGGGGTGCGGAGGGCAAAGCGGAGAGGTTCCCGCACGGAGGAGCGGTGCCGACCAGCACTCTCCAGCCTGAGAGGCTTGTCTGCTCACCCGCCGGGACGGGCGGGGCTGGGAGCTGAGGCTCGGGCTTCGGTCGGATCGCAGGGAGAGGACTGGGGTTGGCGGCGTGAAAACAGCCTGAAGGGGTTAGTGCACCACAGCTAGCCGAGAGGGTGTCCGGGAAAAAGTCTGCAGCTGCCGAAGAGGCAAGAGACTTTTTCTTCCCTCTTTGTTTCCTGGTGCGTGAGGAGAGGGGATTCAGAGCGCCGCCTAAACGAACTCCAGAGACAGGCGCGAGCCGCAGCTACCAGCGCGGATCCCACAGCAACAGGGGCCAGAGGGAAAAATGGAGAGATTCCCGCACAGATGATCGGCGCCGAGCAGCACTCAGCAACCCGAGAGGCTGGTCTGCTCCCCCGCCGGGGCGGGCGGGGCTGGGAGCTGAGGCTAGGCTTCGGTCGGATCGCAGGGAGAGGACTGAGGCTGGCGGCGTGAACACAGCCTGAAGGGATTAGCGCACAACAGCTGGCTGGGAGGGAGACCGGGAAAAAGTCTGAAGCTGACGCAGAGGCAAGAGACTTTTTCTTGCCTCTTTGTTTCGGGGCGCGCAAGGAGAGGGGATTCAGAGCGCCGCCTAAACGAACTCCAGAGGAGGGCGCGAGCCGCGGCGATCAGCGCAGACCCCACAGCAACAGGGTCGCAGAGGAAAAAACGGAGAGACTCCCGCACAGAGGCTCGGCGCCGAGCAGCACTCAATAGCCCGAGAGGCTTGTCTGCTCGGCGGGCGGGGCTGGGAGCTGAGGCTCGGGCTTCGGTCGGATCGCAGGGAGAGGACTGGGGCTGGCGGCGTGAACACAGCCTGAAGGGGTTAGCGCACCACAGCTGGCTGGGAGGGAGACCGGGAAAAGGTCTGCAGCTGCCGAAGTGGCAAGAGACTTTTTCTTGCCTCTTTGTTTCGCTGAGCGCAAGGAGAGGGGATTCAGAGTGCCACCTAAACGAACTCCAGAGAAAGGCGCGAGCCGCGGCGATCAGCACGGACCCCAGAGACGGGCGTGAGACGCTGGGGCTGCTGCTGCCACCTCCAAAAAGCCTGTGTGTGAGCACAGGTCACTCTCCACATCGCCCCTCCCGGGAGCCTGTGCAGCCCGCCACTGCCAGGGTCCCGTGATCCGGGGACAAGTTCCCCGGGAGAACGCACTGCCCGCCTCAGGCTGGTGCAACGTCACGCCGGCCTCGGCCGCCGCAGGCTCACCCCGCCTCCTCTGTACACCTCCCTCCCCGCGGCCTGAGTGAGCCAGAGCCCCCGAAGCAGCTGCTCCTTTAACCCCATCCTGTCTGGGCGGGGAATAGACGCCCTCAGGCGACCTACACGCAGAGGCGGGACCAAATCCAAAGCTGAACCCCAGGAGCTGTGCGAACAGGGAAGATAAGGGGAAATGTTTCCCAGCAGCCTTAGAAGCAGCGGATTAAAACTCCACAAACAACTTGATGTGCCTGCATCTGTTGAATACCTGAATAGACAACGAATCATCCCAAATTCAGGAGGTGGACTTTGGGAGCAGGATATATTAATTTTTCCCCTTTTCCTTTTATTTGTGAGTGTATATGTATATGCTTCTGGGTGCGATTTTGTCTGTATAGCTTTGCTTTACAATAGCTTTATTTTATTTCAGTATATTATAGCCTCTTTCTTTCTTTCTTTCTTTCTTTCTAATTTTTCTCCCTTTTACTCTGAGCCGTGTGGACGAAAGGCTCTTGGTGCTCCAGCCAGGCATCAGGGCCGTGCCTCTGAGGTGGGAGAGCCAACTTCAGGACACTGGTCCACAAGAGACCTCCCAGCTCCACGTAATACCAAACGGCAAAAATCTCTCAGAGATCTCCATCTCAACATCAAGACCCAGCTTCACTCAACGACCAGCAAGCTACAGTGCTGGACACCCTATGCCAAACAACTAGCAAGACAGGAACACAGCCCCATCCATTAGCAGAGAGGCTGCCTAAAATCATAAGAAGGCCACAGACACCCCAAAATACACCACCAGACGTGGACGTGCCCACCAGAAAGACAAGATCCAACCTCATCCACCAGAGCTCAGGCACTAGTTCCCTCCACCAGGAAGCCTACACAACCCACTGAACCAACCTTAGCCACTGGGGACAGATACCAAAAACAACAGGAACTACGAACCTGCAGCCTGTGAAAAGGAGACCCCAAACACAGTAAGATAAGCAAAATGAGACGACAGAAAAACACACAGCAGATGAAGGAGCAGGGTCAGAACATACCAGACTTAACAAATGAAGAGGAAATAGGTAATCTACCTGAAAAAGAATTCAGAATAATGATAGTAAGGATGATCCAAAATCTTGGAAATAGAATAGACAAAATGCAAGAAACATTTAACAAGGACATAGAAGAACTAAAGAGGAACCAAGCAATGATGAAAACCACAATAAATGAAATTAAAAATACTCTAGATGGGATCAATAGCAGAATAACTGAGGCAGAAGAAAGGATAAGTGACCTGGAAGATAAAATGGTGGAAATAACTACTGCAGAGCAGGATAAAGAGAAAAGAATGAAAAGAACTGAGGACAGTCTCAGAGACCTCTGGGACAACATTAAATGCACCAACATTCGAATTATAGGGATCCCAGAAGAAGAAGAGAAAAAGAAAGGGACTGAGAAGATATTTGAAGAGATTATAGTTGAAAACTTCCCTAATAAGGGAAAGGAAATAGTTAATCAAGTCCTGGAAGCACAGAGAGTCCCATACAGGATAAACCCAAGGAGAAACACACCAAGACACATATTAATCAAACTGTCAAAAATTAAATATAAGGAAAACATATTAAAGGCAGCAAGGGAAAAAAAACAAATAACACACAAGGGAATCCCCATAAGGTTAACATCTGATCTTTCAGCAGAAACTCTGCAAGCCAGAAGGGAGTGGCAGGATATACTTAAAGTGATGAAGGAGAAAAACCTACAACCAAGATTACACTACCCAGCAAGGATCTCATTCAGATTTGATGGAGAAATTAAAACCTTTACAGACAAGCAAAAGCTGAGAGAGTTCAGCACCACCAAACCAGCTTTACAACAAATGCTAAAGGAACTTCTCTAGGCAAGAAACACAAGAGAAGGAAAAGACCTACAATAACAAACCCAAAACATTTAAGAAAATGGGAATAAGAACATACATATCGATAATTACCTTGAATGTAAATGGATTAAATGCTCCCACCAAAAGACACAGGCTGGCTGAATGGATACAAAAACAAGACCCATATATATGCTGTCTACAAGAGACCCACTTCAGACCTAGAGACACATATAGACTGAAAGTGAGGGGATGTAAAAAGATATTCCATGCAAATGGAAATCAAAAGAAAGCTGGAGTAGCAATTCTCATATCAGACAAAATAGACTTTAAAATAAAGACTATTACAAGAGACAAAGAAGGACACTATATAATGATCAAGGGATCGATCCAAGAGGAAGGTATAACAATTGTAAATATTTATGCACCCAACATAGGAGCACCTCAATACATAAGGCAAATACTAACAGCCATAAAAGGGGAAATCGACAGCAACACAATCGTAGTAGGGGACTTTAACACCCCACTCTCACCAATGGACAGATCATCCAAAATGAAAATAAATAAGGAAACACAAGCTTTAAATGATACAATAAACAAGATGGACTTAATTGATATTTATAGGACATTCCACCCAAAAACAACAGAATACACATTTTTCTCAACTGCTCATGGAACATTCTCCAGGATAGATTATATCTTGGGTCACAAATCAAGCCTTGGTAAATTTAAGAAAATTGAAATCGTATCAAGTATCTTTTCCAACCACAACGCTATGAGACTAGATATCAATTACAGGAAAAGATCTGTAAAAAATAGAAACACATGGAGGCTACACAATACATTACTTAATAACGAAGTGATCACTGAAGAAATCAAAGGGGAAATCAAAAAATACCTGGAAACAAATGACAATGGAGATACGACGACCCAAAACCTATGGGACGCAGCAAAAGCAGTGCTAAGAGGGAAGTTTATAGCAATACAAGCCTACCTCAAGAAACAGGAAACATCTCGAATAAACAACCTAACCTTGCACCTAAAGCAATTAGAGAAAGAAGAACAAAAAAACCCCAAAGCCAGCAGAAGGAAAGAAATTATAAAGATCAGGTCAGAAATAAATGAAAAAGAAATGAAGGAAACAATAGCAAAAATCAATGAAACTAAAAGCTGGTTCTTTGAGAAGATAAACAAAATTGATAAACCATTAGCCAGACTCATCAAGAGAAAAAGGGAGAAGACTCAGATCAATAGAATTAGAAATGAAAAAGGAGAAGTAACCACTGACACTGCAGAAATACAAAAGATCATGACAGATTACTACAAGCAACTCTATGCCAATAAAATGGACAACCTGGAAGAAATGGACAGATTCTTAGAAATGCACAAACTGCCGAGACTGAACCAGGAAGAAATAGAAAATATGAACAGACCAATCACAAGCACTGAAATTGAAACTGTGATTAAAAACCTTCCAACAAACAAAAGCCCAGGACCACATGGCTTCACAGGTGAATTCTATCAAACATTTAGAGAAGAGCTAACACCTATCCTTCTCAAACTCTTCCAAAATATTGCAGAGGGAGGAACACTCCCAAACTCATTCTACGAGGCCACCATCACCCTGATACCAAAACCAGACAAAGATGTCACAAAGAAAGAAAACTACAGGCCAATATCACTGATGAACATAGATGCAAAAATACTCAATAAAATACTAGCAAACAGAATCCAACAGCACATTAAAAGGATCATACACCATGATCAAGTGGGGTTTATCCCAGGAGTGCAAGGATTCTTCAATATACGCAAATCAATCAATGTGATACATCATATTAACAAACTGAAGGAGAAAAACCATATGATCATCTCAATAGATGCAGAGAAAGCTTTTGACAAAATTCAACACCCATTTATGATAAAAGCCCTGCAGAAAGTAGGCATAGAGGGAACTTTCCTCAACATAATAAAGGCCATATATGACAAACCCACAGCCAACATGGTCCTCAATGGTGAAAAACTGAAACCATTTCCACTAAGATCAGGAACAAGACAAGGTTGCCCACTCTCACCACTATTATTCAACATAGTTTTGGAAGTGTTAGCCACAGCAATCAGAGAGGACAAAGAAACAAAAGGAATCCAAATCGGAAAAGAAGAAGTAAAGCTGTCACTATTTGCAGATGACATGATACTATACATAGAGAATCCTAAAGATGCTACCAGAAAACTCCTCGAGCTAATCAATGAATTTGGTAAAGTAGCAGGATACAAAATTAATGCACAGAAATCTCTTGCATTTCTATACACCACTAATGACGAAAAATATGAAAGTGAAATTAAGAAAACACTCCCATTTACCATTGCAACAAAAAGAATAAAATATCTAGGAATAAACCTACCTAAGGAGACAAAAGACCTGTATGCAGAAAAGTATAAGACACTGATGAAAGAAATTAAAGATGTTACAAATAGATGGAGAGATATACCATGTTCCTGGATTGGAAGAATCAACATTGTGAAAATGACTCTACTACCCAAAGCAATCTACAGATTCAATGCAATCCCTATCAAACTACCACTGGCATTTTTCACAGAACTAGAACAAAAAATTTCACAATTTGTATGGAAACACAAAAGACCCCGAATAGCCAAAGCAATCTTGAGAACGAAAAATGGAGCTGGGGGAATCAGGCTCCCTGACTTCAGACTATATTACAAAGCTTCAGTAATCAAGACAGTTTGGTACTGGCACAAAAACAGAAACATAGATCAATGGAACAGGATGGAAAGCCCAGAGATAAACCCACACACATATGGGCACCTTATTTTTGATAAAGGAGGCAAGCATATACAGTGGAGAAAAGACAGCCTCTTCAATAAGTGGTGCTGGGAAAATTGGACAGGTACATGTAAAAGTATGAAATTAGAACACTCCCTGACACCATGCACAAAAATAAACTCAAAATGGATTAAAGACCTAAGTGTAAGGGCAGACACTATCAAACTCTTAGAGGAAAACATAGGCAGAACATTCTATGACATACATCACAGCAAGATTCTTTTTGACCCACCTCCCAGAGAAATGGAAATAAGAACACAAATAAACAAATGGGACCTAATGAAACTTAAAAGCTTTTGCACAGCAAAGGAAACCATAAACAAGACCAAAAGACAACCATCAGAATGGGAGAAAATATTTGCAAATGAAGCAACTGACAAAGGATTAATCTCCAAGATTTACAAGCAGCTCATGCAGCTCAATAACAAAAAAACGAACAACCCAATCCAAAAATGGGCCGAAGACCTAAATAGACATTTCTCCAAAGAAGATATACAGATGGCCTACAGACACATGAAAGAATGCTCAACATCATTAATCATTAGAGAAATGCAAATCAAAACTACAATGAGCTATCATCTCACACCGGTCAGAATGGCCATCATCAAAAAATCTAGAAACAATAAATGCTGGAGAGGGTGTGGAGGAAAGGGAACACTCATGCACTGTTGGTGGGAATGTAAATTGATACAGCCACTATGGAGAACAGTATGGAGGTTCCTTAAAAAACTACAAATAGAACTACCATACGACCCAGCAATCCCACTACTGGGCATATACCCTGAGAAAACCATAGGTCAAAAAGAGTCATATACCAAAATGTTCATTGCAGCTCTATTTACAATAGCCAGGACATGGAAGCAACCTAAATGTCCATCGACAGATGAATAGATAAAGAAGATGTTGCCCATATATACAATGGAATATTACTCAGCCATAAAAAGAAATGAAATGGAGGTATTTGTAATGAGGTGGATGGACTTAGAGTCTGTCATACAGAGTGAAGTAAGTCAGAAAGAGAAAAACAAATACAGTATGCTAACACATATATACGGAATCTAAGGGAAAAAAAAAAAAAAAGGCCATGAAGAACCTAGTGGCAAGACGGGAATAAAGACACAGACCTACTAGAGAATGGACTTGAGGATATGGGGAGGGGGTGGGGTGAGATGTGACAGGGTAAGAGAGTGTCATGGACATATATACACTACCAAATGTAAAATAGATAACTAGTGGGAAGCAGCCGCATAGCACAGGGAGATCAGCTGGGTGCTTTGTGACCACCTAGAGGGATGGGATGGGGAGAGTGGGAGGGAGGGAGATGAAAGAGGGAAGAGAAATGGGAACATATTGTACATGTATAACTGATTCACTTTGTTATAAAGCAGAAGCTAACACACCATTGTAAGGCAATTATACTTCAATAAAGATGTTAAAAAAAAAACAAAAAAAACAAAAAAAAACAATGCTCCTTGATTCCCTGTAATCACAATGATCCATGACCCCTTTCATGACAATGCTCCATTACCCCACTAATCACAATGATCCATGGTGGTTGTCATCACAATGCTCCATGAACCTTGTCATCACAATGCTCCAGGACGTTGTAATCACAATGTTCCCTGACCCCTTTCACCACAAAGCTCCAAGATCCCTGTCATCACAATGCCCCATGACTCCTATCATCACAATGCTCCATGGCACTTGTCATCACAATGCTCCATGAACCCTGTCATCACAATGCTCCATAGAGCTTTTCATCACTATCCTCCATGACCACTTTCATCACAATGCTCCCTGACCATTTTCATCACAATGCTCCATGACCACTTTCATCACAATGCCCCATAAACTCTGTCATCACAATGCTCCATGGCCCTTGTCATCACAATTCTCCATGACTCCTGTCATCACAATTCACCATGGCGCTTGTCATCACAATGCTCCATGCACTTGTCATCACAATACTCCATGACCCTTGTCATCACAGTGCTCCATGGCGCTTGTCATCAAAATCATCCAGAGCCTTAGTTCCTGAGTTGGGAGTAGTATCATTGCCTCAATTAGGGAAAATGTCAGTGACTGAGTTGGGAGTAGAGTGAGGGCCCTTGTTAGGGATACTGTCAGTGCCTGAGTTAGCTGTAGTGTCAGGGTTTTAGGTACGTACACTGTCAGTGCCTGAGTTGGGAATAGTGTCAGGGCCTTAGTTATGGACTGTGTCATTGCCTGAGTTAGGAGTAGTGTCAGGGCCTTAGTTAGGAGTAGCATCAGTGCCTTCGTGAGGTATTGTATCAGCGCCTCAGTTAGGAATAGATTCAGGGCCTTATTTTGGGACAGTGTCAGTGCCTGAGTTAGGAGTTTTGTCGGCCTTAGCTAGGGACCTTTCCAGGGCCTGAGTTAGGAGTAATGTCAGGGCCTTCCTTAGGTATTGTATCAGTGCCTGAGTAAGGAATAGTGTCAAGGCCTTAGTTAGGGACATTGCCAGGGTATGATTTAGGAGTAGTGTTAGGGTGTGAGTTATGAACAGTGTCAGGGCCTTAGTTAGTGACAGTGTCAGTTCCTGAGTTAGGAGTAGAGTCAGGGTCTAAGTTAGGGACAGTGCCAGTGCTGAGTTCGTAGTAGTATCAGGGCCTTAGTTAGAGACAGTGTAACGGCCTGAGTTAGGAGTAGTGTCAGAGGCTTTGTTAGGGACAGTGTCAGTGCCTGAGTTGAGAGTAGCGTCACAGCTTTAGTTAGGGCCAGTGTCCGGGCCTTAGTTAAGACCAGTGTCAGGGCCTATGATAGGAATCAGATCAGGGCCTGTGTTACGAGTAGTGTCGGGGCCTTAGTTAAGGACAGTGTCAGGGCCTGAGTCCTGACTTATTCCTAACTTTCCTCCCTAAGGATTTTTGACACTACTGCTAATTCAGGTCCTGATAATATCCCTTACTAAGGCCCTGACCCTTTCCCTAGCTAAGGCCCTGAACTTCTCCTAAGTCAAGCCCTGATACTGTCCCTAACAATGGCCCTGACACTACACCTAACTGAGGCCCCAAAATGATACCTAACAAAGGCTCTGTTGCTAGTCCAAACTAAAGCCCTAAAATTGGTCTTAAATAAGGCCTTGACACTAATCCTAACTCACGCCCTAACACTGTCCCTAGCTAAGGCCCTGACAGTACGCCTAACTCAGGCCCTCATACGATTCCTAACAATGGCTCTGATGCTAGCCCAAACTAAGGCCCTGAAATTGGTCCTAAATAAGGCCTTGACACGAATTCTAACTCAGGCCCTAGCACTGTCCCTAACTAGGTTTCTGACAGTACACCTAACTCAGACCCTGACACTGTCCCTAAGCAAGGCCCTGACACTACTCCTAACTCCGTCCCTTACACTGTACCTAACAAAGTAACTGATGCTAGGCCTAACTCAGGCCCTCAAAGTGTCTGTAACTAAGGCCCTGCTGCCATCAGTATGTAAAGTCCTGACATTATCCTGAGCTAATATCCTGACCTATGTCTTTCCAAGGTCCTGAAACTGTCCCAAAGTAAGCCCTGACGCTGTCCGTAAGTGAGGACCTGAGGCTGTCCCTAACTCAGGCCCTGAAGCTTTCCTTAACTGAAGCCTTGAAGCTGTGACTAACTCAGGCCCTGATCATGTATTTCACGAAGACCTTAATGCTGATCTAGCAAAGACGCTGATGCTGCTCCAAAGTCATGCCCTGACAGTGTGCCCAGCAAAGGGCCTGATGCTAGGCCTCACTCAGGCCCTGTCGCTCTCCCGAAGTCAGGCCCTGACACTGTCACTAACTAAGGCCCTGACTCTACTCCTAACTCAGTCCCGTAAAGTGTACCTAACAAAGGCTCTGATGCTAGTCGTAACTCAGGGCCTGACACTGTCTCTAACTAAGGGCTGCTGCCATCAATATCTAAAGTCCTGACATTATCCGGAGCTAATATCCTGACCCATGTCTTACCAAGGTCCTGAAACTCTCCCAAAGTAAGCCCTGTCGCTGTCCCTAAGTGAGGCCCTGCAGCTCTCCCTAACTAACTCAGGCCTTGATGCTGTGACTAACTCAGACACTGATCATGTCTTTAACTAAGACCCTAAGGCTGATCCAACAGAGGCCGGGATGCTGCTCCTAAGTCATGCCCTGACAGTGTCCCCAGCTAAGGGTCTGACGCTAGGCCTCACTCAGACCCTATCGCTCTCCCTAAGTCAGGCTCTGATGCTGTCCCTACCTGAAGCCCTAACACTGGTTCTGAATAAGTCCCTGAGAGTCTCAGTAACAAAGGTCTTCACACTATCCTTAGGTCATTTCCTGACACTATCCCTACATGTTAAACTGACACTGTCACTAGCTAATGTCCTGCCTCTTATGCTAACTGAAGCCCTTAGGTTGTGCCTGCGTCAGGCACTGAATTTAGTCCCAAGACCGTGAAACTGTCCCGAACTAAGGCCTAGATGCTCGTCCTACATCTGGCCTTGACACTGTCCCTAACTAAGGCCCTAACACTATTGCTAACTGAGGACCTGACACTGGACCTATCAGGGGCCCGCTACTCCTAACTAACGCCTTGACCCTGTCCCTTACTTAGGCCCTGCTACCATCAGTATCTAAAGTCCTGACATTATCCTGAGCTAATATCCTAACTCATCTCTTACCAAGGTCCTGAAACTCTCCCTAAGGAAGCCCTGATGCTCTCCCTAAGTGACGCCTTGAGGCTGTCCCTAACAGAGGCCCTGATAATATCTTTAACATAGCCCCTGAGGCTGATCCTACCGTGGCTCTTATGTTGCTCCTAAGTCATGCCCTGACACTGTCCCTAGCTAAGGCCCTGACGCTAGGCCTCACTCAGGCCCTGTCGCTCTCCCTAAGTCAGGCTGTGACGCTGTCCCTACCCGAAGCCCTGAAACTCACTGGTCCTTAATTAGGCCCTGATGCTCCAAGTAACCAAGGTCTTGACACTATCCCTAGGTCATTTCCTGACACTATCCCTAGATCTTAACCTAAGCTTCTCTTTAGCTAATGTCGAGATTAGCTAAAGAGATTCTTTAGAACGAGATTCTTTCATCTTCTGAATATGGTTTTCTTAAAAACATAATTTTTATAGTGTTACTAACTTTAAACAAAATGTACTCAACTGCTGTGGAATAGTCCTTCATAGGAGCGTGCATGGTTCACTTCTGCATCCGCTTGTGGTTGTGTTCAAGTTGCTTTCAGCTGTAGATCCTCTTATGCTAGCTAAATCAGTGATTCTGTCCCTAAATGAGGCCCTGAATTTAGGTCGGAGGCCGTGAACCTGTCCCTAACTGAGGCCTCGAGGCGCGTCCTAACGCAGGTCCTGACACTGTCCCTAACTAAGGCCCTGACACTACACCTAACTCCGTCACTGACACTGTACCTAACAAAGGCTCTGATGCTAGTCCGAACTTCGGCCTGACACTGCCTCTAATTAAGACCCTGGTGCCGTCAATATCTGAACACCTGACATTATCCTGAGCTAATATCCTGACCCATGTCTTACCAAGGTCCTGAAACTTTCCCAAAGTAAGCCCTGACGCTGTCCCTAAGTGAGACCTTGAGGCTGTCCCTAACAGAGGCCCTGATAATATCTTTAACGAAGACCCTAATGCTGATCCTACAGAGGCCTTTCTGCTGCTCCTAAGTCATGCCCTGATACTGTCCCTTACTCAGGCCCCAAAGATAGGCCTCACTTAGGCCCTGTTGCTGTACCTTAGTTAGGCTCTGACGCTGTCCGTACATCAAGCCCTGGCACTGGTCCTGATTAAGGCCCTCACGCTGCTGCTAACTAAGGCCCTGATGCTCTCAATGACTAAGGTCTTCTCGTTATCCCTTGGTCATTTCCTTTCACTATCTCTGGCCTGGAACCTGACTCTGTCCCGAGATAATCTCCTGCATCTTATGCTGACTGAAACCCTAATGCTCTCCCCAACTAAGGCCCTGACTACTCCTAACTAAGGCCATGACACTGTCTCCAACAAAGGCCCAGAATCTGTCCCTAATATAGGCCCTGCTGCCAGCAATAATTAAAATCCTGACACTCTCCTGAGATAATATCCTGACCCATTTCTAACCAAGGTCTTGACACTCTCCCTAAGAAAGCCCTGTCGCTGTCTTTAAGTGAAGACCTGAGGCTGTCCGTAACTCAGGCCCTGAAGCTTTCCCTAACTGAGGCCTTGACGCTGTGACTAACTAGGGCTCTGGTCATCTTTAACTAAGAGCCTAAAGCTGATCCAACAAAGGCACTGATGCTGCTCCTAAGTCACTCCCTGACAGTGTCCCCAGCTGAGGGCCTGACATTAGGCCTCACTCAGACCCTGTCGCTCTCCCTAAGTCAGGCCCTGATACTGTCCCTACCTGAAGCCCTAACACTGGTTCTGAATAAGGCCCTGATATTCTCAGTAACAAAGGTCTTCACACTATCCTTAGGTCATTTCCTGACACGATTCCTAGCCTTCACCCTAACCCTGTTCCGAGCTAATATCCTGCCTCTTATGCTAACTAAAGGCTTTATGCTGTGCCTACCTCAGGCACTGAATTTAGTCCCAAGACCGCTAGACTGTCCCTCACTAGGCTCCATGCCCTTATCGTCACAATGTTCCGTGACCACTGTCATCACAATGCTCCACGCCCTTATCATCACAATGCCCCATGACCCCTGTCATCACAATGCTCCATGACCCCTTCCATCACAGTGCTCCGTGACCCGTTTCATCAAAATGCGACATGACCATTGTCAACACAATGCTCCAGGACCCCTGGCATCCCAATGCTCCATGACCACTCTCATGGCAATGCTTCATGACCCTTGTCATATCAATGCTACATACCATTGTCATCACAATGCTCCATACCACATGTCATCACATTGGCCCATGACCCTTGCCTCACAATGATCCATGCTCTTGTGATCACAATGCTCCATGCCCCCTGTCATCACAATGCCCCATGAATCCTATCATCACAATGCTCCATGGCACATGTCCTCACAATGCCCCATGACCCCTGTCATCAAATTGCTCCATGTCCCCGTTTATCACAATGCTCTAAATTACCACTGTAATCACAGTGCTCCATAACCCTTTTCCTCACAATGCTCCATGCCCCTTTTCATCACAATGAGCCATGAAAACTTTCATCAGAATGCTCCATTACCCCTGTCTCATGTCCCCTTTCATCACAATGCATCACAAGTACCCCTGTAATCACAGTGCTCCATAACCCCTTTCATCACAGTGCTCCATGCCCCCTGTCATCACAATGCTCCATGACCCCTTTCATCACAATGCTCCATTAATCCTTTCATCGCACTGCTCTATGACTTTTGTCATCACAATGCTGCATGCCCTTCTCATCACAATGCTCCATGGCCTTTGTCATCACAATGCTGCATGTTCAATGTAATCACAGTGCTCCAAGACCCCTGTCATCACAATGTTCCATGAGACATTTCATCACAAAGCTCCATGACGCTTGTCATCACAATGCTCCATGGCGCTGTGCATCACAATGCTCCATGACCACATTCAGCACGGTGGTCCATGACCCTTTTCATCACAATATTCCATGGTTCATGCCATCAGAATGCCCCATGGCGCTTGCCATCACAATGCTCCATGACCCCTTGTCATCACAATGCCCATGGCGCCTTTCATCACAATGCTCCCAGAGGTCTTTCATCACAATGCTCCATGACCACGTTCATCACAAAGCTCCATGTGCCGTGTTCATCACAATGCTCCATGACCCCTTTTCATCAAAATGCTCCATGACCATTTTGATCACAAGGCTCCATGCCCTTATCATCACAGTGCTCCATGAACCCTTTCATCACAATGCTCCATGGCCCTTCTCATCACAATGCCCCATGACCCCTTCCATCACAATGCTCCATGAACCCTTTCATCAAAATGCGCCATGAACATAGTCATAACAAAGCTCCATGACCACGTTCATCACGATGCTCCATGACCCCTTTCCTTACAAGCTCCATGGCTCTTGTCATCACAAAGCTCCATGGCGCTTGTCATCACAAGGCTCCATGACCACTGTAATCACAATGATCCATGACCCCTTTGATAACAATTCTCCATTACCCCTTTCCTCACAGTGATCCTTGGCGCTTGTCATCACAATGCTCCATAACCCCTGTCATCACAATGCCCCATGACCCATTTCCGCACAATGCTCCCTGAGCCATGTCATCACAATGCTACTTGTCTTTCTCATTACAATGCTCCAGGTCCCCTGTAATAAGAGTCTTCCATGACCCCTTTCATCACAACTCTCCTTAACACTTTTCTCACAATGCTCCATGCCATTGTCATCACAAAGTTTCATGCCCCCTGTCACCACAATACTCCAAGCCCACTCTCAACACAATGCTCCATGAGACTTGTCTCACAATGCTCCATGCCCTTTTCATCACAATGCTTCATGCCCCCTGTCATCACAATGCTCCATGACACCTGTCTTCGCAATGTTCCATGCACTTATCATCACAATACTCCTTGGCCCTTGTCTAAAATGCTACATGGCGGTGACATCACAATGTTCCATGCACCCTGTCATTACAAGGCTCCATGACACTTATCATCACAATGTTCCATGGCTCCTATCATTCAAAATGCCATATGACCACTTTCATCACAATGCTCCAAGGCCCTTGTCATCACAATGCCCCATGAACCCTCTCATCACAATGCTCCAGGCCCACTGTCATCACAATGAGCCATGACACCTTTCATCACAATGCTCCATAACCACTGTCATCACAATGATCCATGGCCCTTGTCATCACAATGCTCCCTGGTGCACGTCATCACAAAGATACATGACCACTTTCAGCACAATGCTCCATGACCCCTTTCATCAAAATTCTCCATGACCATTGTCATCACAATGCTCCATGAGCCCTGTCATTACAATGCTCCCTGACCCCTGTCATCACCATGATCCATGGCCCTTGTCATCACAGTGCTCCTTCGCTCTTGTCGTAACAATGATCCATGATCCCTGTCATCACAATGATCCATGATTCCTTTCATCACAATTCTCCTTTTCCCGTTTCATCACAATGATCCCTGGAGCTTGTCAAAACAATGCTCCTCGATTCCCTGTAATCACAATGATCCATGACCCCTTTCATGACAATGCTCCATTACCCCACGAATCACAATGATCCATGCTGATTTTGATCACAATGCTCCAGGTCGCTGTAATCACAATGTTCCATGACCCCTTTCACCACAAAGCTCCAAGATCCCTGTCATCACAATGCCCCATGACTCCTATCATCACAATGCTCCATGGCACTTGTCCTCTCAATGCTCCATGACCCCTGTCATCACAATGCTCCTTAGCGCTTTTCACCACAATCCTCCATGACCACTTTCATCACAATGCTCCATGACCATTTTCATCACAATGCTCCATGACCACTTTCATCACAATGCCCCATGAACTCTGTCATCAAAATGCTCCATGGCCCTTGTCATCACAATTCTCCATGACCCCTGTCATCACAATGCGCCATGCACTTGTCATCGCAATTCTCCATGACCCTTGTCATCACAGTGCTCCATGGCGCTTGTCATCACAATGATCCAGAGCCTTAGTTCCTGAGTTGGGAGTAGTATCATTGCCTCGAATAGGGAAAATGTCAGTGACTGAGTTGGGAGTAGTGTGAGGGCCCTTGTTAGGGACACTGTCAGTGCCTGAGTTAGGTGTAGTGTCAGGGTTTTAGATACGTACATTGTCAGTGCCTGTTTTGGGAATAGTGTCAGGGCCTTAGTTATGGACTGTGTCATTGCCTGAGTTAGGAGTAGTGTCAGGGCCTTAGTTAGGAGTTGCATCAGTGCCTTCGTGAGGTATTGTATCAGCGCCTCAGTTAGGAATAGATTCAGGGCCTTATTTTGGGACAGTGTCAGTGCCTGAGTTAGGAGTTTTGTCGGCCTTAGTTAGGGACCTTTTCAGGGCCTGAGTTAGGAGTAATGTCAGGGCCTTCCTTAGGTATTGTATCAGTGCCTGAGTTAGGAATAGTGTCAAGGCCTTAGTTAGGGACATTGCCAGGGCATGATTTAGGAGGAGTGTTAGGGTGTGAGTTATGAACAGTGTCAGGGCCTTAGTTAGTGACAGTGTCAGTTCCTGAGTTAGGAGTAGAGTCAGGGCCTAAGTTAGGGACAGTGCCAGTGCTGACTTCGTAGTAGTATCAGGGCCTTAGTTAGAGACAGTGTCAGGGCCTGAGTTAGGAGTAGTGTCAGAGGCTTTGTTAGGGACAGTGTCAGTGCCTGAGTTAAGAGTAGCGTCACAGCTTTAGTTAGGGCCAGTGTCCGGGCCTTAGTTAAGACCAGTGTCAGGGCCTATGATAGGAATCAGATCAGGGCCTGTGTTACGAGTAGTGTCAGGGCCTTAGTTAAGGACAGTGTCAGGGCCTGAGTCCTGACTTATTCCTAACTTTCCTCACTAAGTAGTTTTGACACTCCTGCTAATTTAGGTCCTGATAATATCCCTTACTGAGGCCCTGACCCTTTAACTTGCTAAGGCCCTGATCTTCTCCTAAGTCAGGCCCTGATACTATCCCTAACAATGGCCCTGACACTACACCTAACTTCGGTCCCGAAATGATACCTAACAAAGGCTCTGTTGCTAGTCCAAACTAAAGCCCTAAAATTGGTCTTAAATAAGGCCTTGACACTAATCCTAACTCACGCCCTAACACTGTCCCTAGCTAAGGCCCTGACAGTACGCCTAACTCAGGCCCTCGTACGATTCCTAACAATGGCTCTGATGCTAGCCCAAACTAAGGCCCTGAAATTGGTCCCAAATAAGGCCTTGACACGAATCGTAACTCAGGCCCTAGCACTATCCCTAACTAGGTCTCTGACAGTACACCTAACTCAGACCCTGACACTGTCCCTAAGCAAGGCCCTGACACTACTCCTAACTCAGTCCCTTACACTGTACCTAACAAAGTCATTGATGCTAGGCCTAACTCAGGCCGTGAAAGTGTCTGTAACTAAGGCCCTGCTGCCATCAGTATGTAAAGTCTTGACATTATCCTGAGCTAATATCCTGACCTATGTCTTTCCAAGGTCCTGAAACGATCCCAAAGTAAGCCCTGACGCTGTCCGTAAGTGAAGACCTGAGGCTGTCCCTAACTCAGGCCCTGAAGCTTTCCTTAACTGAAGCCTTGAAGCTGTGACTAACTCAGGCCCTGATCATGTATTTCACGAAGACCTTAATGCTGATCCAGCAAAGACGCTGATGCTGCTCCAAAGTCATGCCCTGACAGTGTGCCCAGCAAAGGGCCTGATGCTAGGCCTCACTCAGGCCCTGTCGCTCTCCCGAAGTCAGGCCCTGACACTGTCACTAACTAAGGCCCTGACTCTACTCCTAACTCAGTCCCGTAAAGTGTGCCTAACAAAGGCTCTGATGCTAGTCGTAACTCAGGGCCTGACACTGTCTCTAACTAAGGGCTGCTGCCATCAATGTCTAAAGTCCTGACATTATCCGGAGCTAATATCCTGACCCATGTCTTACCAAGGTCCTGAAACTCTCCCAAAGTAAGCCCTGACGCTGTACCTAAGGGAGGCCCTGCAGCTTTCCCTAACTAACTCAGGCCTTGATCCTGTGACTAACTCAGACCCTGGTCATGTCTTTAACTAAGACCCTAAGGCTGATCCAACAGAGGCCCTGAGGCTGCTCCTAAGTCATGCCCTGACAGTGTCCCCAGCTAAGGGTCTGACGCTAGGCCTCACTCAGACCCTATCGCTCTCCCTAAGTCAGGCTCTGATGCTGTCCCTACCTGAAGCCCTAACACTGGTTCTGAATAAGGCCCTGAGAGTCTCAGTAACAAAGGTCTTCACACTATCCTTAGGTCATTTCCTGACACTATCCCTACATGCTAAACTGACACTGTCACTAGCTAATGTCCTGCCTCTTATGCTAACTGAAGCCCTTAGGTTGTGCCTGCCTCAGGCACTGAATTTAGTCCCAAGACCGTGAAACTGTCCCGAACTAAGGCCTAGATGCTCGTCCTACATCTGGCCCTGACACTGTCCCTAACTAAGGCCCTAACACTATTGCTAACTGAGGACCTGACACTGGACCTATCAGGGGCCCGCTACTCCTAACTAACGCCTTGACACTGTCCCTTACTTAGGCCCTGCTACCATCAATATCTAAAGTCCTGACATTATCCTGAGCTAATATCCTAACTCATCTCTTACCAAGGTCCTGAATCTCTCCCTAAGGAAGCCCTGATGCTCTCCCTAAGTGAGGCCTTGAGGCTGTCCCTAACAGAGGCCCTGATAATATCTTTAACATAGCCCCTGAGGCTGATCCTACCGTGGCTCTTATGTTGCTCCTAAGTCATGCCCTGACACTGTCCCTAGCTAAGGCCCTGACGCTAGGCCTCACTCAGGCCCTGTCGCTCTCCCTAAGTCAGGCTCTGACGCTGTCCCTACCCGAAGCCCTGACACTCACTGGTCCTTAAATAGGCCCTGATGCTCTAAGGAACCAAGGTGTTGACACTATCCCTAAGTCATTTCCTGACACTATCCCTAGATCTTAACCTAACCTTCTCTTTAGCTAATGTCGACATTAGCTAAAGAGATTCTTTAGAACGAGATTCTTTCATCTTCTGAATATGGTTTTCTTAAAAACATAATTTTTATACTGTTACTAACTTTAAACAAAATGTACTCAACTGCTGTGGAATATCCCTTCATAGGAGCGTGCATGGTTCACTTCTGCATCTGCTTGTGGTGGTGTTCAAGTTGCTTTCAGCTGTAGATCCTCTTATGCTAGCTAAATCTGTGATTCTGTCCCTAAATGAGGCCCTGAATTTAGGTCTGAGGCCGTGAACCAGTCCCTAAGTGAGGCCTGGAGGCTCATCCTAACGCAGGTCCTGACACTGTCCCTAACTAAGGCCCTGACACTACACCTAACTCCGTCACTGACACTGTACCTAACAAAGGCTCTGATGCTAGTCCGAACTTAGGCCTGACACTGCCTCTAACTAAGGCCCTGCTGCCGTCAATATCTGAACACCTGACATTATCCTGAGCTAATATCCTTACCCATGTCTTACCAAGGTCCTGAAACTTTCCCAAAGTAAGCCCTGACGCTGTCCCTAAGTGAGACCTTGAGGCTGTCCCTTACAGAGGCCCTGATAATATCTTTAACGAAGACCCTAATGCTGATCCTACAGAGGCCTTTATGCTGCTCCTAAGTCATGCCCTGATACTGTCCCTTACTCAGGCCCCAAAGATAGGCCTCACTTAGGCCCTGTTGCTGTACCTTAGTTAGGCTCTGACGCTGTGCGTACATCAAGCCCTGGCACTGGTCCTGCTTAAGGCCCTCACACTGCTGCTAACTAAGGCCCTGATGCTCTCAATGACTAAGGTCTTCTCGTTATCCCTTGGTCATTTCCTTTCACTATCTCTGGCCTGGAACCTGACTCTGTCCCGAGATAATCTCCTGCATCTTATGCTGACTGAAACCCTAATGCTCTCCCTAACTAAGGCCCGGACTACTCCTAACTAAGGCCATGACACTGTCTCTAACAAAGGCCCAGAATCTGTCCCTAATATAGGCCCTGCTGCCAGCAGTAATTAAAATCCTGACACTCTCCTGAGATAATATCCTGACCCATTTCTAACCAAGGTCTTGACACTCTCCCTAAGAAAGCCCTGTCGTTGTCTTTAAGTGAAGACCTGAGGCTGTCCGTAACTCAGGCCCTGAAGCTTTCCCTAACTGAGGCCTTGACGCTGTGACTAACTAGGGCTCTGGTCATCTTTAACTAAGAGCCTAAAGCTGATCCAACAAAGGCACTGATGCTGCTCCTAAGTCACTACCTGACAGAGTCCCCAGCTGAGGGCCTGACATTAGGCCTCACTCAGACCCTGTCGCTCTCCCTAAGTCAGGCCCTGATACTGTCCCTACCTGAAGCCCTAACACTGGTTCTGAATAAGGCCCTGATATTCTCAGTAACAAAGGTCTTCACACTATCCTTAGGTCATTTCCTGACACGATTCCTAGCCTTCACCCTAACCCTGTCCCGAGCTAATATCCTACCTCTTATGCTAACTAAAGGCCTTATGCTGTGCCTACCTCAGGCACTGAATTTAGTCCCAAGACCGCTAGACTGTCCCTCACTAGGCTCCATGCCCTTATCGTCACAATGTTCCGTGACCACTGTCATCACAATGCTCCACGCCCTTATCATCACAATGCCCCATGACCCCTGTCATAAAATGCTCCATGACCCCTGGCATCCCAAAGCTCCATGACCATTCTCATCGCAATGCTTCATGACCCTTGTCATCGCAACGCTACATACCATTTTCATCACAATGCTCCATACCCCATGTCATCACATTGGCCCATGACCCTTGTCTCACAATGTTCCATGCTCTTGTGATCACAATGCTCCATGTCCCCTGTCATCACAATGCTCCTTGATCCCTTTTCATCACAATGCTCCATGACAATTTTCATCACAAGGCTCCATGCCCTTATCATCACAGTGCTCCATGAACCCTTTCATCACAATGCTCCATGGCCCTTCTCATCACAATGCCCCATGACCCCTTCCCTCACAATGCTCCATGAACCCTTTCATCAAAATGCGCCATGAACATTGTCATAACAAAGCTCCATGACCACGTTCATCACGATGCTCCATGACCCCTTTCCTTACAATGCTCCATGGCTCTTGTCACCACAAAGCTCCATGGCCCTTGTCATCACAATGCTCCCTGGTGCATGTCATCACAAAGATCCATGACCATTTTCAGCACAATGCTCCATGACCCCTTTCATCAAAATTCTTCATGACTATTTTCATCACAATTCTCCATGAGCCCTGTCATTACAATGCTCCCTGACCCCTGTCATCACCATGATCCATGGCCCTTGTCATCACAGTGCTCCTTCGCTCTTGTCGTAACAATGCTCCATGATCCCTGTCATCACAATGATCCATGATTCCTTTCATCACAATTCTCCTTTTCCCCTTTCATCACAATGATCCCTGGAGCTTGTCAAAACAATGCTCCTCGATTCCCTGTAATCAGAATGATCCACGACCCCTTTCATGACAATGCTCCATTACCCCACTAATCACAATGATCCATGGTGATTGTCATCAGAATGCTCCATGACCCTTGTCATCACAATGCTCCAGGTCGTTGTAATCACAATGTTCCATGATCCCTTTCACCACAAAGCTCCAAGATCCCTGTCATCACAATGCCCCATGACGCCTACCATCACAATGCTCCATGGCACTTGTCCTCACAATGCTCCATGACCACTTTCATCACAATGCTCCATGACAACTTTCATCACAATGCCCCATGGCCCTTGTCATGACAATTCTCCATGACCCCTGTCATCACAATTCTCCATGGCCCTTGTCATCACAATGCTCCATGCACTTGTCATCACAATTCTCCATGACCCTTGTCATCACAGTGCTCCATGGCACTTGTCATCACAATGATCCAGAGCCTTAGTTCCTGCGTTGGGAGTAGTATCATTGCCTCAATTAGGGAAATTGTCAGTGACTGAGTTGGGAGTAGTGTGAGGGCCCTTGTTAGGTACACTGTCAGTGCCTGAGTTAGGTGTAGTGTCAGGGTTTTAGTTACGTACACTGTCAGTGCCTGAGTTGGAAATAGTGTCAGGGCCTTAGTTATGGACTGTGTCATTGCCTGAGTTAGGAGTAGTGTCAGGGCCTTAGTTAGGAGTAGCATCAGTGCCTTCGTTAGGTATTGTATCAGCGCCTCAGTTAGGAATAGATTCAGGGCCTTATTTTGGGACAGTGTCAGTGCCTGAGTTAGGAGTTTTGTCGGCCTTAGTTAGGGACCTTTTCAGGGCCTGAGTTAGGAGTAATGTCAGGGCCTTCCTTAGGTATTGTATCAGTGCCTGAGTTAGGAATAGTGTCAAGGCCTTAGTTAGGGACATTGCCAGGGCATGATTTAGGAGGAGTGTTAGGGTGTGAGTTATGAACAGTGTCAGGGCCTTAGTTAGTGACAGTGTCAGTTCCTGAGTTAGGAGTAGAGTCAGGGCCTAAGTTAGGGACAGTGCCAGTGCTGAGTTCGTAGTAGTATCGGGACCTTAGTTAGAGACAGTGTCAGGGCCTGAGTTAGGAGTAGTGTCAGAGGCTTTGTTAGGGACAGTGTCAGTGCCTGAGTTAAGAGTAGCATCACAGCTTTAGTTAGGGCCAGTGTCCGGGCCTTACTTAAGCCCAGTGTCAGGGCCTATGATAGGAATCAGATCAGGGCCTGTGTTACGAGTAGTGTCAGGGCCTTAGTTAAGGACAGTGTCAGAGCCTGAGTCCTGACTTATTCCTAACTTTCCTCACTAAGGATTTTTGACACTACTGCTAATTTAGGTCCTGATAATATCCCTTACTAAGGCCCTGACCCTTTCCTTGGCTAAGGCCCTGAACTTCGCCTAAGTCAGGCCCTGATACTGTCCCTAACAATGGCCCTGACACTACACCTAACTTCGGCCCCGAAATGATACCTAACAAAGGCTCTGTTGCTAGTCCAAACTAAAGCCCTAAAATTGGTCTTAAATAAGGCCTTGACACTAATCCTAACTCAGGCCCTAACACTGTCCCTAGCTAAGGCCCTGACAGTACGCCTAACTCAGGCCCGCATACGATTCCTAACAATGGCTCTGATGCTAGTCCAAACTAAGGCCCTGAAATTGGTCCCAAATAAGGCCTTGACACGAATCGTAACTCAGGCCCTAGCACTATCCCTAACTAGGTCTCTGACAGTACACCTAACTCAGACCCTGACACTGTCCCTAAGCAAGGCCCTGACACTACTCCTAACTCAGTCCCTTACACTGTACCTAACAAAGTCATTGATGCTAGGCCTAACTCAGGCCGTGAAAGTGTCTGTAACTAAGGCCCTGCTGCCATCAGTATGTAAAGTCTTGACATTATCCTGAGCTAATATCCTGACCTATGTCTTTCCAAGGTCCTGAAACGATCCCAAAGTAAGCCCTGACGCTGTCCGTAAGTGAAGACCTGAGGCTGTCCCTAACTCAGGCCCTGAAGCTTTCCTTAACTGAAGCCTTGAAGCTGTGACTAACTCAGGCCCTGATCATGTATTTCACGAAGACCTTAATGCTGATCCAGCAAAGACGCTGATGCTGCTCCAAAGTCATGCCCTGACAGTGTGCCCAGCAAAGGGCCTGATGCTAGGCCTCACTCAGGCCCTGTCGCTCTCCCGAAGTCAGGCCCTGACACTGTCACTAACTAAGGCCCTGACTCTACTCCTAACTCAGTCCCGTAAAGTGTGCCTAACAAAGGCTCTGATGCTAGTCGTAACTCAGGGCCTGACACTGTCTCTAACTAAGGGCTGCTGCCATCAATGTCTAAAGTCCTGACATTATCCGGAGCTAATATCCTGACCCATGTCTTACCAAGGTCCTGAAACTCTCCCAAAGTAAGCCCTGACGCTGTACCTAAGGGAGGCCCTGCAGCTTTCCCTAACTAACTCAGGCCTTGATCCTGTGACTAACTCAGACCCTGGTCATGTCTTTAACTAAGACCCTAAGGCTGATCCAACAGAGGCCCTGAGGCTGCTCCTAAGTCATGCCCTGACAGTGTCCCCAGCTAAGGGTCTGACGCTAGGCCTCACTCAGACCCTATCGCTCTCCCTAAGTCAGGCTCTGATGCTGTCCCTACCTGAAGCCCTAACACTGGTTCTGAATAAGGCCCTGAGAGTCTCAGTAACAAAGGTCTTCACACTATCCTTAGGTCATTTCCTGACACTATCCCTACATGCTAAACTGACACTGTCACTAGCTAATGTCCTGCCTCTTATGCTAACTGAAGCCCTTAGGTTGTGCCTGCCTCAGGCACTGAATTTAGTCCCAAGACCGTGAAACTGTCCCGAACTAAGGCCTAGATGCTCGTCCTACATCTGGCCCTGACACTGTCCCTAACTAAGGCCCTAACACTATTGCTAACTGAGGACCTGACACTGGACCTATCAGGGGCCCGCTACTCCTAACTAACGCCTTGACACTGTCCCTTACTTTGGCCCTGCTACCATCAATATCTAAAGTCCTGACATTATCCTGAGCTAATATCCTAACTCATCTCTTACCAAGGTCCTGAATCTCTCCCTAAGGAAGCCCTGATGCTCTCCCTAAGTGAGGCCTTGAGGCTGTCCCTAACAGAGGCCCTGATAATATCTTTAACATAGCCCCTGAGGCTGATCCTACCGTGGCTCTTATGTTGCTCCTAAGTCATGCCCTGACACTGTCCCTAGCTAAGGCCCTGACGCTAGGCCTCACTCAGGCCCTGTCGCTCTCCCTAAGTCAGGCTCTGACGCTGTCCCTACCCGAAGCCCTGACACTCACTGGTCCTTAAATAGGCCCTGATGCTCTAAGGAACCAAGGTGTTGACACTATCCCTAAGTCATTTCCTGACACTATCCCTAGATCTTAACCTAACCTTCTCTTTAGCTAATGTCGACATTAGCTAAAGAGATTCTTTAGAACGAGATTCTTTCATCTTCTGAATATGGTTTTCTTAAAAACATAATTTTTATACTGTTACTAACTTTAAACAAAATGTACTCAACTGCTGTGGAATATCCCTTCATAGGAGGGTGCATGGTTCACTTCTGCATCTGCTTGTGGTGGTGTTCAAGTTGCTTTCAGCTGTAGATCCTCTTATGCTAGCTAAATCTGTGATTCTGTCCCTAAATGAGGCCCTGAATTTAGGTCTGAGGCCGTGAACCAGTCCCTAAGTGAGGCCTGGAGGCTCATCCTAACGCAGGTCCTGACACTGTCCCTAACTAAGGCCCTGACACTACACCTAACTCCGTCACTGACACTGTACCTAACAAAGGCTCTGATGCTAGTCCGAACTTAGGCCTGACACTGCCTCTAACTAAGGCCCTGCTGCCGTCAATATCTGAACACCTGACATTATCCTGAGCTAATATCCTTACCCATGTCTTACCAAGGTCCTGAAACTTTCCCAAAGTAAGCCCTGACGCTGTCCCTAAGTGAGACCTTGAGGCTGTCCCTTACAGAGGCCCTGATAATATCTTTAACGAAGACCCTAATGCTGATCCTACAGAGGCCTTTATGCTGCTCCTAAGTCATGCCCTGATACTGTCCCTTACTCAGGCCCCAAAGATAGGCCTCACTTAGGCCCTGTTGCTGTACCTTAGTTAGGCTCTGACGCTGTGCGTACATCAAGCCCTGGCACTGGTCCTGCTTAAGGCCCTCACACTGCTGCTAACTAAGGCCCTGATGCTCTCAATGACTAAGGTCTTCTCGTTATCCCTTGGTCATTTCCTTTCACTATCTCTGGCCTGGAACCTGACTCTGTCCCGAGATAATCTCCTGCATCTTATGCTGACTGAAACCCTAATGCTCTCCCTAACTAAGGCCCGGACTACTCCTAACTAAGGCCATGACACTGTCTCTAACAAAGGCCCAGAATCTGTCCCTAATATAGGCCCTGCTGCCAGCAGTAATTAAAATCCTGACACTCTCCTGAGATAATATCCTGACCCATTTCTAACCAAGGTCTTGACACTCTCCCTAAGAAAGCCCTGTCGTTGTCTTTAAGTGAAGACCTGAGGCTGTCCGTAACTCAGGCCCTGAAGCTTTCCCTAACTGAGGCCTTGACGCTGTGACTAACTAGGGCTCTGGTCATCTTTAACTAAGAGCCTAAAGCTGATCCAACAAAGGCACTGATGCTGCTCCTAAGTCACTACCTGACAGAGTCCCCAGCTGAGGGCCTGACATTAGGCCTCACTCAGACCCTGTCGCTCTCCCTAAGTCAGGCCCTGATACTGTCCCTACCTGAAGCCCTAACACTGGTTCTGAATAAGGCCCTGATATTCTCAGTAACAAAGGTCTTCACACTATCCTTAGGTCATTTCCTGACACGATTCCTAGCCTTCACCCTAACCCTGTCCCGAGCTAATATCCTACCTCTTATGCTAACTAAAGGCCTTATGCTGTGCCTACCTCAGGCACTGAATTTAGTCCCAAGACCGCTAGACTGTCCCTCACTAGGCTCCATGCCCTTATCGTCACAATGTTCCGTGACCACTGTCATCACAATGCTCCACGCCCTTATCATCACAATGCCCCATGACCCCTGTCATAAAATGCTCCATGACCCCTGGCATCCCAAAGCTCCATGACCATTCTCATCGCAATGCTTCATGACCCTTGTCATCGCAACGCTACATACCATTTTCATCACAATGCTCCATACCCCATGTCATCACATTGGCCCATGACCCTTGTCTCACAATGTTCCATGCTCTTGTGATCACAATGCTCCATGTCCCCTGTCATCACAATGCTCCTTGATCCCTTTTCATCACAATGCTCCATGACAATTTTCATCACAAGGCTCCATGCCCTTATCATCACAGTGCTCCATGAACCCTTTCATCACAATGCTCCATGGCCCTTCTCATCACAATGCCCCATGACCCCTTCCCTCACAATGCTCCATGAACCCTTTCATCAAAATGCGCCATGAACATTGTCATAACAAAGCTCCATGACCACGTTCATCACGATGCTCCATGACCCCTTTCCTTACAATGCTCCATGGCTCTTGTCACCACAAAGCTCCATGGCCCTTGTCATCACAATGCTCCCTGGTGCATGTCATCACAAAGATCCATGACCATTTTCAGCACAATGCTCCATGACCCCTTTCATCAAAATTCTTCATGACTATTTTCATCACAATTCTCCATGAGCCCTGTCATTACAATGCTCCCTGACCCCTGTCATCACCATGATCCATGGCCCTTGTCATCACAGTGCTCCTTCGCTCTTGTCGTAACAATGCTCCATGATCCCTGTCATCACAATGATCCATGATTCCTTTCATCACAATTCTCCTTTTCCCCTTTCATCACAATGATCCCTGGAGCTTGTCAAAACAATGCTCCTCGATTCCCTGTAATCAGAATGATCCACGACCCCTTTCATGACAATGCTCCATTACCCCACTAATCACAATGATCCATGGTGATTGTCATCAGAATGCTCCATGACCCTTGTCATCACAATGCTCCAGGTCGTTGTAATCACAATGTTCCATGATCCCTTTCACCACAAAGCTCCAAGATCCCTGTCATCACAATGCCCCATGACGCCTACCATCACAATGCTCCATGGCACTTGTCCTCACAATGCTCCATGACCACTTTCATCACAATGCTCCATGACAACTTTCATCACAATGCCCCATGGCCCTTGTCATGACAATTCTCCATGACCCCTGTCATCACAATTCTCCATGGCCCTTGTCATCACAATGCTCCATGCACTTGTCATCACAATTCTCCATGACCCTTGTCATCACAGTGCTCCATGGCACTTGTCATCACAATGATCCAGAGCCTTAGTTCCTGCGTTGGGAGTAGTATCATTGCCTCAATTAGGGAAATTGTCAGTGACTGAGTTGGGAGTAGTGTGAGGGCCCTTGTTAGGTACACTGTCAGTGCCTGAGTTAGGTGTAGTGTCAGGGTTTTAGTTACGTACACTGTCAGTGCCTGAGTTGGAAATAGTGTCAGGGCCTTAGTTATGGACTGTGTCATTGCCTGAGTTAGGAGTAGTGTCAGGGCCTTAGTTAGGAGTAGCATCAGTGCCTTCGTTAGGTATTGTATCAGCGCCTCAGTTAGGAATAGATTCAGGGCCTTATTTTGGGACAGTGTCAGTGCCTGAGTTAGGAGTTTTGTCGGCCTTAGTTAGGGACCTTTTCAGGGCCTGAGTTAGGAGTAATGTCAGGGCCTTCCTTAGGTATTGTATCAGTGCCTGAGTTAGGAATAGTGTCAAGGCCTTAGTTAGGGACATTGCCAGGGCATGATTTAGGAGGAGTGTTAGGGTGTGAGTTATGAACAGTGTCAGGGCCTTAGTTAGTGACAGTGTCAGTTCCTGAGTTAGGAGTAGAGTCAGGGCCTAAGTTAGGGACAGTGCCAGTGCTGAGTTCGTAGTAGTATCGGGACCTTAGTTAGAGACAGTGTCAGGGCCTGAGTTAGGAGTAGTGTCAGAGGCTTTGTTAGGGACAGTGTCAGTGCCTGAGTTAAGAGTAGCATCACAGCTTTAGTTAGGGCCAGTGTCCGGGCCTTACTTAAGCCCAGTGTCAGGGCCTATGATAGGAATCAGATCAGGGCCTGTGTTACGAGTAGTGTCAGGGCCTTAGTTAAGGACAGTGTCAGAGCCTGAGTCCTGACTTATTCCTAACTTTCCTCACTAAGGATTTTTGACACTACTGCTAATTTAGGTCCTGATAATATCCCTTACTAAGGCCCTGACCCTTTCCTTGGCTAAGGCCCTGAACTTCGCCTAAGTCAGGCCCTGATACTGTCCCTAACAATGGCCCTGACACTACACCTAACTTCGGCCCCGAAATGATACCTAACAAAGGCTCTGTTGCTAGTCCAAACTAAAGCCCTAAAATTGGTCTTAAATAAGGCCTTGACACTAATCCTAACTCAGGCCCTAACACTGTCCCTAGCTAAGGCCCTGACAGTACGCCTAACTCAGGCCCGCATACGATTCCTAACAATGGCTCTGATGCTAGTCCAAACTAAGGCCCTGAAATTGGTCCCAAATAAGGCCTTGACACGAATCGTAACTCAGGCCCTAGCACTATCCCTAACTAGGTCTCTGACAGTACACCTAACTCAGACCCTGACACTGTCCCTAAGCAAGGCCCTGACACTACTCCTAACTCAGTCCCTTACACTGTACCTAACAAAGTCATTGATGCTAGGCCTAACTCAGGCCGTGAAAGTGTCTGTAACTAAGGCCCTGCTGCCATCAGTATGTAAAGTCTTGACATTATCCTGAGCTAATATCCTGACCTATGTCTTTCCAAGGTCCTGAAACGATCCCAAAGTAAGCCCTGACGCTGTCCGTAAGTGAAGACCTGAGGCTGTCCCTAACTCAGGCCCTGAAGCTTTCCTTAACTGAAGCCTTGAAGCTGTGACTAACTCAGGCCCTGATCATGTATTTCACGAAGACCTTAATGCTGATCCAGCAAAGACGCTGATGCTGCTCCAAAGTCATGCCCTGACAGTGTGCCCAGCAAAGGGCCTGATGCTAGGCCTCACTCAGGCCCTGTCGCTCTCCCGAAGTCAGGCCCTGACACTGTCACTAACTAAGGCCCTGACTCTACTCCTAACTCAGTCCCGTAAAGTGTGCCTAACAAAGGCTCTGATGCTAGTCGTAACTCAGGGCCTGACACTGTCTCTAACTAAGGGCTGCTGCCATCAATGTCTAAAGTCCTGACATTATCCGGAGCTAATATCCTGACCCATGTCTTACCAAGGTCCTGAAACTCTCCCAAAGTAAGCCCTGACGCTGTACCTAAGGGAGGCCCTGCAGCTTTCCCTAACTAACTCAGGCCTTGATCCTGTGACTAACTCAGACCCTGGTCATGTCTTTAACTAAGACCCTAAGGCTGATCCAACAGAGGCCCTGAGGCTGCTCCTAAGTCATGCCCTGACAGTGTCCCCAGCTAAGGGTCTGACGCTAGGCCTCACTCAGACCCTATCGCTCTCCCTAAGTCAGGCTCTGATGCTGTCCCTACCTGAAGCCCTAACACTGGTTCTGAATAAGGCCCTGAGAGTCTCAGTAACAAAGGTCTTCACACTATCCTTAGGTCATTTCCTGACACTATCCCTACATGCTAAACTGACACTGTCACTAGCTAATGTCCTGCCTCTTATGCTAACTGAAGCCCTTAGGTTGTGCCTGCCTCAGGCACTGAATTTAGTCCCAAGACCGTGAAACTGTCCCGAACTAAGGCCTAGATGCTCGTCCTACATCTGGCCCTGACACTGTCCCTAACTAAGGCCCTAACACTATTGCTAACTGAGGACCTGACACTGGACCTATCAGGGGCCCGCTACTCCTAACTAACGCCTTGACACTGTCCCTTACTTTGGCCCTGCTACCATCAATATCTAAAGTCCTGACATTATCCTGAGCTAATATCCTAACTCATCTCTTACCAAGGTCCTGAATCTCTCCCTAAGGAAGCCCTGATGCTCTCCCTAAGTGAGGCCTTGAGGCTGTCCCTAACAGAGGCCCTGATAATATCTTTAACATAGCCCCTGAGGCTGATCCTACCGTGGCTCTTATGTTGCTCCTAAGTCATGCCCTGACACTGTCCCTAGCTAAGGCCCTGACGCTAGGCCTCACTCAGGCCCTGTCGCTCTCCCTAAGTCAGGCTCTGACGCTGTCCCTACCCGAAGCCCTGACACTCACTGGTCCTTAAATAGGCCCTGATGCTCTAAGGAACCAAGGTGTTGACACTATCCCTAAGTCATTTCCTGACACTATCCCTAGATCTTAACCTAACCTTCTCTTTAGCTAATGTCGACATTAGCTAAAGAGATTCTTTAGAACGAGATTCTTTCATCTTCTGAATATGGTTTTCTTAAAAACATAATTTTTATACTGTTACTAACTTTAAACAAAATGTACTCAACTGCTGTGGAATATCCCTTCATAGGAGGGTGCATGGTTCACTTCTGCATCTGCTTGTGGTGGTGTTCAAGTTGCTTTCAGCTGTAGATCCTCTTATGCTAGCTAAATCTGTGATTCTGTCCCTAAATGAGGCCCTGAATTTAGGTCTGAGGCCGTGAACCAGTCCCTAAGTGAGGCCTGGAGGCTCATCCTAACGCAGGTCCTGACACTGTCCCTAACTAAGGCCCTGACACTACACCTAACTCCGTCACTGACACTGTACCTAACAAAGGCTCTGATGCTAGTCCGAACTTAGGCCTGACACTGCCTCTAACTAAGGCCCTGCTGCCGTCAATATCTGAACACCTGACATTATCCTGAGCTAATATCCTTACCCATGTCTTACCAAGGTCCTGAAACTTTCCCAAAGTAAGCCCTGACGCTGTCCCTAAGTGAGACCTTGAGGCTGTCCCTTACAGAGGCCCTGATAATATCTTTAACGAAGACCCTAATGCTGATCCTACAGAGGCCTTTATGCTGCTCCTAAGTCATGCCCTGATACTGTCCCTTACTCAGGCCCCAAAGATAGGCCTCACTTAGGCCCTGTTGCTGTACCTTAGTTAGGCTCTGACGCTGTGCGTACATCAAGCCCTGGCACTGGTCCTGCTTAAGGCCCTCACACTGCTGCTAACTAAGGCCCTGATGCTCTCAATGACTAAGGTCTTCTCGTTATCCCTTGGTCATTTCCTTTCACTATCTCTGGCCTGGAACCTGACTCTGTCCCGAGATAATCTCCTGCATCTTATGCTGACTGAAACCCTAATGCTCTCCCTAACTAAGGCCCGGACTACTCCTAACTAAGGCCATGACACTGTCTCTAACAAAGGCCCAGAATCTGTCCCTAATATAGGCCCTGCTGCCAGCAGTAATTAAAATCCTGACACTCTCCTGAGATAATATCCTGACCCATTTCTAACCAAGGTCTTGACACTCTCCCTAAGAAAGCCCTGTCGTTGTCTTTAAGTGAAGACCTGAGGCTGTCCGTAACTCAGGCCCTGAAGCTTTCCCTAACTGAGGCCTTGACGCTGTGACTAACTAGGGCTCTGGTCATCTTTAACTAAGAGCCTAAAGCTGATCCAACAAAGGCACTGATGCTGCTCCTAAGTCACTACCTGACAGAGTCCCCAGCTGAGGGCCTGACATTAGGCCTCACTCAGACCCTGTCGCTCTCCCTAAGTCAGGCCCTGATACTGTCCCTACCTGAAGCCCTAACACTGGTTCTGAATAAGGCCCTGATATTCTCAGTAACAAAGGTCTTCACACTATCCTTAGGTCATTTCCTGACACGATTCCTAGCCTTCACCCTAACCCTGTCCCGAGCTAATATCCTACCTCTTATGCTAACTAAAGGCCTTATGCTGTGCCTACCTCAGGCACTGAATTTAGTCCCAAGACCGCTAGACTGTCCCTCACTAGGCTCCATGCCCTTATCGTCACAATGTTCCGTGACCACTGTCATCACAATGCTCCACGCCCTTATCATCACAATGCCCCATGACCCCTGTCATAAAATGCTCCATGACCCCTGGCATCCCAAAGCTCCATGACCATTCTCATCGCAATGCTTCATGACCCTTGTCATCGCAACGCTACATACCATTTTCATCACAATGCTCCATACCCCATGTCATCACATTGGCCCATGACCCTTGTCTCACAATGTTCCATGCTCTTGTGATCACAATGCTCCATGTCCCCTGTCATCACAATGCTCCTTGACCCCTTTTCATCACAATGCTCCATGACAATTTTCATCACAAGGCTCCATGCCCTTATCATCACAGTGCTCCATGAACCCTTTCATCACAATGCTCCATGGCCCTTCTCATCACAATGCCCCATGACCCCTTCCCTCACAATGCTCCATGAACCCTTTCATCAAAATGCACCATGAACATTGTCATAACAAAGCTCCATGACCACGTTCATCACGATGCTCCATGACCCCTTTCCTTACAATGCTCCATGGCTCTTGTCACCACAAAGCTCCATGGCCCTTGTCATCACAATGCTCCCTGGTGCATGTCATCACAAAGATCCATGACCATTTTCAGCACAATGCTCCATGACCCCTTTCATCAAAATTCTTCATGACTATTTTCATCACAATTCTCCATGAGCCCTGTCATTACAATGCTCCCTGACCCCTGTCATCACCATGATCCATGGCCCTTGTCATCACAGTGCTCCTTCGCTCTTGTCGTAACAATGCTCCATGATCCCTGTCATCACAATGATCCATGATTCCTTTCATCACAATTCTCCTTTTCCCCTTTCATCACAATGATCCCTGGAGCTTGTCAAAACAATGCTCCTCGATTCCCTGTAATCAGAATGATCCACGACCCCTTTCATGACAATGCTCCATTACCCCACTAATCACAATGATCCATGGTGATTGTCATCAGAATGCTCCATGACCCTTGTCATCACAATGCTCCAGGTCGTTGTAATCACAATGTTCCATGATCCCTTTCACCACAAAGCTCCAAGATCCCTGTCATCACAATGCCCCATGACGCCTACCATCACAATGCTCCATGGCACTTGTCCTCACAATGCTCCATGACCACTTTCATCACAATGCTCCATGACAACTTTCATCACAATGCCCCATGGCCCTTGTCATGACAATTCTCCATGACCCCTGTCATCACAATTCTCCATGGCCCTTGTCATCACAATGCTCCATGCACTTGTCATCACAATTCTCCATGACCCTTGTCATCACAGTGCTCCATGGCACTTGTCATCACAATGATCCAGAGCCTTAGTTCCTGCGTTGGGAGTAGTATCATTGCCTCAATTAGGGAAATTGTCAGTGACTGAGTTGGGAGTAGTGTGAGGGCCCTTGTTAGGTACACTGTCAGTGCCTGAGTTAGGTGTAGTGTCAGGGTTTTAGTTACGTACACTGTCAGTGCCTGAGTTGGAAATAGTGTCAGGGCCTTAGTTATGGACTGTGTCATTGCCTGAGTTAGGAGTAGTGTCAGGGCCTTAGTTAGGAGTAGCATCAGTGCCTTCGTTAGGTATTGTATCAGCGCCTCAGTTAGGAATAGATTCAGGGCCTTATTTTGGGACAGTGTCAGTGCCTGAGTTAGGAGTTTTGTCGGCCTTAGTTAGGGACCTTTTCAGGGCCTGAGTTAGGAGTAATGTCAGGGCCTTCCTTAGGTATTGTATCAGTGCCTGAGTTAGGAATAGTGTCAAGGCCTTAGTTAGGGACATTGCCAGGGCATGATTTAGGAGGAGTGTTAGGGTGTGAGTTATGAACAGTGTCAGGGCCTTAGTTAGTGACAGTGTCAGTTCCTGAGTTAGGAGTAGAGTCAGTGCCTAAGTTAGGGACAGTGCCAGTGCTGAGTTCGTAGTAGTATCGGGACCTTAGTTAGAGACAGTGTCAGGGCCTGAGTTAGGAGTAGTGTCAGAGGCTTTGTTAGGGACAGTGTCAGTGCCTGAGTTAAGAGTAGCATCACAGCTTTAGTTAGGGCCAGTGTCCGGGCCTTACTTAAGCCCAGTGTCAGGGCCTATGATAGGAATCAGATCAGGGCCTGTGTTACGAGTAGTGTCAGGGCCTTAGTTAAGGACAGTGTCAGAGCCTGAGTCCTGACTTATTCCTAACTTTCCTCACTAAGGATTTTTGACACTACTGCTAATTTAGGTCCTGATAATATCCCTTACTAAGGCCCTGACCCTTTCCTTGGCTAAGGCCCTGAACTTCGCCTAAGTCAGGCCCTGATACTGTCCCTAACAATGGCCCTGACACTACACCTAACTTCGGCCCCGAAATGATACCTAACAAAGGCTCTGTTGCTAGTCCAAACTAAAGCCCTAAAATTGGTCTTAAATAAGGCCTTGACACTAATCCTAACTCAGGCCCTAACACTGTCCCTAGCTAAGGCCCTGACAGTACGCCTAACTCAGGCCCTCATACGATTCCTAACAATGGCTCTGATGCTAGTCCAAACTAAGGCCCTGAAATTGGTCCTAAATAAGGCCTTGACACGAATCGTAACTCAGGCCCTAGCACTGTCCCTAACTAGGTCTCTGACAGTACACCTAACTCAGACCCTGACACTGTCCCTAAGCAAGGCCCTGACACTACTCCTAACTCAGTCCCTTACACTGTATCTAACCAAGTCACTGATGCTAGGCCTAAATCAGGCCCTCAAAGTGTCTGTAACTAAGGCCCTGCTGCCATCAGTATGTAAAGTCCTGACATTATCCTGAGCTAATATCCTGACCTATGTCTTTCCAAGGTCCTGAAACTGTCCCAAAGTAAGCCCTGACGCTGTCCGTAAGTGAAGACCTGAGGCTGTCCCTAACTCAGGCCCTGAAGCTTTCCTTAACTGAAGCCTTGAAGCTATTACTAACTCAGGCCCTGATTATGTATTTCACCAAGACCTTAATGCTGATCCAGCAAAGACGCTGATGCTGCTCCAAAGTCATGCCCTGACAGTGTGCCCAGCAAAGGGCCTGACGCTAGGCCTCACTCAGGCCCTGTCGCTCTCCCGAAGTCAGGCCCTGACACTGTCACTAACTAAGGCCCTGACTCTACTCCTAACTCAGTCCCGTAAAGTGTACCTAACAAAGGCTCTGATGCTAGTCGTAACTCAGGGCCTGACACTGTCTCTAACTAAGGGCTGCTGCCATCAATATCTAAAGTCCTGACATTATCCGGAGCTAATATCCTGATCCATGTCTTACCAAGGTCCTGAAACTCTCCCAAAGTAAGCCCTGTCGCTGTCCCTAAGTGAGGCCCTGCAGCTTTCCCTAACTAACTCAGGCCTTGATGCTGTGACTACCTCAGACCCTGGTCATGTCTTTAACTAAAACCCTAAGGCTGATCCAACAGAGGCCGGGATGCTGCTCCTAAGTCATGCCCTGACAGTGTCCCCAGCTAAGGGTCTGACGCTAGGCCTCACTCAGACCCTGTCGCTCTCCCTAAGTTAGGCCCTGATACTGTCCCTACCTGAAGCCCTAACACTGGTTCTGAATAAGGCCCTGATATTCTCAGTAACCAAGGTCTTCACACTATCCTTAGTTCATTTCCTGACACGATTCCTAGCCTTCACCCTAACCCTGTCCCGAGTTACTATCCTACGTCTTATGCTAACTAAAGACCTTATGCTGTGCCTACCTCAGGCACTGAATTTAGTCCCAAGACCGCTAGACTGTCCCTCACTAGGCTCCATGCCCTTATCGTCACCATGTTCCGTGACCACTGTCATCACAATGCTCCACGCCCTTATCATCACAATGCCCCATGACCCCGGTCATCACAATGCTCCATGACCCCTTCCATCACAGTGCTCCGTGACCCGTTTCATCAAAATGCGCCATGACCATTGTCAACACAATGCTCCAGGACCCCTGGCATCACAATGCTTCATGACCACTCTCATCACAATGCTTCATGACCCTTGTCATCGCAATGCTACATACCATTGTCATCACAATGCTCCATACCCCATGTCATCACATTGGTCCATGACCCTTGCCTCACAATGATCCATGCTCTTGTGATCACAATGCTCCTTGCCCCCTGTCATCACAATGCCCCATGACTCCTATCATCACAATGCTCCGTGTCCCCTGTCATCACAATGCTCCATGACCCCGGTCATCACAATGCTCCATTACCCTTGTCATCACAATGCTCCAGGTCCCCTGTCATTCACAAAGCCAAATGACCCCTGTCATCACAATGCTTCATGGCCCTTGTCCTCACAATGCCCCATGACCCCTGTCATCAATTTGCTCCATGTCCCCGTTTAGCACAATGCTCTAAATTACCCCTGTAATCACAGTGCTCCATAACCCTTTTCCTCACAATGCTCCATGCCCCTTTTCATCACAATGAGCCATGAAAACTTTCATCAGAATGCTCCATTACCCCTGTCTCATGTCCCCTTTCATCACAATGCCTCACAATTACCCCTGTAATCACAGTGCTCCATAACCCCTTTCATCAGAGTGCTCCATGCCCCCTGTCATCACAATGCTCCATGACCCCTTTCATCACAATTCTCCATTAATCCTTTCATCGCACTGCTCTATGACTTTTGTCATCACAATGCTGCATGCCCTTCTCATCACAATGCTCCATGGCCTTTGTCATCACAATGCTCCATGTTCAATGTAATCACAGTGCTCCACGACTCCTGTCATCACAATGTTCCATGAGACATTTCATCACAAAGCTCCATGACGCTTGTCATCACAATGCTCCATGGCGCTGTGCATCACAATGCTCCATGACCACATTCAGCACAGTGGTCCATGACCCTTTTCATCACAATATTCCATGGCTCTTGCCATCACAATGCCCCATGGCGCTTGTCATCACAATGCTCCATGACCCCTTGTCATCACAATGCCCCATGGCCCCTTTCATCACAATGCTCGCAGACATCTTTCATCACAATGCTCCATGACCACTTTCATCACAATGCTCCATGTGCCCTGTTCATCACAAGGCTCCATGCCCTTATCATCACAGTGCTCCATGAACCCTTTCATCACAATGCTCCATGGCACTTCTCATCACAATGCCCCATGACCCCTTCCATCACAATGCTCCATGACCCCTTTCATCAAAATGCGCCATGAACATTGTCATAACAAAGCTCCATGACCACGTTCATCACAATGCTCCATGACCCATTTCCTTACAATGCTCCATGGCTCTTGTCATCACAAAGCTCAATGGTGCTTGTCATCACAAGGCTCCATGACAACTGTAATCACAATGATCCATGACCCTTTGATAACAATTCTCCATTACCCCTTTCGTCACAATGATCCTTTGCGCTTGTCATCACAATGCTCCATGATCCCTGTAATCACAATGATCCTTGACCCCTTTCATCACAATATTCCATGGCCGCTTTCATCACAATGCTCCATAAATCCTGTCATCACAATTCCCCATGACCCATTTCCCCACAATGCTCCCTGAGCCATGTCATCACAATGCTACTTGTCTTTCTCATTACAATGCTCCATGTCCCCTGTAATCAGAGTCTTCCATGACCCCTTTCATCACAATTCTCCTTAACACTTTTCTCACAATGCTCCATGCCATTGTCATCACAAAGTTTCATGCCCCCTGTCACCACACTGCTCCAAGCCCACTCTCAACACAATGCTCCATGAGACTTCTCTCACAATTCTCCACGACCTTTTCATTACAATGCTCCATGCCCCATGTCATCACAATGCTCCATGCCCCCTTTCATTACAATGTTCCATGCCCCCTGTCATCACAATGCTCCATGACCCTTGTCATCACAATGCTCCAGGTCGTTGTAATCACAATGTTCCATGACCCCTTTCACCACAAAGCTCCACGATCCCTGTCATCACAATGCCCCATGACTCTTATCATCACAATGCTCCATGGCACTTGTCATCACAATGCTCCATGACCCCTGTCATCACAATGCTCCATAGCGGTTTTCATCACAATCCTCCATGACCACTTTCATCACAATGCCCCATGACCATTTTCATCACAATGCTCCATGACCACTTTCATCAATATGCCCCATGAACTCTGTCATCACAATGCTCCATGGCCCTTGTCATCACAATTCTCCATGACCCCTGTCATCACAACTCTCCATGGCCCTTGTCATCTCAGTGCTCCATGCACTTGTCATCACAATTCTCCATGACCCTTGTCATCACAGTGCTCCATGGCGCTTGTCATCACAATGATCCAGAGCCTTAGTTCCCGAGTTGGGAGTAGTATCATTGCCTCAATTAGGGAAAATGTCAGTGACTGAGTTGGGAGTAGTGTGAGGGCCCTTGTTAGGGATACTGTCATTGCCTGAGTTAGCTGTAGTGTCAGGGTTTTAGTTACATAGACTCTCAGTGCCTGAGTTGTGAATAGTGTCCGGGCCTTAGTTATGGACTGTGTCATTGCCTGAGTTAGGAGTAGTGTCAGGGCCTTAGTTAGGAGTAGCATCAGTGCCTTCGTTAGGTATTGTATCAGTGCCTCAGTTCGGAATAGATTCAGGGCCTTATTTTGGGACAGTGTCAGTGCCTGAGTTAGGAGTTTTGTCGGCCATAGTTAGGGACCTTTTCAGGGCCTGAGTTAGGAGTAATGTCAGGGCCTTCCTTAGGTATTGTATCAGTGCCTGAGTTAGGAATAGTGTCAAGGCCTTAGTTAGGGACATTGCCAGGGCATGATTTAGGAGGAGTGTTAGGGTGTGAGTTATGAACAGTGTCAGGGCCTTAGTTAGTGACAGTGTCAGTTCCTGAGTTAGGAGTAGAGTCAGGGCCTAAGTTAGGGACAGTGCCAGTGCTGACTTCGTAGTAGTATCAGGGCTTTAGTTAGAGACAGTGTCAGGGCCTGAGTTAGGAGTAGTGTCAGAGGCTTTGTTAGGGACAGTGTCAGTGCCTGAGTTAAGAGTAGCGTCACAGCTTTAGTTAGGGCCAGTGTCCGGGCCTTAGTTAAGACCAGTGTCAGGGCCTATGATAGGAATCAGATCAGGGCCTGTGTTACGAGTAGTGTCAGGGCCTTAGTTAAGGACAGTGTCAGGGCCTGAGTCCTGACTTATTCCTAACTTTCCTCACTAAGTAGTTTTGACACTCCTGCTAATTTAGGTCCTGATAATATCCCTTACTGAGGCCCTGACCCTTTAACTTGCTAAGGCCCTGATCTTCTCCTAAGTCAGGCCCTGATACTATCCCTAACAATGGCCCTGACACTACACCTAACTTCGGTCCCGAAATGATACCTAACAAAGGCTCTGTTGCTAGTCCAAACTAAAGCCCTAAAATTGGTCTTAAATAAGGCCTTGACACTAATCCTAACTCACGCCCTAACACTGTCCCTAGCTAAGGCCCTGACAGTACGCCTAACTCAGGCCCTCGTACGATTCCTAACAATGGCTCTGATGCTAGCCCAAACTAAGGCCCTGAAATTGGTCCCAAATAAGGCCTTGACACGAATCGTAACTCAGGCCCTAGCACTATCCCTAACTAGGTCTCTGACAGTACACCTAACTCAGACCCTGACACTGTCCCTAAGCAAGGCCCTGACACTACTCCTAACTCAGTCCCTTACACTGTACCTAACAAAGTCATTGATGCTAGGCCTAACTCAGGCCGTGAAAGTGTCTGTAACTAAGGCCCTGCTGCCATCAGTATGTAAAGTCTTGACATTATCCTGAGCTAATATCCTGACCTATGTCTTTCCAAGGTCCTGAAACGATCCCAAAGTAAGCCCTGACGCTGTCCGTAAGTGAAGACCTGAGGCTGTCCCTAACTCAGGCCCTGAAGCTTTCCTTAACTGAAGCCTTGAAGCTGTGACTAACTCAGGCCCTGATCATGTATTTCACGAAGACCTTAATGCTGATCCAGCAAAGACGCTGATGCTGCTCCAAAGTCATGCCCTGACAGTGTGCCCAGCAAAGGGCCTGATGCTAGGCCTCACTCAGGCCCTGTCGCTCTCCCGAAGTCAGGCCCTGACACTGTCACTAACTAAGGCCCTGACTCTACTCCTAACTCAGTCCCGTAAAGTGTGCCTAACAAAGGCTCTGATGCTAGTCGTAACTCAGGGCCTGACACTGTCTCTAACTAAGGGCTGCTGCCATCAATGTCTAAAGTCCTGACATTATCCGGAGCTAATATCCTGACCCATGTCTTACCAAGGTCCTGAAACTCTCCCAAAGTAAGCCCTGACGCTGTACCTAAGGGAGGCCCTGCAGCTTTCCCTAACTAACTCAGGCCTTGATCCTGTGACTAACTCAGACCCTGGTCATGTCTTTAACTAAGACCCTAAGGCTGATCCAACAGAGGCCCTGAGGCTGCTCCTAAGTCATGCCCTGACAGTGTCCCCAGCTAAGGGTCTGACGCTAGGCCTCACTCAGACCCTATCGCTCTCCCTAAGTCAGGCTCTGATGCTGTCCCTACCTGAAGCCCTAACACTGGTTCTGAATAAGGCCCTGAGAGTCTCAGTAACAAAGGTCTTCACACTATCCTTAGGTCATTTCCTGACACTATCCCTACATGCTAAACTGACACTGTCACTAGCTAATGTCCTGCCTCTTATGCTAACTGAAGCCCTTAGGTTGTGCCTGCCTCAGGCACTGAATTTAGTCCCAAGACCGTGAAACTGTCCCGAACTAAGGCCTAGATGCTCGTCCTACATCTGGCCCTGACACTGTCCCTAACTAAGGCCCTAACACTATTGCTAACTGAGGACCTGACACTGGACCTATCAGGGGCCCGCTACTCCTAACTAACGCCTTGACACTGTCCCTTACTTAGGCCCTGCTACCATCAATATCTAAAGTCCTGACATTATCCTGAGCTAATATCCTAACTCATCTCTTACCAAGGTCCTGAATCTCTCCCTAAGGAAGCCCTGATGCTCTCCCTAAGTGAGGCCTTGAGGCTGTCCCTAACAGAGGCCCTGATAATATCTTTAACATAGCCCCTGAGGCTGATCCTACCGTGGCTCTTATGTTGCTCCTAAGTCATGCCCTGACACTGTCCCTAGCTAAGGCCCTGACGCTAGGCCTCACTCAGGCCCTGTCGCTCTCCCTAAGTCAGGCTCTGACGCTGTCCCTACCCGAAGCCCTGACACTCACTGGTCCTTAAATAGGCCCTGATGCTCTAAGGAACCAAGGTGTTGACACTATCCCTAAGTCATTTCCTGACACTATCCCTAGATCTTAACCTAACCTTCTCTTTAGCTAATGTCGACATTAGCTAAAGAGATTCTTTAGAACGAGATTCTTTCATCTTCTGAATATGGTTTTCTTAAAAACATAATTTTTATACTGTTACTAACTTTAAACAAAATGTACTCAACTGCTGTGGAATATCCCTTCATAGGAGCGTGCATGGTTCACTTCTGCATCTGCTTGTGGTGGTGTTCAAGTTGCTTTCAGCTGTAGATCCTCTTATGCTAGCTAAATCTGTGATTCTGTCCCTAAATGAGGCCCTGAATTTAGGTCTGAGGCCGTGAACCAGTCCCTAAGTGAGGCCTGGAGGCTCATCCTAACGCAGGTCCTGACACTGTCCCTAACTAAGGCCCTGACACTACACCTAACTCCGTCACTGACACTGTACCTAACAAAGGCTCTGATGCTAGTCCGAACTTAGGCCTGACACTGCCTCTAACTAAGGCCCTGCTGCCGTCAATATCTGAACACCTGACATTATCCTGAGCTAATATCCTTACCCATGTCTTACCAAGGTCCTGAAACTTTCCCAAAGTAAGCCCTGACGCTGTCCCTAAGTGAGACCTTGAGGCTGTCCCTTACAGAGGCCCTGATAATATCTTTAACGAAGACCCTAATGCTGATCCTACAGAGGCCTTTATGCTGCTCCTAAGTCATGCCCTGATACTGTCCCTTACTCAGGCCCCAAAGATAGGCCTCACTTAGGCCCTGTTGCTGTACCTTAGTTAGGCTCTGACGCTGTGCGTACATCAAGCCCTGGCACTGGTCCTGCTTAAGGCCCTCACACTGCTGCTAACTAAGGCCCTGATGCTCTCAATGACTAAGGTCTTCTCGTTATCCCTTGGTCATTTCCTTTCACTATCTCTGGCCTGGAACCTGACTCTGTCCCGAGATAATCTCCTGCATCTTATGCTGACTGAAACCCTAATGCTCTCCCTAACTAAGGCCCGGACTACTCCTAACTAAGGCCATGACACTGTCTCTAACAAAGGCCCAGAATCTGTCCCTAATATAGGCCCTGCTGCCAGCAGTAATTAAAATCCTGACACTCTCCTGAGATAATATCCTGACCCATTTCTAACCAAGGTCTTGACACTCTCCCTAAGAAAGCCCTGTCGTTGTCTTTAAGTGAAGACCTGAGGCTGTCCGTAACTCAGGCCCTGAAGCTTTCCCTAACTGAGGCCTTGACGCTGTGACTAACTAGGGCTCTGGTCATCTTTAACTAAGAGCCTAAAGCTGATCCAACAAAGGCACTGATGCTGCTCCTAAGTCACTACCTGACAGAGTCCCCAGCTGAGGGCCTGACATTAGGCCTCACTCAGACCCTGTCGCTCTCCCTAAGTCAGGCCCTGATACTGTCCCTACCTGAAGCCCTAACACTGGTTCTGAATAAGGCCCTGATATTCTCAGTAACAAAGGTCTTCACACTATCCTTAGGTCATTTCCTGACACGATTCCTAGCCTTCACCCTAACCCTGTCCCGAGCTAATATCCTACCTCTTATGCTAACTAAAGGCCTTATGCTGTGCCTACCTCAGGCACTGAATTTAGTCCCAAGACCGCTAGACTGTCCCTCACTAGGCTCCATGCCCTTATCGTCACAATGTTCCGTGACCACTGTCATCACAATGCTCCACGCCCTTATCATCACAATGCCCCATGACCCCTGTCATAAAATGCTCCATGACCCCTGGCATCCCAAAGCTCCATGACCATTCTCATCGCAATGCTTCATGACCCTTGTCATCGCAACGCTACATACCATTTTCATCACAATGCTCCATACCCCATGTCATCACATTGGCCCATGACCCTTGTCTCACAATGTTCCATGCTCTTGTGATCACAATGCTCCATGTCCCCTGTCATCACAATGCTCCTTGACCCCTTTTCATCACAATGCTCCATGACAATTTTCATCACAAGGCTCCATGCCCTTATCATCACAGTGCTCCATGAACCCTTTCATCACAATGCTCCATGGCCCTTCTCATCACAATGCCCCATGACCCCTTCCCTCACAATGCTCCATGAACCCTTTCATCAAAATGCGCCATGAACATTGTCATAACAAAGCTCCATGACCACGTTCATCACGATGCTCCATGACCCCTTTCCTTACAATGCTCCATGGCTCTTGTCACCACAAAGCTCCATGGCCCTTGTCATCACAATGCTCCCTGGTGCATGTCATCACAAAGATCCATGACCATTTTCAGCACAATGCTCCATGACCCCTTTCATCAAAATTCTTCATGACTATTTTCATCACAATTCTCCATGAGCCCTGTCATTACAATGCTCCCTGACCCCTGTCATCACCATGATCCATGGCCCTTGTCATCACAGTGCTCCTTCGCTCTTGTCGTAACAATGCTCCATGATCCCTGTCATCACAATGATCCATGATTCCTTTCATCACAATTCTCCTTTTCCCCTTTCATCACAATGATCCCTGGAGCTTGTCAAAACAATGCTCCTCGATTCCCTGTAATCAGAATGATCCACGACCCCTTTCATGACAATGCTCCATTACCCCACTAATCACAATGATCCATGGTGATTGTCATCAGAATGCTCCATGACCCTTGTCATCACAATGCTCCAGGTCGTTGTAATCACAATGTTCCATGATCCCTTTCTCCACAAAGCTCCAAGATCCCTGTCATCACAATGCCCCATGACGCCTACCATCACAATGCTCCATGGCACTTGTCCTCACAATGCTCCATGACCACTTTCATCACAATGCTCCATGACAACTTTCATCACAATGCCCCATGGCCCTTGTCATGACAATTCTCCATGACCCCTGTCATCACAATTCTCCATGGCCCTTGTCATCACAATGCTCCATGCACTTGTCATCACAATTCTCCATGACCCTTGTCATCACAGTGCTCCATGGCACTTGTCATCACAATGATCCAGAGCCTTAGTTCCTGCGTTGGGAGTAGTATCATTGCCTCAATTAGGGAAATTGTCAGTGACTGAGTTGGGAGTAGTGTGAGGGCCCTTGTTAGGTACACTGTCAGTGCCTGAGTTAGGTGTAGTGTCAGGGTTTTAGTTACGTACACTGTCAGTGCCTGAGTTGGAAATAGTGTCAGGGCCTTAGTTATGGACTGTGTCATTGCCTGAGTTAGGAGTAGTGTCAGGGCCTTAGTTAGGAGTAGCATCAGGGCCTTCGTTAGGTATTGTATCAGCGCCTCAGTTAGGAATAGATTCAGGGCCTTATTTTGGGACAGTGTCAGTGCCTGAGTTAGGAGTTTTGTCGGCCTTAGTTAGGGACCTTTTCAGGGCCTGAGTTAGGAGTAATGTCAGGGCCTTCCTTAGGTATTGTATCAGTGCCTGAGTTAGGAATAGTGTCAAGGCCTTAGTTAGGGACATTGCCAGGGCATGATTTAGGAGGAGTGTTAGGGTGTGAGTTATGAACAGTGTCAGGGCCTTAGTTAGTGACAGTGTCAGTTCCTGAGTTAGGAGTAGAGTCAGGGCCTAAGTTAGGGACAGTGCCAGTGCTGAGTTCGTAGTAGTATCGGGACCTTAGTTAGAGACAGTGTCAGGGCCTGAGTTAGGAGTAGTGTCAGAGGCTTTGTTAGGGACAGTGTCAGTGCCTGAGTTAAGAGTAGCATCACAGCTTTAGTTAGGGCCAGTGTCCGGGCCTTACTTAAGCCCAGTGTCAGGGCCTATGATAGGAATCAGATCAGGGCCTGTGTTACGAGTAGTGTCAGGGCCTTAGTTAAGGACAGTGTCAGAGCCTGAGTCCTGACTTATTCCTAACTTTCCTCACTAAGGATTTTTGACACTACTGCTAATTTAGGTCCTGATAATATCCCTTACTAAGGCCCTGACCCTTTCCTTGGCTAAGGCCCTGAACTTCGCCTAAGTCAGGCCCTGATACTGTCCCTAACAATGGCCCTGACACTACACCTAACTTCGGCCCCGAAATGATACCTAACAAAGGCTCTGTTGCTAGTCCAAACTAAAGCCCTAAAATTGGTCTTAAATAAGGCCTTGACACTAATCCTAACTCAGGCCCTAACACTGTCCCTAGCTAAGGCCCTGACAGTACACCTAACTCAGGCCCTCATACGATTCCTAACAATGGCTCTGATGCTAGTCCAAACTAAGGCCCTGAAATTGGTCCTAAATAAGGCCTTGACACGAATCGTAACTCAGGCCCTAGCACTGTCCCTAACTAGGTCTCTGACAGTACACCTAACTCAGACCCTGACACTGTCCCTAAGCAAGGCCCTGACACTACTCCTAACTCAGTCCCTTACACTGTATCTAACCAAGTCACTGATGCTAGGCCTAAATCAGGCCCTCAAAGTGTCTGTAACTAAGGCCCTGCTGCCATCAGTATGTAAAGTCCTGACATTATCCTGAGCTAATATCCTGACCTATGTCTTTCCAAGGTCCTGAAACTGTCCCAAAGTAAGCCCTGACGCTGTCCGTAAGTGAAGACCTGAGGCTGTCCCTAACTCAGGCCCTGAAGCTTTCCTTAACTGAAGCCTTGAAGCTATTACTAACTCAGGCCCTGATTATGTATTTCACCAAGACCTTAATGCTGATCCAGCAAAGACGCTGATGCTGCTCCAAAGTCATGCCCTGACAGTGTGCCCAGCAAAGGGCCTGACGCTAGGCCTCACTCAGGCCCTGTCGCTCTCCCGAAGTCAGGCCCTGACACTGTCACTAACTAAGGCCCTGACTCTACTCCTAACTCAGTCCCGTAAAGTGTACCTAACAAAGGCTCTGATGCTAGTCGTAACTCAGGGCCTGACACTGTCTCTAACTAAGGGCTGCTGCCATCAATATCTAAAGTCCTGACATTATCCGGAGCTAATATCCTGATCCATGTCTTACCAAGGTCCTGAAACTCTCCCAAAGTAAGCCCTGTCGCTGTCCCTAAGTGAGGCCCTGCAGCTTTCCCTAACTAACTCAGGCCTTGATGCTGTGACTACCTCAGACCCTGGTCATGTCTTTAACTAAAACCCTAAGGCTGATCCAACAGAGGCCGGGATGCTGCTCCTAAGTCATGCCCTGACAGTGTCCCCAGCTAAGGGTCTGACGCTAGGCCTCACTCAGACCCTGTCGCTCTCCCTAAGTTAGGCCCTGATACTGTCCCTACCTGAAGCCCTAACACTGGTTCTGAATAAGGCCCTGATATTCTCAGTAACCAAGGTCTTCACACTATCCTTAGTTCATTTCCTGACACGATTCCTAGCCTTCACCCTAACCCTGTCCCGAGTTACTATCCTACGTCTTATGCTAACTAAAGACCTTATGCTGTGCCTACCTCAGGCACTGAATTTAGTCCCAAGACCGCTAGACTGTCCCTCACTAGGCTCCATGACCTTATCGTCACCATGTTCCGTGACCACTGTCATCACAATGCTCCACGCCCTTATCATCACAATGCCCCATGACCCCTGTCATCACAATGCTCCATGACCCCTTCCATCACAGTGCTCCGTGACCCGTTTCATCAAAATGCGCCATGACCATTGTCAACACAATGCTCCAGGACCCCTGGCATCACAATGCTTCATGACCACTCTCATCACAATGCTTCATGACCCTTGTCATCGCAATGCTACATACCATTGTCATCACAATGCTCCATACCCCATGTCATCACATTGGTCCATGACCCTTGCCTCACAATGATCCATGCTCTTGTGATCACAATGCTCCTTGCCCCCTGTCATCACAATGCCCCATGACTCCTATCATCACAATGCTCCGTGTCCCCTGTCATCACAATGCTCCATGACCCCGGTCATCACAATGCTCCATTACCCTTGTCATCACAATGCTCCAGGTCCCCTGTCATTCACAAAGCCAAATGACCCCTGTCATCACAATGCTTCATGGCCCTTGTCCTCACAATGCCCCATGACCCCTGTCATCAATTTGCTCCATGTCCCCGTTTAGCACAATGCTCTAAATTACCCCTGTAATCACAGTGCTCCATAACCCTTTTCCTCACAATGCTCCATGCCCCTTTTCATCACAATGAGCCATGAAAACTTTCATCAGAATGCTCCATTACCCCTGTCTCATGTCCCCTTTCATCACAATGCCTCACAATTACCCCTGTAATCACAGTGCTCCATAACCCCTTTCATCAGAGTGCTCCATGCCCCCTGTCATCACAATGCTCCATGACCCCTTTCATCACAATTCTCCATTAATCCTTTCATCGCACTGCTCTATGACTTTTGTCATCACAATGCTGCATGCCCTTCTCATCACAATGCTCCATGGCCTTTGTCATCACAATGCTCCATGTTCAATGTAATCACGATGCTCCACGACTCCTGTCATCACAATGTTCCATGAGACATTTCATCACAAAGCTCCATGACGCTTGTCATCACAATGCTCCATGGCGCTGTGCATCACAATGCTCCATGACCACATTCAGCACAGTGGTCCATGACCCTTTTCATCACAATATTCCATGGCTCTTGCCATCACAATGCCCCATGGCGCTTGTCATCACAATGCTCCATGACCCCTTGTCATCACAATGCCCCATGGCCCCTTTCATCACAATGCTCGCAGACATCTTTCATCACAATGCTCCATGACCACTTTCATCACAATGCTTCATGTGCCCTGTTCATCACAAGGCTCCATGCCCTTATCATCACAGTGCTCCATGAACCCTTTCATCACAATGCTCCATGGCACTTCTCATCACAATGCCCCATGACCCCTTCCATCACAATGCTCCATGACCCCTTTCATCAAAATGCGCCATGAACATTGTCATAACAAAGCTCCATGACCACGTTCATCACAATGCTCCATGACCCATTTCCTTACAATGCTCCATGGCTCTTGTCATCACAAAGCTCAATGGTGCTTGTCATCACAAGGCTCCATGACAACTGTAATCACAATGATCCATGACCCTTTGATAACAATTCTCCATTACCCCTTTCGTCACAATGATCCTTTGCGCTTGTCATCACAATGCTCCATGATCCCTGTAATCACAATGATCCTTGACCCCTTTCATCACAATATTCCATGGCCGCTTTCATCACAATGCTCCATAAATCCTGTCATCACAATTCCCCATGACCCATTTCCCCACAATGCTCCCTGAGCCATGTCATCACAATGCTACTTGTCTTTCTCATTACAATGCTCCATGTCCCCTGTAATCAGAGTCTTCCATGACCCCTTTCATCACAATTCTCCTTAACACTTTTCTCACAATGCTCCATGCCATTGTCATCACAAAGTTTCATGCCCCCTGTCACCACACTGCTCCAAGCCCACTCTCAACACAATGCTCCATGAGACTTCTCTCACAATTCTCCACGACCTTTTCATTACAATGCTCCATGCCCCATGTCATCACAATGCTCCATGCCCCCTTTCATTACAATGTTCCATGCCCCCTGTCATCACAATGCTCCATGACCCTTGTCATCACAATGCTCCAGGTCGTTGTAATCACAATGTTCCATGACCCCTTTCACCACAAAGCTCCACGATCCCTGTCATCACAATGCCCCATGACTCTTATCATCACAATGCTCCATGGCACTTGTCATCACAATGCTCCATGACCCCTGTCATCACAACGCTCCATAGCGGTTTTCATCACAATCCTCCATGACCACTTTCATCACAATGCCCCATGACCATTTTCATCACAATGCTCCATGACCACTTTCATCAATATGCCCCATGAACTCTGTCATCACAATGCTCCATGGCCCTTGTCATCACAATTCTCCATGACCCCTGTCATCACAACTCTCCATGGCCCTTGTCATCTCAGTGCTCCATGCACTTGTCATCACAATTCTCCATGACCCTTGTCATCACAGTGCTCCATGGCGCTTGTCATCACAATGATCCAGAGCCTTAGTTCCCGAGTTGGGAGTAGTATCATTGCCTCAATTAGGGAAAATGTCAGTGACTGAGTTGGGAGTAGTGTGAGGGCCCTTGTTAGGGATACTGTCATTGCCTGAGTTAGCTGTAGTGTCAGGGTTTTAGTTACATAGACTCTCAGTGCCTGAGTTGTGAATAGTGTCCGGGCCTTAGTTATGGACTGTGTCATTGCCTGAGTTAGGAGTAGTGTCAGGGCCTTAGTTAGGAGTAGCATCAGTGCCTTCGTTAGGTATTGTATCAGTGCCTCAGTTCGGAATAGATTCAGGGCCTTATTTTGGGACAGTGTCAGTGCCTGAGTTAGGAGTTTTGTCGGCCATAGTTAGGGACCTTTTCAGGGCCTGAGTTAGGAGTAATGTCAGGGCCTTCCTTAGGTATTGTATCAGTGCCTGAGTTAGGAATAGTGTCAAGGCCTTAGTTAGGGATATTGCCAGGGCATGATTTAGGAGGAGTGTTAGGGTGTGAGTTATGAACAGTGTCAGGGCCTTAGTTAGTGACAGTGTCACTTCCTGAGTTAGGAATAGAGTCACGGCCTAAGTTAGGGACAGTGCCAGTGCTGAGTTCGTAGTAGTGTCAGGGCCTTAGTTAGACACAGTGTCAGGGCCTGAGTTAGGAGTAGTGTCAGAGGCTTTGTTAGGGACACTGTCAGTGCCTGAGTTAAGAGTAGTGTCACAGCTTTAGTTAGGGCCAGTGTCCGGGCCTTAGTTAAGACCAGTGTCAGGGCCTATGATAGGAATCAGATCAGGGCCTGTGTTACGAGTAGTGTCAGGGCCTTAGTTAAGGACAGTGTCAGGGCCTGAGTCCTGACTTATTCCTAACTTTCCTCACTAAGGATTTTTGACACTACTGCTAATTCAGGTCCTGATAATACACTTACTAAGGCCCTGACCCTTTCCCTGGCTAAGGTCCTGAACTTCTCGTAAGTCAGGCCCTGATACTGTCCGTAACAATGGCCCTGACACTACACCTAACTTCGGCCCCGAAATGATACCTAACAAAGGCTCTGTTGCTAGTCCAATCTAAAGCCCTAAAATTGGTCTTAAATAAGGCCTTGACACTAATCTTAACTCAGGCCCTAACACTGTCCCTAGGTAAAGCCCTATCCGTACGCCTAACTCAGGCCCTCATACGATTCCTAACAATGGCTCTGATGCTAGTCCAAACTAAGGCCCTGAAATTGGTCCTAAATACGGCCTTGACACGAATCGTAACTCAGGCCCTAGCACTGTCCCTAACTAGGTCTCTGACAGTACACCTAACTCAGACCCTGACACTGTCCCTAAGCAAGGCCCTGAGACTACTCCTAACTCAGTCCCTTACACTGTAACTAACAAAGTCACTGTTGCTAGGCCTAACTCAGGCCGTGAAAGTGTCTGTAACTAAGGCCCTGCTGCCATCAGTATGTAAAGTCCTGACATTATCCTGAGCTAATATCCTGACCTATGTCTTTCCAAGGTCCTGAAACTGTCCCAAAGTAAGCCCTGATGCTGTCCGTAAGTGAAGACCTGAGGCTGTCCCTAACTCAGGCCCTGAAGCTTTCCTTAACTGAAGCCTTGAAGCTGTGACTAACTCAGGCCCTGATTATGTATTTCACCAAGACCTTAATGCTGATCCAGCAAAGACGCTGATGCTGCTCCAAAGTCATGCCCTGACAGTGTGCCCAGCAAAGGGCCTGACGCTAGGCCTCACTCAGGCCCTGTCGCTCTCCCGAAGTCAGGCCCTGACACTGTCACTAACTAAGGCCCTGACTCTACTCCTAACTCAGTCCCGTAAAGTGTACCTAACAAAGGATCTGATGCTAGTCGTAACTCAGGGCCTGACACTGTCTCTAACTAAGGGCTGCTGCCATCAATATCTAAAGTCCTGACATTATCCGGAGCTAATATCCTGATCCATGTCTTACCAAGGTCCTGAAACTCTCCCAAAGTAAGCCCTGTCGCTATCCCTAAGTGAGGCCCTGCAGCTTTCCCTAACTAACTCAGGCCTTGATGCTGTGACTAACTCAGACCCTGGTCATGTCTTTAACTAAAACCCTAAGGCTGATCCAACAGAGGCCGGGATGCTGCTTCTAAGTCATGCCCTGACAGTGTCCCCAGCTAAGGGTCTGACGCTAGGCCTCACTCAGACCCTGTCGCTCTCCCTAAGTTAGGCCCTGATACTGTCCCTACCTGAAGCCCTAACACTGGTTCTGAATAAGGCCCTGATATTCTCAGTAACCAAGGTCTTCACACTATCCTTAGTTCATTTCCTGACACGATTCCTAGCCTTCACCCTAACCCTGTCCCGAGTTACTATCCTACGTCTTATGCTAACTAAAGACCTTATGCTGTGCCTACCTCAGGCACTGAATTTAGTCCCAAGACCGCTAGACTGTCCCTCACTAGGCTCCATGCCCTTATCGTCACAATGTTCCGTGACCACTGTCATCACAATGCTCCACGCCCTTATCATCACAATGCCCCATGACCCCTGTCATCACAATGCTCCATGACCCCTTCCATCACAGTGCTCCGTGACCCGTTTCATCAAAATGCGCCATGACCATTGTCAACACAATGCTCCAGGACCCCTGGCATCACAATGCTTCATGACCACTCTCATCACAATGCTTCATGACCCTTGTCATCGCAATGCTACATACCATTGTCATCACAATGCTCCATACCCCATGTCATCACATTGGTCCATGACCCTTGCCTCACAATGATCCATGCTCTTGTGATCACAATGCTCCTTGCCCCCTGTCATCACAATGCCCCATGACTCCTATCATCACAATGCTCCATGTCCCCTGTCATCACAATGCTCCATGACCCCGGTCATCACAATGCTCCATTACCCTTGTCATCACAATGCTCCAGGTCCCCTGTCATTCACAAAGCCAAATGACCCCTGTCATCACAATGCTTCATGGCCCTTGTCCTCACAATGCCCCATGACCCCTGTCATCAATTTGCTCCATGTCCCCGTTTAGCACAATGCTCTAAATTACCCCTGTAATCACAGTGCTCCATAACCCTTTTCCTCACAATGCTCCATGCCCCTTTTCATCACAATGAGCCATGAAAACTTTCATCAGAATGCTCCATTACCCCTGTCTCATGTCCCCTTTCATCACAATGCCTCACAATTACCCCTGTAATCACAGTGCTCCATAACCCCTTTCATCAGAGTGCTCCATGCCCCCTGTCATCACAATGCTCCATGACCCCTTTCATCACAATTCTCCATTAATCCTTTCATCGCACTGCTCTATGACTTTTGTCATCACAATGCTGCATGCCCTTCTCATCACAATGCTCCATGGCCTTTGTCATCACAATGCTCCATGTTCAATGTAATCACAGTGCTCCACGACTCCTGTCATCACAATGTTCCATGAGACATTTCATCACAAAGCTCCATGACGCTTGTCATCACAATGCTCCATGGCGCTGTGCATCACAATGCTCCATGACCACATTCAGCACAGTGGTCCATGACCCTTTTCATCACAATATTCCATGGCTCTTGCCGTCACAATGCCCCATGGCGCTTGTCATCACAATGCTCCATGACCCCTTGTCATCACAATGCCCCATGGCCCCTTTCATCACAATGCTCGCAGACATCTTTCATCACAATGCTCCATGACCACTTTCATCACAATGCTCCATGTGCCCTGTTCATCACAAGGCTCCATGCCCTTATCATCACAGTGCTCCATGAACCCTTTCATCACAATGCTCCATGGCACTTCTCATCACAATGCCCCATGACCCCTTCCATCACAATGCTCCATGACCCCTTTCATCAAAATGCGCCATGAACATTGTCATAACAAAGCTCCATGACCACGTTCATCACAATGCTCCATGACCCATTTCCTTACAATGCTCCATGGCTCTTGTCATCACAAAGCTCAATGGTGCTTGTCATCACAAGGCTCCATGACAACTGTAATCACAATGATCCATGACCCTTTGATAACAATTCTCCATTACCCCTTTCGTCACAATGATCCTTGGCGCTTGTCATCACAATGCTCCATGATCCCTGTAATCACAATGATCCTTGACCCCTTTCATCACAATATTCCATGGCCGCTTTCATCACAATGCTCCATAACTCCTGTCATCACAATTCCCCATGACCCATTTCCCCACAATGCTCCCTGAGCCATGTCATCACAATGCTACTTGTCTTTCTCATTACAATGCTCCATGTCCCCTGTAATCAGAGTCTTCCATGACCCCTTTCATCACAATTCTCCTTAACACTTTTCTCACAATGCTCCATGCCATTGTCATCACAAAGTTTCATGCCCCCTGTCACCACACTGCTCCAAGCCCACTCTCAACACAATGCTCCATGAGACTTCTCTCACAATTCTCCACGACCTTTTCATTACAATGCTCCATGCCCCATGTCATCACAATGCTCCATGCCCCCTTTCATTACAATGTTCCATGCCCCCTGTCATCACAATGCTCCATGACCCTTGTCATCACAATGCTCCAGGTCGTTGTAATCACAATGTTCCATGACCCCTTTCACCACAAAGCTCCACGATCCCTGTCATCACAATGCCCCATGACTCTTATCATCACAATGCTCCATGGCACTTGTCATCACAATGCTCCATGACCCCTGTCATCACAACGCTCCATAGCGGTTTTCATCACAATCCTCCATGACCACTTTCATCACAATGCCCCATGACCATTTTCATCACAATGCTCCATGACCACTTTCATCAATATGCCCCATGAACTCTGTCATCACAATGCTCCATGGCCCTTGTCATCACAATTCTCCATGACCCCTGTCATCACAACTCTCCATGGCCCTTGTCATCTCAGTGCTCCATGCACTTGTCATCACAATTCTCCATGACCCTTGTCATCACAGTGCTCCATGGCGCTTGTCATCACAATGATCCAGAGCCTTAGTTCCCGAGTTGGGAGTAGTATCATTGCCTCAATTAGGGAAAATGTCAGTGACTGAGTTGGGAGTAGTGTGAGGGCCCTTGTTAGGGATACTGTCATTGCCTGAGTTAGCTGTAGTGTCAGGGTTTTAGTTACATAGACTCTCAGTGCCTGAGTTGTGAATAGTGTCCGGGCCTTAGTTATGGACTGTGTCATTGCCTGAGTTAGGAGTAGTGTCAGGGCCTTAGTTAGGAGTAGCATCAGTGTCTTCGTTAGGTATTGTATCAGTGCCTCAGTTCGGAATAGATTCAGGGCCTTATTTTGGGACAGTGTCAGTGCCTGAGTTAGGAGTTTTGTCGGCCATAGTTAGGGACCTTTTCAGGGCCTGAGTTAGGAGTAATGTCAGGGCCTTCCTTAGGTATTGTATCAGTGCCTGAGTTAGGAATAGTGTCAAGGCCTTAGTTAGGGATATTGCCAGGGCATGATTTAGGAGGAGTGTTAGGGTGTGAGTTATGAACAGTGTCAGGGCCTTAGTTAGTGACAGTGTCACTTCCTGAGTTAGGAATAGAGTCACGGCCTAAGTTAGGGACAGTGCCAGTGCTGAGTTCGTAGTAGTATCAGGGCCTTAGTTAGACACAGTGTCAGGGCCTGAGTTAGGAGTAGTGTCAGAGGCTTTGTTAGGGACACTGTCAGTGCCTGAGTTAAGAGTAGTGTCACAGCTTTAGTTAGGGCCAGTGTCCGGGCCTTAGTTAAGACCAGTGTCAGGGCCTATGATAGGAATCAGATCAGGGCCTGTGTTACGAGTAGTGTCAGGGCCTTAGTTAAGGACAGTGTCAGGGCCTGAGTCCTGACTTATTCCTAACTTTCCTCACTAAGGAGTTTTGACACTACTGCTAATTCAGGTCCTGATAATACACTTACTAAGGCCCTGACCCTTTCCCTGGCTAAGGTCCTGAACTTCTCGTAAGTCAGGCCCTGATACTCTCCGTAACAATGGCCCTGACACTACACCTAACTTCGGCCCCGAAATGATACCTAACAAAGGCTCTGTTGCTAGTCCAATCTAAAGCCCTAAAATTGGTCTTAAATAAGGCCTTGACACTAATCCTAACTCAGGCCCTAACACTGTCCCTAGGTAAGGCCCTATCAGTACGCCTACCTCAGGCCCTCATACGATTCCTAACAATGGCTCTGATGCTAGTCCAAACTAAGGCCCTGAAATTGGTCCTAAATACGGCCTTGACACGAATCGTAACTCAGGCCCTAGCACTGTCCCTAACTAGGTCTCTGACAGTACACCTAACTCAGACCCTGACACTGTCCCTAAGCAAGGCCCTGAGACTACTCCTAACTCAGTCCCTTACACTGTAACTAACAAAGTCACTGTTGCTAGGCCTAACTCAGGCCGTGAAAGTGTCTGTAACTAAGGCCCTGCTGCCATCAGTATGTAAAGTCCTGACATTATCCTGAGCTAATATCCTGACCTATGTCTTTCCAAGGTCCTGAAACTGTCCCAAAGTAAGCCCTGATGCTGTCCGTAAGTGAACACCTGAGGCTGTCCCTAACTCAGGCCCTGAAGCTTTCCTTAACTGAAGCCTTGAAGCTGTGACTAACTCAGGCCCTGATCATGTATTTCACCAAGACCTTAATGCTGATCCAGCAAAGACGCTGATGCTGCTCCAAAGTCATGCCCTGACAGTGTGCCCAGCAAAGGGCCTGACGCTAGGCCTCACTCAGGCCCTGTCGCTCTCCCGAAGTCAGGCCCTGACACTGTCACTAACTAAGGCCCTGACTCTACTCCTAACTCAGTCCCGTACATTGTACCTAACAAAGGCTCTGATGCTAGTCGTAACTCAGGGCCTGACACTGTCTCTAACTAAGGGCTGCTGCCATCAATATCTAAAGTCCTGACATTATCCGGAGCTAATATCCTGATCTATGTCTTACCAAGGTCCTGAAACTCTCCCAAAGTAAGCCCTGTCGCTGTCCCTAAGTGAGGCCCTGCAGCTTTCCCTAACTAACTCAGGCCTTGATGCTGTGACTAACTCAGACCCTGGTCATGTCTTTAACTAAAACCCTAAGGCTGATCCAACAGAGGCCGGGATGCTGCTCCTAAGTCATGCCCTGACAGTGTCCCCAGCTAAGGGTCTGACGCTAGGCCTCACTCAGACCCTGTCGCTCTCCCTAAGTTAGGCCCTGATACTGTCCCTACCTGAAGCCCTAACACTGGTTCTGAATAAGGCCCTGATATTCTCAGTAACCAAGGTCTTCACACTATCCTTAGTTCATTTCCTGACACGATTCCTAGCCTTCACCCTAACCCTGTCCCGAGTTACTATCCTACGTCTTATGCTAACTAAAGACCTTATGCTGTGCCTACCTCAGGCACTGAATTTAGTCCCAAGACCGCTAGACTGTCCCTCACTAGGCTCCATGCCCTTATCGTCACAATGTTCCGTGACCACTGTCATCACAATGCTCCACGCCCTTATCATCACAATGCCCCATGACCCCTGTCATCACAATGCTCCATGACCCCTTCCATCACAGTGATCCGTGACCCGTTTCATCAAAATGCGCCATGACCATTGTCAACAAAATGCTCCATGACCCCTGGCATCACAATGCTCCATGACCACTCTCATCACAATGCTTCATGACCCTTGTCATCGCAATGCTACATACCATTGTCATCACAATGCTCCATACCCCATGTCATCACATTGGTCCATGACCCGTGCCTCACAATGATCCATGCTCTTGTGATCACAATGCTCCTTGCCCCCTGTCATCACAATGCCCCATGACTCCTATCATCACAATGCTCCATGTCCCCTGTCATCACAATGCTCCATGACCCCGGTCATCACAATGCTCCATTACCCTTGTCATCACAATGCTCCAGGTCCCCTGTCATTCACAAAGCCAAATGACCCCTGTCATCACAATGCTTCATGGCCCTTGTCCTCACAATGCCCCATGACCCCTGTCATCAATTTGCTCCATGTCCCCGTTTAGCACAATGCTCTAAATTACCCCTGTAATCACAGTGCTCCATAACCCTTTTCCTCACAATGCTCCATGCCCCTTTTCATCACAATGAGCCATGAAAACTTTCATCAGAATGCTCCATTACCCCTGTCTCATGTCCCCTTTCATCACAATGCCTCACAATTACCCCTGTAATCACAGTGCTCCATAACCCCTTTCATCAGAGTGCTCCATGCCCCCTGTCATCACAATGCTCCATGACCCCTTTCATCACAATTCTCCATTAATCCTTTCATCGCACTGCTCTATGACTTTTGTCATCACAATGCTGCATGCCCTTCTCATCATAATGCTCCATGGCCTTTGTCATCACAATGCTCCATGTTCAATGTAATCACAGTGCTCCACGACTCCTGTCATCACAATGTTCCATGAGACATTTCATCACAAAGCTCCATGACGCTTGTCATCACAATGCTCCATGGCGCTGTGCATCACAATGCTCCATGACCACATTCAGCACAGTGGTCCATGACCCTTTTCATCACAATATTCCATGGCTCTTGCCGTCACAATGCCCCATGGCGCTTGTCATCACAATGCTCCATGACCCCTTGTCATCACAATGCCCCATGGCCCCTTTCATCACAATGCTCGCAGACATCTTTCATCACAATGCTCCATGACCACTTTCATCACAATGCTCCATGTGCCCTGTTCATCACAAGGCTCCATGCCCTTATCATCACAGTGCTCCATGAACCCTTTCATCACAATGCTCCATGGCACTTCTCATCACAATGCCCCATGACCCCTTCCATCACAATGCTCCATGACCCCTTTCATCAAAATGCGCCATGAACATTGTCATAACAAAGCTCCATGACCACGTTCATCACAATGCTCCATGACCCATTTCCTTACAATGCTCCATGGCTCTTGTCATCACAAAGCTCAATGGTGCTTGTCATCACAAGGCTCCATGACAACTGTAATCACAATGATCCATGACCCTTTGATAACAATTCTCCATTACCCCTTTCGTCACAATGATCCTTGGCGCTTGTCATCACAATGCTCCATGATCCCTGTAATCACAATGATCCTTGACCCCTTTCATCACAATATTCCATGGCCGCTTTCATCACAATGCTCCATAACTCCTGTCATCACAATTCCCCATGACCCATTTCCCCACAATGCTCCCTGAGCCATGTCATCACAATGCTACTTGTCTTTCTCATTACAATGCTCCATGTCCCCTGTAATCAGAGTCTTCCATGACCCCTTTCATCACAATTCTCCTTAACACTTTTCTCACAATGCTCCATGCCATTGTCATCACAAAGTTTCATGCCCCCTGTCACCACACTGCTCCAAGCCCACTCTCAACACAATGCTCCATGAGACTTCTCTCACAATTCTCCACGACCTTTTCATTACAATGCTCCATGCCCCATGTCATCACAATGCTCCATGCCCCCTTTCATTACAATGTTCCATGCCCCCTGTCATCACAATGCTCCATGACCCTTGTCATCACAATGCTCCAGGTCGTTGTAATCACAATGTTCCATGACCCCTTTCACCACAAAGCTCCACGATCCCTGTCATCACAATGCCCCATGACTCTTATCATCACAATGCTCCATGGCACTTGTCATCACAATGCTCCATGACCCCTGTCATCACAACGCTCCATAGCGGTTTTCATCACAATCCTCCATGACCACTTTCATCACAATGCCCCATGACCATTTTCATCACAATGCTCCATGACCACTTTCATCAATATGCCCCATGAACTCTGTCATCACAATGCTCCATGGCCCTTGTCATCACAATTCTCCATGACCCCTGTCATCACAACTCTCCATGGCCCTTGTCATCTCAGTGCTCCATGCACTTGTCATCACAATTCTCCATGACCCTTGTCATCACAGTGCTCCATGGCGCTTGTCATCACAATGATCCAGAGCCTTAGTTCCCGAGTTGGGAGTAGTATCATTGCCTCAATTAGGGAAAATGTCAGTGACTGAGTTGGGAGTAGTGTGAGGGCCCTTGTTAGGGATACTGTCATTGCCTGAGTTAGCTGTAGTGTCAGGGTTTTAGTTACATAGACTCTCAGTGCCTGAGTTGTGAATAGTGTCCGGGCCTTAGTTATGGACTGTGTCATTGCCTGAGTTAGGAGTAGTGTCAGGGCCTTAGTTAGGAGTAGCATCAGTGTCTTCGTTAGGTATTGTATCAGTGCCTCAGTTCGGAATAGATTCAGGGCCTTATTTTGGGACAGTGTCAGTGCCTGAGTTAGGAGTTTTGTCGGCCATAGTTAGGGACCTTTTCAGGGCCTGAGTTAGGAGTAATGTCAGGGCCTTCCTTAGGTATTGTATCAGTGCCTGAGTTAGGAATAGTGTCAAGGCCTTAGTTAGGGATATTGCCAGGGCATGATTTAGGAGGAGTGTTAGGGTGTGAGTTATGAACAGTGTCAGGGCCTTAGTTAGTGACAGTGTCACTTCCTGAGTTAGGAATAGAGTCACGGCCTAAGTTAGGGACAGTGCCAGTGCTGAGTTCGTAGTAGTATCAGGGCCTTAGTTAGACACAGTGTCAGGGCCTGAGTTAGGAGTAGTGTCAGAGGCTTTGTTAGGGACACTGTCAGTGCCTGAGTTAAGAGTAGTGTCACAGCTTTAGTTAGGGCCAGTGTCCGGGCCTTAGTTAAGACCAGTGTCAGGGCCTATGATAGGAATCAGATCAGGGCCTGTGTTACGAGTAGTGTCAGGGCCTTAGTTAAGGACAGTGTCAGGGCCTGAGTCCTGACTTATTCCTAACTTTCCTCACTAAGGAGTTTTGACACTACTGCTAATTCAGGTCCTGATAATACACTTACTAAGGCCCTGACCCTTTCCCTGGCTAAGGTCCTGAACTTCTCGTAAGTCAGGCCCTGATACTCTCCGTAACAATGGCCCTGACACTACACCTAACTTCGGCCCCGAAATGATACCTAACAAAGGCTCTGTTGCTAGTCCAATCTAAAGCCCTAAAATTGGTCTTAAATAAGGCCTTGACACTAATCCTAACTCAGGCCCTAACACTGTCCCTAGGTAAGGCCCTATCAGTACGCCTACCTCAGGCCCTCATACGATTCCTAACAATGGCTCTGATGCTAGTCCAAACTAAGGCCCTGAAATTGGTCCTAAATACGGCCTTGACACGAATCGTAACTCAGGCCCTAGCACTGTCCCTAACTAGGTCTCTGACAGTACACCTAACTCAGACCCTGACACTGTCCCTAAGCAAGGCCCTGAGACTACTCCTAACTCAGTCCCTTACACTGTAACTAACAAAGTCACTGTTGCTAGGCCTAACTCAGGCCGTGAAAGTGTCTGTAACTAAGGCCCTGCTGCCATCAGTATGTAAAGTCCTGACATTATCCTGAGCTAATATCCTGACCTATGTCTTTCCAAGGTCCTGAAACTGTCCCAAAGTAAGCCCTGATGCTGTCCGTAAGTGAACACCTGAGGCTGTCCCTAACTCAGGCCCTGAAGCTTTCCTTAACTGAAGCCTTGAAGCTGTGACTAACTCAGGCCCTGATCATGTATTTCACCAAGACCTTAATGCTGATCCAGCAAAGACGCTGATGCTGCTCCAAAGTCATGCCCTGACAGTGTGCCCAGCAAAGGGCCTGACGCTAGGCCTCACTCAGGCCCTGTCGCTCTCCCGAAGTCAGGCCCTGACACTGTCACTAACTAAGGCCCTGACTCTACTCCTAACTCAGTCCCGTAAAGTGTACCTAACAAAGGCTCTGATGCTAGTCGTAACTCAGGGCCTGACACTGTCTCTAACTAAGGGCTGCTGCCATCAATATCTAAAGTCCTGACATTATCCGGAGCTAATATCCTGATCTATGTCTTACCAAGGTCCTGAAACTCTCCCAAAGTAAGCCCTGTCGCTGTCCCTAAGTGAGGCCCTGCAGCTTTCCCTAACTAACTCAGGCCTTGATGCTGTGACTAACTCAGACCCTGGTCATGTCTTTAACTAAAACCCTAAGGCTGATCCAACAGAGGCCGGGATGCTGCTCCTAAGTCATGCCCTGACAGTGTCCCCAGCTAAGGGTCTGACGCTAGGCCTCACTCAGACCCTGTCGCTCTCCCTAAGTTAGGCCCTGATACTGTCCCTACCTGAAGCCCTAACACTGGTTCTGAATAAGGCCCTGATATTCTCAGTAACCAAGGTCTTCACACTATCCTTAGTTCATTTCCTGACACGATTCCTAGCCTTCACCCTAACCCTGTCCCGAGTTACTATCCTACGTCTTATGCTAACTAAAGACCTTATGCTGTGCCTACCTCAGGCACTGAATTTAGTCCCAAGACCGCTAGACTGTCCCTCACTAGGCTCCATGCCCTTATCGTCACAATGTTCCGTGACCACTGTCATCACAATGCTCCACGCCCTTATCATCACAATGCCCCATGACCCCTGTCATCACAATGCTCCATGACCCCTTCCATCACAGTGATCCGTGACCCGTTTCATCAAAATGCGCCATGACCATTGTCAACAAAATGCTCCATGACCCCTGGCATCACAATGCTCCATGACCACTCTCATCACAATGCTTCATGACCCTTGTCATCGCAATGCTACATACCATTGTCATCACAATGCTCCATACCCCATGTCATCACATTGGTCCATGACCCGTGCCTCACAATGATCCATGCTCTTGTGATCACAATGCTCCTTGCCACCTGTCATCACAATGCCCCATGACTCCTATCATCACAATGCTCCGTGTCCCCTGTCATCACAATGCTCCATGACCCCGGTCATCACAATGCTCCATTACCCTTGTCATCACAATGCTCCAGGTCCCCTGTCATTCACAAAGCCAAATGACCCCTGTCATCACAATGCTTCATGGCCCTTGTCCTCACAATGCCCCATGAGCCCTGTCATCAATTTGCTCCATGTCCCCGTTTAGCACAATGCTCTAAATTACCCCTGTAATCACAGTGCTCCATAACCCTTTTCCTCACAATGCTCCATGCCCCTTTTCATCACAATGACCCATGAAAACTTTCATCAGAATGCTCCATTACCCCTGTCTCATGTCCCCTTTCATCACAATGCCTCACAATTACCCCTGTAATCACAGTGCTCCATAACCCCTTTCATCAGAGTGCTCCATGCCCCCTGTCATCACAATGCTCCATGACCCCTTTCATCACAATTCTCCATTAATCCTTTCATCGCACTGCTCTATGACTTTTGTCATCACAATGCTGCATGCCCTTCTCATCACAATGCTCCATGGCCTTTGTCATCACAATGCTCCATGTTCAATGTAATCACAGTGCTCCACGACTCCTGTCATCACAATGTTCCATGAGACATTTCATCACAAAGCTCCATGACGCTTGTCATCACAATGCTCCATGACCACATTCAGCACAGTGGTCCATGACCCTTTTCATCACAATATTCCATGGCTCTTGCCATCACAATGCCCCATGGCGCTTGTCATCACAATGCTCCATGACCCCTTGTCATCGCAATGCCCCATGGCCCCTTTCATCACAATGCTCGCAGACATCTTTCATCACAATGCTCCATGACCACTTTCATCACAATGCTCCATGTGCCCTGTTCATCACAAGGCTCCATGCCCTTATCATCACAGTGCTCCATGAACACTTTCATCACAATGCTCCATGGCACTTCTCATCACAATGCCCCATGACCCCTTCCATCACAATGCTCCATGACCCCTTTCATCAAAATGCGCCATGAACATTGTCATAACAAAGCTCCATGACCACGTTCATCACAATGCTCCATGACCCATTTCCTTACAATGCTCCATGGCTCTTGTCATCACAAAGCTCAATGGTGCTTGTCATCACAAGGCTCCATGACAACTGTAATCACAATGATCCATGACCCTTTGATAACAATTCTCCATTACCCCTTTCGTCACAATGATCCTTGGTGCTTGTCATCACAATGCTCCATGATCCCTGTAATCACAATGATCCTTGACCCCTTTCATCACAATATTCCATGGCCGCTTTCATCACAATGCTCCATAACTCCTGTCATCACAATTCCCCATGACCCATTTCCCCACAATGCTCCCTGAGCCATGTCATCACAATGCTACTTGTCTTTCTCATTACAATGCTCCATGTCCCCTGTAATCAGAGTCTTCCATGACCCCTTTCATCACAATTCTCCTTAACACTTTTCTCACAATGCTCCATGCCATTGTCATCACAAAGTTTCATGCCCCCTGTCACCACACTGCTCCAAGCCCACTCTCAACACAATGCTCCATGAGACTTCTCTCACAATTCTCCACGACCTTTTCATTACAATGCTCCATGCCCCATGTCATCACAATGCTCCATGCCCCCTTTCATTACAATGTTCCATGCCCCCTGTCATCACAATGCTCCATGACCCTTGTCATCACAATGCTCCAGGTCGTTGTAATCACAATGTTCCATGACCCCTTTCACCACAAAGCTCCACGATCCCTGTCATCACAATGCCCCATGACTCTTATCATCACAATGCTCCATGGCACTTGTCATCACAATGCTCCATGACCCCTGTCATCACAATGCTCCATAGCGGTTTTCATCACAATCCTCCATGACCACTTTCATCACAATGCCCCATGACCATTTTCATCACAATGCTCCATGACCACTTTCATCAATATGCTCCATGAACTCTGTCATCACAATGCTCCATGGCCCTTGTCATCACAATTCTCCATGACCCCTGTCATCACAACTCTCCATGGCCCTTGTCATCTCAGTGCTCCATGCACTTGTCATCACAATTCTCCATGACCCTTGTCATCACAGTGCTCCATGGCGCTTGTCATCACAATGATCCAGAGCCTTAGTTCCCGAGTTGGGAGTAGTATCATTGCCTCAATTAGGGAAAATGTCAGTGACTGAGTTGGGAGTAGTGTGAGGGCCCTTGTTAGGGATACTGTCATTGCCTGAGTTAGCTGTAGTGTCAGGGTTTTAGTTACATAGACTCTCAGTGCCTGAGTTGTGAATAGTGTCCGGGCCTTAGTTATGGACTGTGTCATTGCCTGAGTTAGGAGTAGTGTCAGGGCCTTAGTTAGGAGTAGCATCAGTGTCTTCGTTAGGTATTGTATCAGTGCCTCAGTTCGGAATAGATTCAGGGCCTTATTTTGGGACAGTGTCAGTGCCTGAGTTAGGAGTTTTGTCGGCCATAGTTAGGGACCTTTTCAGGGCCTGAGTTAGGAGTAATGTCAGGGCCTTCCTTAGGTATTGTATCAGTGCCTGAGTTAGGAATAGTGTCAAGGCCTTAGTTAGGGATATTGCCAGGGCATGATTTAGGAGGAGTGTTAGGGTGTGAGTTATGAACAGTGTCAGGGCCTTAGTTAGTGACAGTGTCACTTCCTGAGTTAGGAATAGAGTCACGGCCTAAGTTAGGGACAGTGCCAGTGCTGAGTTCGTAGTAGTATCAGGGCCTTAGTTAGAGACAGTGTCAGGGCCTGAGTTAGGAGTAGTGTCAGAGGCTTTGTTAGGGACACTGTCAGTGCCTGAGTTAAGAGTAGTGTCACAGCTTTAGTTAGGGCCAGTGTCCGGGCCTTAGTTAAGACCAGTGTCAGAGCCTATGATAGGAATCAGATCAGGGCCTGTGTTACGAGTAGTGTCAGGGCCTTAGTTAAGGACAGTGTCAGGGCCTGAGTCCTGACTTATTCCTAACTTTCCTCACTAAGGATTTTTGACACTACTGCTAATTCAGGTCCTGATAATACACTTACTAAGGCCCTGACCCTTTCCCTGGCTAAGGTCCTGAACTTCTCGTAAGTCAGGCCCTGATACTCTCCGTAACAATGGCCCTGACACTACACCTAACTTCGGCCCCGAAATGATACCTAACAAAGGCTCTGTTGCTAGTCCAATCTAAAGCCCTAAAATTGGTCTTAAATAAGGCCTTGACACTAATCCTAACTCAGGCCCTAACACTGTCCCTAGCTAAGGCCCTGACAGTACGCTTAACTCAGGCCCTCGTTTGATTACTAACAATGGCTCTGATGCTAGTCCAAACTAAGGCCCTGAAATTGGTCCTAAATAAGGCCTTGACACGAATCGTAACTCAGGCCCTAGCACTGTCCCTAACTAGGTCTCTGACAGTACACCTAACTCAGACCCTGACACTGTCCCTAAGCAAGGCCCTGAGACTACTCCTAACTCAGTCCCTTACACTGTAACTAACAAAGTCACTGTTGCTAGGCCTAACTCAGGCCGTGAAAGTGTCTGTAACTAAGGCCCTGCTGCCATCAGTATGTAAAGTCCTGACATTATCCTGAGCTAATATCCTGACCTATGTCTTTCCAAGGTCCTGAAACTGTCCCAAATTAAGCCCTGATGCTGTCCGTAAGTGAACACCTGAGGCTGTCCCTAACTCAGGCCCTGAAGCTTTCCTTAACTGAAGCCTTGAAGCTGTGACTAACTCAGGCCCTGATCATGTATTTCACCAAGACCTTAATGCTGATCCAGCAAAGACGCTGATGCTGCTCCAAACTCATGCCCAGACAGTGTGCCCAGCAAAGGGCCTGACGCTAGGCCTCACTCTGGCCCTGTCGCTCTCCCGAAGTCAGGCTCTGATGCTGTCCCTACCTGAAGCCCTAACACTGGTTCTGAATAAGGCCCTGAGAGTCTCAGTAACAAAGGTCTTCACACTATCCTTAGGTCATTTCCTGACATTATCCCTACATGTTAAACTGACACTGTCACTAGCTAATGTCCTGCCTCTTATGCTAACTGAAGCCCTTAGGTTGTGCCTGCCTCAGGCACTGAATTTAGTCCCAAGACCGTGAAACTGTCCCGAACTAAGGCCTAGATGCTCGTCCTACATCTGGCCCTGACACTGTCCCTAACTAAGGCCCTAACACTATTGCTAACTGAGGACCTGTCACTGGACCTATCAGGGGCCTGCTACTCCTAACTAACGCCTTGACACTGTCCCTTACTTTGGCCCTGCTACCATCAATATCTAAAGTCCTGACATTATCCTGAGCTAATATCCTAACTCATCTCTTACCAAGGTCCTGAAACTCTCCCTAAAGAAGCCCTGATGCTCTCCCTAATTGAAGCCTTGAGGCTGTCCCTAACAGAGGCCCTGATAATATCTTTAACATAGCCCCTGAGGCTGATCCTACCGTGGCTCTTATGTTGCTCCTAAGACAGGCCCTGACACTGTCCCTAGCTAAGGCCCTGACGCTACGCCTCACTCAGGCCCTGTCACATTCCCTAAGTCAGGCTCTGACGCTGTCCCTACCCGATGCCCTGACAATCACTGGTCCTTAATTAGGCCCTGATGCTCTAAGTAACCAAGGTCTTGACACTATCCCTAAGTCATTTCCTGACACTATCCCTAGATCTTAACCTAACCTTCTCTTTAGCTAATGTCAAGATTAGCTAAAGAGATTCTTTAGAACGAGATTCTTTCATCTTCTGAATATGGTTTTCTTAAAAACATAATTTTTACAGTGTTACTAACTTTAAACAAAATGTACTCAACTGCTGTGGAATAGTCCTTCATAGGAGCGTGCATGGTTCACTTCTGCATCTGCTTGTGGTGGTGTTCAAGTTGCTTTCAGCTGTAGATCCTCTTATGCTAGCTAAATCTGTGCTTCTGTTTCTAAATGAGGCCCTGAATTTAGGTCCGAGGCCGTGAACCTGTCCCTAACTGAGGCCTGGACGCTCGTCCTATCGCAGATCCTGACAATGTCCCTAACTAAGGCCCTGACACTACACCTAACTCCGTCACTGACACTGTACCTAACAAAGGCTCTGATGCTAGTCCTAACTTAAGCCTGACACTGCCTCTAACTAAGGCCCTGCTGCCGTGAATATCTGAACACCTGACATTATCCTGAGCTAATATCCTGACCCATGTCTTACCAAGGTCCTGAAACTTTCTCAAAGTAAACCCTGACGCTGTCCCTAAGTGAGACCTTGAGGCTGTCCCTAACAGAGGCCCTGATAATATCTTTAACGAAGACCCTAATGCTGATCCTACAGAGGCCTTTATGCTGCTCCTAAGTCATGCCCTGATACTGTCCCTTACTCAGGCCCCAAAGATAGGCCTCACTTAGGCCCTGTTGCTGTACCTTAGTTAGGCTCTGACGCTGTCCGTACATCAAGCCCTGGCACTGGTCCTGATTAAGGCCCTCATGCTGCTGCTAACTAAGGCCCTGATGCTCTCAATGACTAAGGTCTTCTCGTTATCCCTTGGTCATTTCCTTTCACTATCTCTGGCCTGGAACCTGACTCTGTCCCGAGATAATCTCCTGCATCTTATGCTGACTGAAACCCTAATGCTCTCCCTAACTAAGGCCCCGAATACTCCTAACTAAGGCCATGACACTGTCTCTAACAAAGGCCCAGAATCTGTCCCTAATATAGGCCCTGCTGCCAGCAATAACTAAAATCCTGACACTCTCCGGAGGTAATATCCTGACCCATTTCTAACCAAGGTCTTGACACTCTCCCTAAGAAAGCCCTGTCGCTGTCTTTAAGTGAAGACCTGAGGCTGTCCGTAACTCAGGCCCTGAAGCTTTCCCTAACTGAGGCCTTGACGCTGTGACTAACTAGGGCTCTGGTCATCTTTAACTAAGAGCCTAAAGCTGATCCAACAAAGGCACTGATGCTGCTCCTAAGTCACTCCCTGACAGTGTCCCCAGCTGAGGGCCTGATATTAGGCCTCACTCAGACCCTGTCGCTCTCCCTAAGTCAGGCCCTGATACTGTCCCTACCTGAAGCCCTAACACTGGTTCTGAATAAGGCCCTGATATTCTCAGTAACAAAGGTCTTCACACTAGCCTTAGGTCATTTCCTGACACGATTCCTAGCCTTCACCATAAGCCTGTCCCGAGTTACTATCCTACGCCTTATGCTAACTAAAGACCTTATGCTGTGCCTACCTCAGGCACTGAATTTAGTCCCAAGACCGCTAGACTGTCCCTCACTAGGCTCCATGCCCTTATCGTCACAATGCCCCATGACACCAGTCATCACAATGCTCCATGACCCCTTCCATCACAGTGCGCCGTGACCCCTTTCATCAAAATGTGCCATGAGCATTGTCATCACAATGCTCCATGACCCCTGGCAACCCAAATCTCCATGACCACTCTCATCGCAATGCTTCATGACCCTTGTCATCGCAATGCTACATACCATTGTCATCGCAATGCTCCATACCCCATGTCATCACATTGGCCCATGACCCTTGTCTCACAATGTTCCATGCTCTTGTGATCACAATGCTCCATGCCTCCTGTCATCACAATGCTCCATGACCCCGCTCATCACAATGCTCCATTACCCTTGTCATCACAATGCTCCAGGTCCCCTGTCATTCACAAAGCCAAATGACCCCTTTCATCACAATGCTTCATGGCTCTTGTCCTCACAATGCCCCATGACCCCTGTCATCAAATTGTTCCATGTCCCCGTTTAGCACAATGCTCTAAATTACCCCTGTAATCACAGTGCTCCATAACACTTTTCCTCACAATGCTCCATGCCCCTTTTCATCACAATGAGCCATGAACACTTTCATCGGAATGCTCCATTACCCCTGTCTCAAGTCCCCTTTCATCACAATGCATCACAATTACCCCTGTAATCACAGTGCTCCATACCCCCTTTCATCACAGTGCTCCATGCCCCCTGTCATCACAATGCTCCATGACCCCTTTCATCACAATGCTCCATTAATCCTTTCATCGCACTGCTCTATGACTTTTGTCATCACAATGCTCCATGCCCTTCTCATCACAATGCTCCATGTTCAATGTAATCACAGTGCTCCACGACCCCTGTCATCACAATGTTCCATGAGACATTTCATCACAAAGCTCCATGACGCTTGTCATCACAATGCTCCATGGCGCTTTGCATCACAATGCTCCATGACCACATTCAGCACAGTGGTCCATGACCCTTTTCATCACATTATTCCATGGCTCTTGCCAACACAATGCCCCATGGCGCTTGTCATCACAATGCCCCATGGCCCATTTCATCACAATGCTCCCAGACGTCTTTCATCACAATGCTCCATGACCACTTTCATCACAATGCTTCATGTGCCCTTTTCATCACAATGCTCCATGACCCCTTTTCATCACAATGCTCCATGACCATTTTCATCACAAGGCTCCATGCCCTTATCATCACAGTGCTCCATGAACCCTTTCATCACAATTCTCCATGGCCCTTCTCATCACAGTGCCCCTTGACCCCTTCCATCACAATGCTCCATGACCTCTTTCATCAAAATGCACCATGAACATTGTCATAACAAAGCTCCATGACCACGTTCATCACAATGCTCCATGACCCCTTTCCTTACAATGCTCCATGGCTCTTGTCATCACAAAGCTCCATGGCGTTTGTCATCACAAGGCTCCATGACCACTGTAATCACAATGATCCATGACCCCTTTGATAACAATTCTCCATTACCCATTTCCTCACAATGATCCTTGGTGCTTGTCATCACAATGCTCCATGATCCCTGTAATCACAATGATCCTTGACCCCTTTCATCACAATGTTCCATGGTCGCTTTCATCACAATGCTCCATAACCCCTGTCATCACAATGCCCCATGACCCATTTCCCCACAATGCTCCCTGAGCCATGTCATCACAATGCTACTTGTCTTTCTCATTACAATGTTCCATATCCCCTGTAATCAGAGTCTTCCATGACCCCTTTCATCACAACTCTCCTTAACACTTTTCTCACAATGCTCCATGCCATTGTCATCACAAAGTTTCATGCCCCCTGTAAGCACAGTGCTCCAAGCCCACTCTCAACACAATGCTCCATGAGACTTGTCTCACAATGCTCCATGCCTTTTTCATCACAGTGCTCCATGCCCCCTGTCATCACAATGCTCCTTGCCCCCTTTCATTACAATGTTCCATGCCCCCTGTCATCACAAGGCTCCATGCCCTTATCATCACAATGCTCCATGACACCTGTCTTCGCAATGTTCCACGCACTTATCATCACAGTACTCCTTGACCCTTGTCTAAAATGCTACATGGCGGTGACATCACAATGTTCCAACCACCCTGTCATTACAAGGTTCCATGACACTTGTCATCACAATGTTCCATGGCCCCTATCATTCAAAATGCCATATGACCACTTTCATCACAATGCTCCAAGGCCCTTGTCATCACAATGCCCCATGAACCCTGTCATCACAATGCTCCAGGCCCCCTGTCATCACAATGAGCAATGACACCTTTCATCACAATGCTCCATAACCACTGTCATCACAATGATCCATGGCCCTTGTCATCACAATGCTCCCTGGTGCATGTCATCACAAAGATCCATGACCACTTTCAGCACAATGCTCCATGACCCCTTTCATCAAAATTCTCCATGACCATTGTCATCACAATGCTCCATGATCCGTGTCATTTAAATGATACATGATTCCTTTCATCACAATTCTCCTTTTCCCCTTTCATCACAATGATCCCTGGAGCTTGTCAAAACAATGCTCCTGACAGTGACTGAGGAAAAGCGGCCAAATACTGTGGGACGCCTTTGTTCTTCAAAACACAAGTCAAACTGCAATTAATCAACATTTATTAAAATTAATTCTAGGGAAGAGTAAGACGCGGAGATCAGCTTCCTTCCCACAGATACAGTAGAAATACATCTACACGTGGAACTGCTCCTACAGAACACCCACTGAACGCAGGCAGAAAACGTCCGACCTCCAAAAAGGCAAGAAACTCCCCCTGTACTTGGGTAGGGCAAAAGAAAAAAGAAATAACAGAGACAATAGAATAGGGACGGCACCTGCACCAGTGGGAGGGAGCCGTGAAGGAGGAAAGATTTCCACGCACTAGGAAGCCCCTTCGCGGGCAGAGACTGCGGGTGGCGGAGGGGGGAAGCTTCGGAGCCACGGAGGAGAGCGCAGCCACAGGGGTGCGGAGGGCAAAGCAGAGAGGTTCCCGCACGGAGGCTCGGCGCCGACCAGCACTCTCCAGCCCGAGAGGCTTGTCTGCTCACCCGCCGGGGCGGGCGGGGCTGGGAGCTGAGGCTCGGGCTTCGGTCGGATCGCAGGGAGAGGACTGGGGTTGGCGGAGTGAAAACAGCTTGAAGGGGTTAGTGCACCACAGCTAGCCGAGAGGGAGTCCGGGAAAAAGTCTGCAGCTGCCGAAGAGGCAAGAGACTTTTTCTTCCCTCTTTGTTTCCTGGTGCGTGAGGAGAGGGGATTCAGAGCGCCGCCTAAACGAACTCCAGAGACCGGCGCGAGCCGCAGCTACCAGCGCGGATCCCACAGCAACAGGGGCGCAGAGGGAAAAATGGAGAGATTCCCGCACAGAGGATCGGCGCCGAGAAGCACTCAGCAACCCGAGAGGCTTGTCTGCTCCCCCGCCGGGGCGGGCGGGGCTGGGAGCTGAGGCTCGGATTCGGTCGGATCGCAGGGAGAGGACTGAGGCTGGCGGCGTGAACACAGCCTGAAGGGATTAGCGCACAACAGCTGGCTGGGAGGGAGACCGGGAAAAAGTCTGCAGCTGCCGAAGAGGCAAGAGACTTTTTCTTGCCTCTTTGTTTCGCGGCGCGCAAGGAGAGGTGATTCAGAGCACCGCCTAAACGAACTCCAGAGGAGGGCGCGAGCCGCGGTGATCAGCGCAGACCCCACAGCAACAGGGTCGCAGAGGAAAAAACGGAGAGACTCCCGCACAGAGGCTCGGCGCAGAGCAGCACTCACCAGCCCGAGAGGCTTGTCTGCTCGGCGGACGGGGCTGGGAGCTGAGGCTCGGGCTTCAGTCGGATCGCAGGGAGAGGACTGTGGCTGGCGGCGTGAACACAGCCTGAAGGGGTTAGCGCACCACAGCTGGCTGGGAGGGAGACCGGTAAAAGGTCTGCAGCTGCCGAAGTGGCAAGAGACTTTTTCTTGCCTCTTTGTTTCGCTGAGCGCAAGGAGAGGGGATTCAGAGTGCCACCTAAACGAACTCCAGAGAAAGGCGCGAGCCGCGGCGATCAGCACGGACCCCAGAGACGGGCGTGAGACGCTGGGGCTGCTGCTGCCACCTCCAAAAAGCCTGTGTGTGAGCACAGGTCACTCTCCACATCACCCCTCCCGGGAGCCTGTGCAGCCCGCCACTGCCAGGGTCCCGTGATCCGGGGACAAGTTCCCCGGGAGAACGCACTGCCCGCCTCAGGCTGGTGCAACGTCACGCCGGCCTCGGCCGCCGCAGGCTCACCCCGCCTCCTCTGTACACCTCCCTCCCCGCGGCCTGAGTGAGCCAGAGCCCCCGAAGCAGCTGCTCCTTTAACCCCGTCCTGTCTGGGCGGGGAATAGACGCCCTCAGGCGACCTACACGCAGAGGCGGGACCAAATCCAAAGCTGAACCCCAGGAGCTGTGCGAACAGGGAAGATAAGGGGAAATCTTTCCCAGCAGCCTTAGAAGCAGCGGATTAAAACTCCACAAACAACTTGATGTGCCTGCATCTGTTGAATACCTGAATAGACAACGAATCATCCCAAATTCAGGAGGTGGACTTTGGGAGCAGGATATATTAATTTTTCCCCTTTTCCTTTTATTTGTGAGTGTATATGTATATGCTTCTGGGTGCGATTTTGTCTGTATAGCTTTGCTTTACAATAGCTTTATTTTATTTCAGTATATTATAGCCTCTTTCTTTCTTTCTTTCTTTCTTTCTAATTTTTCTCCCTTTTACTCTGAGCCGTGTGGACGAAAGGCTCTTGGTGCTCCAGCCAGGCATCAGGGCCGTGCCTCTGAGGTGGGAGAGCCAACTTCAGGACACTGGTCCACAAGAGACCTCCCAGCTCCACGTAATACCAAACGGCAAAAATCTCTCAGAGATCTCCATCTCAACATCAAGACCCAGCTTCACTCAACGACCAGCAAGCTACAGTGCTGGACACCCTATGCCAAACAACTAGCAAGACAGGAACACAGCCCCATCCATTAGCAGAGAGGCTGCCTAAAATCATAAGAAGGCCACAGACACCCCAAAATACACCACCAGACGTGGACGTGCCCACCAGAAAGACAAGATCCAACCTCATCCACCAGAGCTCAGGCACTAGTTCCCTCCACCAGGAAGCCTACACAACCCACTGAACCAACCTTAGCCACTGGGGACAGATACCAAAAACAACAGGAACTACGAACCTGCAGCCTGTGAAAAGGAGACCCCAAACACAGTAAGATAAGCAAAATGAGACGACAGAAAAACACACAGCAGATGAAGGAGCAGGGTCAGAACATACCAGACTTAACAAATGAAGAGGAAATAGGTAGTCTACCTGAAAAAGAATTCAGAATAATGATAGTAAGGATGATCCAAAATCTTGGAAATAGAATAGACAAAATGCAAGAAACATTTAACAAGGACATAGAAGAACTAAAGAGGAACCAAGCAATGATGAAAACCACAATAAATGAAATTAAAAATACTCTAGATGGGATCAATAGCAGAATAACTGAGGCAGAAGAAAGGATAAGTGACCTGGAAGATAAAATGGTGGAAATAACTACTGCAGAGCAGGATAAAGAAAAAAGAATGAAAAGAACTGAGGACAGTCTCAGAGACCTCTGGGACAACATTAAACGCACCAACATTCGAATTATAGGGATCCCAGAAGAAGAAGAGAAAAAGAAAGGGACTGAGAAGATATTTGAAGAGATTATAGTTGAAAACTTCCCTAATATGGGAAAGGAAATAGTTAATCAAGTCCTGGAAACACAGAGAGTCCCATACAGGATAAACCCAAGGAGAAACACACCAAGACACAATTTAATCAAACTGTCAAAAATTAAATATAAGGAAAACATATTAAAGGCAGCAAGGGAAAAAAAGCAAATAACACACAAGGGAATCCCCATAAGGTTAACATCTGATCTTTCAGCAGAAACTCTGCAAGCCAGAAGGGAGTGGCAGGATATACTTAAAGTGATGAAGGAGAAAAACCTACAACCAAGATTACACTAACCAGCAAGGATCTCATTCAGATTTGATGGAGAAATTAAAACCTTTACAGACAAGCAAAAGCTGAGAGAGTTCAGCACCACCAAACCAGCTTTACAACAAATGCTAAAGGAACTTCTCTAGGCAAGAAACACAAGAGAAGGAAAAGACCTACAATAACAAACCCAAAACATTTAAGAAAATGGGAATAGGAACATACATATCGATAATTACCTTGAATGTAAATGGATTAAGTGCTCCCACCAAAAGACACAGGCTGGCTGAATGGATACAAAAACAAGACCCATATATATGCTGTCTACAAGAGACCCACTTCAGACCTAGAGACACATATAGACTGAAAGTGAGGGGATGGAAAACGATATTCCATGCAAATGGAAATCAAAAGAAAGCTGGAGTAGCAATTCTCATATCAGACAAAATAGACTTTAAAATAAAGACTATTACAAGAGACAAAGAAGGACACTATATAATGATCAAGGGATCGATCCAAGAGGAAGGTATAACAATTGTATTTATGCACCCAACATAGGAGCACCTCAATACATAAGGCAAATACTAACAGCCATAAAAGGGGAAATCGACAGCAACACAATCGTAGTAGGGGACTTTAACACCCCACTCTCACCAATGGACAGATCATCCAAAATGAAAATAAATAAGGAAACACAAGCTTTAAATGATACATTAAACAAGATGGACTTAATTGATATTTATAGGACATTCCACCCAAAAACAACAGAATACACATTTTTCTCAACTGCTCATGGAACATTCTCCAGGATAGATCATATCTTGGGTCACAAATCAAGCCTTGGTAAATTTAAGAAAATTGAAATCGTATCAAGTATCTTTTCCAACCACAACGCTATGAGACTAGATATCAATTACAGGAAAAGATCTGTAAAAAATACAAACACATGGAGGCTACACAATACATTACTTAATAACGAAGTGATCACTGAAGAAATCAAAGGGGAAATCAAAAAATACCTGGAAACAAATGACAATGGAGATACGACGACCCAAAACCTATGGGACGCAGCAAAAGCAGTGCTAAGAGGGAAGTTTATAGAAATACAAGCCTACCTCAAGAAACAGGAAACATCTCGAATAAACAACCTAACCTTGCACCTAAAGCAATTAGAGAAAGAAGAACAAAAAAACCCCAAAGCCAGCAGAAGGAAAGAAATTATAAAGATCAGGTCAGAAATAAATGAAAAAGAAATGAAGGAAACAATAGCAAAAATCAATGAAACTAAAAGCTGGTTCTTTGAGAAGATAAACAAAATTGATAAACCATTAGCCAGACTCATCAAGAGAAAAAGGGAGAAGACTCAGATCAATAGAATTAGAAATGAAAAAGGAGAAGTAACCACTGACACTGCAGAAATACAAAAGATCATGACAGATTACTATAAGCAACTCTATGCCAATACAGTGGACAACCTGGAAGAAATGGACAGATTCTTAGAAATGCACAAACTGCCGAGAATGAACCAGGAAGAAATAGAAAATATGAACAGACCAATCACAAGCACTGAAATTGAAACTGTGATTAAAAACCTTCCAACAAACAAAAGCCCAGGACCACATGGCTTCACAGGTGAATTCTATCAAACATTTAGAGAAGAGCTAACACCTATCCTTCTCAAACTCTTCCAAAATATTGCAGAGGGAGGAACACTCCCAAACTCATTCTACGAGGCCACCATCACCCTGATACCAAAACCAGACAAAGATGTCACAAAGAAAGAAAACTACAGGCCAATATCACTGATGAACATAGATGCAAAAATACTCAATAAAATACTAGCAAACAGAATCCAACAGCACATTAAAAGGATCATACACCATGATCAAGTGGGGTTTATCCCAGGAGTGCAAGGATTCTTCAATATACGCAAATCAATCAATGTGATACATCATATTAACAAACTGAAGGAGAAAAACCATATGATCATCTCAATAGATGCAGAGAAAGCTTTTGACAAAATTCAACACCCATTTATGATAAAAGCCCTGCAGAAAGTAGGCATAGAGGGAACTTTCCTCAACATAATAAAGGCCATATATGACAAACCCACAGCCAACATGGTCCTCAATGGTGAAAAACTGAAACCATTTCCACTAAGATCAGGAACAAGACAAGGTTGCCCACTCTCACCACTATTATTCAACATAGTTTTGGAAGTGTTAGCCACAGCAATCAGAGAGGACAAAGAAACAAAAGGAATCCAAATCGGAAAAGAAGAAGTAAAGCTGTCACTATTTGCAGATGACATGATACTATACATAGAGAATCCTAAAGATGCTACCAGAAAACTCCTCGAGCTAATCAATGAATTTGGTAAAGTAGCAGGATACAAAATTAATGCACAGAAATCTCTTGCATTTCTATACACCACTAATGACGAAAAATATGAAAGTGAAATTAAGAAAACACTCCCATTTACCATTGCAACAAAAAGAATAAAATATCTAGGAATAAACCTACCTAAGGAGACAAAAGACCTGTATGCAGAAAAGTATAAGACACTGATGAAAGAAATTAAAGATGTTACAAATAGATGGAGAGATATACCATGTTCCTGGATTGGAAGAATCAACATTGTGAAAATGACTCTACTACCCAAAGCAATCTACAGATTCAATGCAATCCCTATCAAACTACCACTGGCATTTTTCACAGAACTAGAACAAAAAATTTCACAATTTGTATGGAAACACAAAAGACCCCGAATAGCCAAAGCAATCTTGAGAACGAAAAATGGAGCTGGGGGAATCAGGCTCCCTGACTTCAGACTATATTACAAAGCTTCAGTAATCAAGACAGTTTGGTACTGGCACAAAAACAGAAACATAGATCAATGGAACAGGATGGAAAGCCCAGAGATAAACCCACACACATATGGGCACCTTATTTTTGATAAAGGAGGCAAGCATATACAGTGGAGAAAAGACAGCCTCTTCAATAAGTGGTGCTGGGAAAATTGGACAGGTACATGTAAAAGTATGAAATTAGAACACTCCCTGACACCATGCACAAAAATAAACTCAAAATGGATTAAAGACCTAAGTGTAAGGGCAGACACTATCAAACTCTTAGAGGAAAACATAGGCAGAACACTCTATGACATACATCACAGCAAGATTCTTTTTGACCCACCTCCCAGAGAAATGGAAATAAGAACACAAATAAACAAATGGGACCTAATGAAACTTAAAAGCTTTTGCACAGCAAAGGAAACCATAAACAAGACCAAAAGACAACCATCAGAATGGGAGAAAATATTTGCAAATGAAGCAACTGACAAAGGATTAATCTCCAAGATTTACAAGCAGCTCATGCAGCTCAATAACAAAAAAACGAACAACCCAATCCAAAAATGGGCCGAAGACCTAAATAGACATTTCTCCAAAGAAGATATACAGATGGCCTACAGACACATGAAAGAATGCTCAACATCATTAATCATTAGAGAAATGCAAATCAAAACTACAATGAGATATCATCTCACACCGGTCAGAATGGCCATCATCAAAAAATCTAGAAACAATAAATGCTGGAGAGGGTGTGGAGGAAAGGGAACACTCATGCACTGTTGGTGGGAATGTAAATTGATACAGCCACTATGGAGAACAGTATGGAGGTTCCTTAAAAAACTACAAATAGAACTACCATACGACCCAGCAATCCCACTACTGGGCATATACCCTGAGAAAACCATAGGTCAAAAAGAGTCATATACCAAAATGTTCATTGCAGCTCTATTTACAATAGCCAGGACATGGAAGCAACCTAAATGTCCATCGACAGATGAATAGATAAAGAAGATGTTGCCCATATATACAATGGAATATTACTCAGCCATAAAAAGAAATGAAATGGAGGTATTTGTAATGAGGTGGATGGACTTAGAGTCTGTCATACAGAGTGAAGTAAGTCAGAAAGAGAAAAACAAATACAGTATGCTAACACATATATACGGAATCTAAGGGAAAAAAAAAAAAAAGGCCATGAAGAACCTAGTGGCAAGACGGGAATAAAGACACAGACCTACTAGAGAATGGACTTGAGGATATGGGGAGGGGGTGGGGTGAGATGTGACAGGGTAAGAGAGTGTCATGGACATATATACACTACCAAATGTAAAATAGATAACTAGTGGGAAGCAGCCGCATAGCACAGGGAGATCAGCTGGGTGCTTTGTGACCACCTAGAGGGATGGGATGGGGAGAGTGGGAGGGAGGGAGATGAAAGAGGGAAGAGAAATGGGAACATATTGTACATGTATAACTGATTCACTTTGTTATAAAGCAGAAGCTAACACACCATTGTAAGGCAATTATACTTCAATAAAGATGTTAAAAAAAAAAAACAAAAAAAACAAAAAAAAACAATGCTCCTTGATTCCCTGTAATCACAATGATCCATGACCCCTTTCATGACAATGCTCCATTACCCCACTAATCACAATGATCCATGGTGGTTGTCATCACAATGCTCCATGAACCTTGTCATCACAATGCTCCAGGACGTTGTAATCACAATGTTCCCTGACCCCTTTCACCACAAAGCTCCAAGATCCCTGTCATCACAATGCCCCATGACTCCTATCATCACAATGCTCCATGGCACTTGTCATCACAATGCTCCATGAACCTTGTCATCACAATGCTCCATAGAGCTTTTTATCACTATCCTCCATGACCACTTTCATCACAATGCTCCCTGACCATTTTCATCACAATGCTCCATGACCACTTTCATCACAATGCCCCATAAACTCTGTCATCACAATGCTCCATGGCCCTTGTCATCACAATTCTCCATGACTCCTGTCATCACAATTCACCATGGCGCTTGTCATCACAATGCTCCATGCACTTGTCATCACAATACTCCATGACCCTTGTCATCACAGTGCTCCATGGCGCTTGTCATCAAAATGATCCAGAGCCTTAGTTCCTGAGTTGGGAGTAGTATCATTGCCTCAATTAGGGAAAATGTCAGTGACTGAGTTGGAAGTAGAGTGAGGGCCCTTGTTAGGGATACTGTCAGTGCCTGAGTTAGCTGTAGTGTCAGGGTTTTAGGTACGTACACTGTCAGTGCCTGAGTTGGGAATAGTGTCAGGGCCTTAGTTATGGACTGTGTCATTGCCTGAGTTAGGAGTAGTGTCAGGGCCTTAGTTAGGAGTAGCATCAGTGCCTTCGTGAGGTATTGTATCAGCGCCTCAGTTAGGAATAGATTCAGGGCCTTATTTTGGGACAGTGTCAGTGCCTGAGTTAGGAGTTTTGTCGGCCTTAGCTAGGGACCTTTCCAGGGCCTGAGTTAGGAGTAATGTCAGGGCCTTCCTTAGGTATTGTATCAGTGCCTGAGTAAGGAATAGTGTCAAGGCCTTAGTTAGGGACATTGCCAGGGTATGATTTAGGAGTAGTGTTAGGGTGTGAGTTATGAACAGTGTCAGGGCCTTAGTTAGTGACAGTGTCAGTTCCTGAGTTAGGAGTAGAGTCAGGGTCTAAGTTAGGGACAGTGCCAGTGCTGAGTTCGTAGTAGTATCAGGGCCTTAGTTAGAGACAGTGTAACGGCCTGAGTTAGGAGTAGTGTCAGAGGCTTTGTTAGGGACAGTGTCAGTGCCTGAGTTGAGAGTAGCGTCACAGCTTTAGTTAGGGCCAGTGTCCGGGCCTTAGTTAAGACCAGTGTCAGGGCCTATGATAGGAATCAGATCAGGGCCTGTGTTACGAGTAGTGTCAGGGCCTTAGTTAAGGACAGTGTCAGGGCCTGAGTCCTGACTTATTCCTAACTTTCCTCCCTAAGGATTTTTGACACTACTGCTAATTCAGGTCCTGATAATATCCCTTACTAAGGCCCTGACCCTTTCCCTAGCTAAGGCCCTGAACTTCTCCTAAGTCAAGCCCTGATACTGTCCCTAACAATGGCCCTGACACTACACCTAACTGAGGCCCCAAAATGATACCTAACAAAGGCTCTGTTGATAGTCCAAACTAAAGCCCTAAAATTGGTCTTAAATAAGGCCTTGACACTAATCCTAACTCACGCCCTAACACTGTCCCTAGCTAAGGCCCTGACAGTACGCCTAACTCAGGCCCTCATACGATTCCTAACAATGGCTCTGATGCTAGCCCAAACTAAGGCCCTGAAATTGGTCCTAATTAAGGCCTTGACACGAATTCTAACTCAGGCCCTAGCACTGTCCCTAACTAGGTTTCTGACAGTACACCTAACTCAGACCCTGACACTGTCCCTAAGCAAGGCCCTGACACTACTCCTAACTCCGTCCCTTACACTGTACCTAACAAAGTAACTGATGCTAGGCCTAACTCAGGCCCTCAAAGTGTCTGTAACTAAGGCCCTGCTGCCATCAGTATGTAAAGTCCTGACATTATCCTGAGCTAATATCCTGACCTATGTCTTTCCAAGGTCCTGAAACTGTCCCAAAGTAAGCCCTGACGCTGTCCGTAAGTGAAGACCTGAGGCTGTCCCTAACTCAGGCCCTGAAGCTTTCCTTAACTGAAGCCTTGAAGCTGTGACTAACTCAGGCCCTGATCATGTATTTCACGAAGACCTTAATGCTGATCTAGCAAAGACGCTGATGCTGCTCCAAAGTCATGCCCTGACAGTGTGCCCAGCAAAGGGCCTGACGCTAGGCCTCACTCAGGCCCTGTCGCTCTCCCGAAGTCAGGCCCTGACACTGTCACTAACTAAGGCCCTGACTCTACTCCTAACTCAGTCCCGTAAAGTGTACCTAACAAAGGCTCTGATGCTAGTCGTAACTCAGGGCCTGACACTGTCTCTAACTAAGGGCTGCTGCCATCAATATCTAAAGTCCTGACATTATCCGGAGCTAATATCCTGACCCATGTCTTACCAAGGTCCTGAAACTCTCCCAAAGTAAGCCCTGTCGCTGTCCCTAAGTGAGGCCCTGCAGCTTTCCCTAACTAACTCAGGCCTTGATGCTGTGACTAACTCAGACACTGATCATGTCTTTAACTAAGACCCTAAGGCTGATCCAACAGAGGCCGGGATGCTGCTCCGAAGTCATGCCCTGACAGTGTCCCCAGCTAAGGGTCTGACGCTAGGCCTCACTCAGACCCTATCGCTCTCCCTAAGTCAGGCTCTGATGCTGTCCCTACCTGAAGCCCTAACACTGGTTCTGAATAAGTCCCTGAGAGTCTCAGTAACAAAGGTCTTCACACTATCCTTAGGTCATTTCCTGACACTATCCCTACATGTTAAACTGACACTGTCACTAGCTAATGTCCTGCCTCTTATGCTAACTGAAGCCCTTAGGTTGTGCCTGCGTCAGGCACTGAATTTAGTCCCAAGACCGTGAAACTGTCCCGAACTAAGGCCTAGATGCTCGTCCTACATCTGGCCTTGACACTGTCCCTAACTAAGGCCCTAACACTATTGCTAACTGAGGACCTGACACTGGACCTATCAGGGGCCCGCTAATCCTAACTAACGCCTTGACCCTGTCCCTTACTTAGGCCCTGCTACCATCAGTATCTAAAGTCCTGACATTATCCTGAGCTAATATCCTAACTCATCTCTTACCAAGGTCCTGAAACTCTCCCTAAGGAAGCCCTGATGCTCTCCCTAAGTGACGCCTTGAGGCTGTCCCTAACAGAGGCCCTGATAATATCTTTAACATAGCCCCTGAGGCTGATCCTACCGTGGCTCTTATGTTGCTCCTAAGTCATGCCCTGACACTGTCCCTAGCTAAGGCCCTGACGCTAGGCCTCACTCAGGCCCTGTCGCTCTCCCTAAGTCAGGCTCTGACGCTGTCCCTACCCGAAGCCCTGACACTCACTGGTCCTTAATTAGGCCCTGATGCTCCAAGTAACCAAGGTCTTGACACTATCCCTAGGTCATTTCCTGACACTATCCCTAGATCTTAACCTAAGCTTCTCTTTAGCTAATGTCGAGATTAGCTAAAGAGATTCTTTAGAACGAGATTCTTTCATCTTCTGAATATGGTTTTCTTAAAAACATAATTTTTATAGTGTTACTAACTTTCAACAAAATGTACTGAACTGCTGTGGAATATTGCTTCATAGGAGCGTGCATGGTTCACTTCTGCATCTGCTTGTGGTGGTGTTCAAGTTGCTTTCAGCTGTAGATCCTCTTATGCTAGCTAAATCAGTGATTCTGTCCCTAAATGAGGCCCTGAATTTAGGTCGGAGGCCGTGAACCTGTCCCTAACTGAGGCCTCGAGGCGCGTCCTAACGCAGGTCCTGACACTGTCCCTAACTAAGGCCCTGACACTACACCTAACTCCGTCACTGACACTGTACCTAACAAAGGCTCTGATGCTAGTCCGAACTTCGGCCTGACACTGCCTCTAATTAAGACCCTGGTGCCGTCAATATCTGAACACCTGACATTATCCTGAGCTAATATCCTGACCCATGTCTTACCAAGGTCCTGAAACTTTCCCAAAGTAAGCCCTGACGCTGTCCCTAAGTGAGACCTTGAGGCTGTCCCTAACAGAGGCCCTGATAATATCTTTAACGAAGACCCTAATGCTGATCCTACAGAGGCCTTTCTGCTGCTCCTAAGTCATGCCCTGATACTGTCCCTTACTCAGGCCCCAAAGATAGGCCTCACTTAGGCCCTGTTGCTGTACCTTAGTTAGGCTCTGACGCTGTCCGTACATCAAGCCCTGGCACTGGTCCTGATTAAGGCCCTCACGCTGCTGCTAACTAAGGCCCTGATGCTCTCAATGACTAAGGTCTTCTCGTTATCCCTTGGTCATTTCCTTTCACTATCTCTGGCCTGGAACCTGACTCTGTCCCGAGATAATCTCCTGCATCTTATGCTGACTGAAACCCTAATGCTCTCCCCAACTAAGGCCCTGACTACTCCTAACTAAGGCCATGACACTGTCTCCAACAAAGGCCCAGAATCTGTCCCTAATATAGGCCCTGCTGCCAGCAATAATTAAAACCCTGACACTCTCCTGAGATAATATCCTGACCCATTTCTAACCAAGGTCTTGACACTCTCCCTAAGAAAGCCCTGTCGCTGTCTTTAAGTGAAGACCGGAGGCTGTCCGTAACTCAGGCCCTGAAGCTTTCCCTAACTGAGGCCTTGACGCTGTGACTAACTAGGGCTCTGGTCATCTTTAACTAAGAGCCTAAAGCTGATCCAACAAAGGCACTGATGCTGCTCCTAAGTCACTCCCTGACAGTGTCCCCAGCTGAGGGCCTGACATTAGGCCTCACTCAGACCCTGTCGCTCTCCCTAAGTCAGGCCCTGATACTGTCCCTACCTGAAGCCCTAACACTGGTTCTGAATAAGGCCCTGATATTCTCAGTAACAAAGGTCTTCACACTATCCTTAGGTCATTTCCTGACACGATTCCTAGCCTTCACCCTAACCCTGTCCCGAGCTAATATCCTACCTCTTATGCTAACTAAAGGCCTTATGCTGTGCCTACCTCAGGCACTGAATTTAGTCCCAAGACCGCTAGACTGTCCCTCACTAGGCTCCATGCCCTTATCGTCACAATGTTCCGTGACCACTGTCATCACAATGCTCCACGCCCTTATCATCACAATGCCCCATGACCCCTGTCATCACAATGCTCCATGACCCCTTCCATCACAGTGATCCGTGACCCGTTTCATCAAAATGCGCCATGACCATTGTCAACACAATGCTCCAGGTCCCCTGGCATCCCAATGCTCCATGACCACTCTCATGGCAATGCTTCATGACCCTTGTCATATCAATGCTACATACCATTGTCATCACAATGCTCCATACCACATGTCATCACATTGGCCCATGACCCTTGCCTCACAATGATCCATGCTCTTGTGATCACAATGCTCCATGCCCCCTGTCATCACAATGCCCCATGAATCCTATCATCACAATGCTCCATGGCACATGTCCTCACAATGCCCCATGACCCCTGTCATCAAATTGCTCCATGTCCCCGTTTATCACAATGCTCTAAATTACCACTGTAATCACAGTGCTCCATAACCCTTTTCCTCACAATGCTCCATGCCCCTTTTCATCACAATGAGCCATGAAAACTTTCATCAGAATGCTCCATTACCCCTGTCTCATGTCCCCTTTCATCACAATGCATCACAAGTACCCCTGTAATCACAGTGCTCCATAACCCCTTTCATCACAGTGCTCCATGCCCCCTGTCATCACAATGCTCCATGACCCCTTTCATCACAATGCTCCATTAATCCTTTCATCGCACTGCTCTATGACTTTTGTCATCACAATGCTCCATGCCCTTCTCATCACAATGCTCCATGGCCTTTGTCATCACAATGCTCCATGTTCAATGTAATCACAGTGCTCCAAGACCCCTGTCATCACAATGTTCCATGAGACATTTCATCACAAAGCTCCATGACGCTTGTCATCACAATGCTCCATGGCGCTGTGCATCACAATGCTCCATGACCACATTCAGCACGGTGGGCCATGACACTTTTCATCACAATATTCCATGGTTCATGCCATCAGAATGCCCCATGGCGCTTGCCATCACAATGCTCCATGACCCCTTGTCATCACAATGCCCATGGCGCCTTTCATCACAATGCTCCCAGAGGTCTTTCATCACAATGCTCCATGACCACTTTCATCAAAAAGCTCCATGTGCCGTGTTCATCACAATGCTCCATGACCCCTTTTCATCAAAATGCTCCATGACCATTTTGATCACAAGGCTCCATGCCCTTATCATCACAGTGCTCCATGAACCCTTTCATCACAATGCTCCATGGCCCTTCTCATCACAATGCCCCATGACCCCTTCCATCACAATGCTCCATGAACCCTTTCATCAAAATGCGCCATGAACATTGTCATAACAAAGCTCCATGACCACGTTCATCACGATGCTCCATGACCCCTTTCCTTACAAGCTCCATGGCTCTTGTCATCACAAAGCTCCATGGCGCTTGTCATCACAAGGCTCCATGACCACTGTAATCACAATGATCCATGACCCATTTGATAACAATTCTCCATTACCCCTTTCCTCACAGTGATCCTTGGCGCTTGTCATCACAATGCTCCATGATCCCTGTAATCACAAAGATCCTTGACCCCTTTCATCACAATGTTCCATGGCCGCTTTCATCACAATGCTCCATAACCCCTGTCATCACAATGCCCCATGACCCATTTCCGCACAATGCTCCCTGAGCCATGTCATCACAATGCTACTTGTCTTTCTCATTACAATGCTCCAGGTCCCCTCTAATAAGAGTCTTCCATGACCCCTTTCATCACAACTCTCCTTAACACTTTTCTCACAATGCTCCATGCCATTGTCATCACAAAGTTTCATGCCCCCTGTCACCACAATACTCCAAGCCCACTCTCAACACAATGCTCCATGAGACTTGTCTCACAATGCTCCATGCCCTTTTCATCACAATGCTTCATGCCCCCTGTCATCACAATGCTCCATGACACCTGTCTTCGCAATGTTCCACGCACTTATCATCACAATACTCCTTGGCCCTTGTCTAAAATGCTACATGGCGGTGACATCACAATGTTCCATGCACCCTGTCATTACAAGGCTCCATGACACTTGTCATCACAATGTTCCATGGCTCCTATCATTCAAAATGCCATATGACCACTTTCATCACAATGCTCCAAGGCCCTTGTCATCACAATGCCCCATGAACCCTCTCATCACAATGCTCCAGGCCCACTGTCATCACAATGAGCCATGACACCTTTCATCACAATGCTCCATAACCACTGTCATCACAATGATCCATGGCCCTTGTCATCACAATGCTCCCTGGTGCACGTCATCACAAAGATACATGACCACTTTCAGCACAATGCTCCATGACCCCTTTCATCAAAATTCTCCATGACCATTGTCATCACAATGCTCCATGAGCCCTGTCATTACAATGCTCCCTGACCCCTGTCATCACCATGATCCATGGCCCTTGTCATCACAGTGCTCCTTCGCTCTTGTCGTAACAATGATCCATGATCCCTGTCATCACAATGATCCATGATTCCTTTCATCACAATTCTCCTTTTCCCGTTTCATCACAATGATCCCTGGAGCTTGTCAAAACAATGCTCCTCGATTCCCTGTACTCACAATGATCCATGACCCCTTTCATGACAATGCTCCATTACCCCACGAATCACAATGATCCATGGTGATTTTGATCACAATGCTCCAGGTCGCTGTAATCACAATGTTCCATGACCCCTTTCACCACAAAGCTCCAAGATCCCTGTCATCACAATGCCCCATGACTCCTATCATCACAATGCTCAATGGCACTTGTCCTCTCAATGCTCCATGACCCCTGTCATCACAATGCTCCTTAGCGCTTTTCACCACAATCCTCCATGACCACTTTCATCACAATGCTCCATGACCATTTTCATCACAATGCTCCATGACCACTTTCATCAAAATGCTCCATGGCCCTTGTCATCACAATTCTCCATGACCCCTGTCATCACAATGTGCCATGCACTTGTCATCGCAATTCTCCATGACCCTTGTCATCACAGTGCTCCATGGCGCTTGTCATCACAATGATCCAGAGCCTTAGTTCCTGAGTTGGGAGTAGTATCATTGCCTCGAATAGGGAAAATGTCAGTGACTGAGTTGGGAGTAGTGTGAGGGCCCTTGTTAGGGACACTGTCAGTGCCTGAGTTAGGTGTAGTGTCAGGGTTTTAGATACGTACATTGTCAGTGCCTGTTTTGGGAATAGTGTCAGGGCCTTAGTTATGGACTGTGTCATTGCCTGAGTTAGGAGTAGTGTCAGGGCCTTAGTTAGGAGTTGCATCAGTGCCTTCGTGAGGTATTGTATCAGCGCCTCAGTTAGGAATAGATTCAGGGCCTTATTTTGGGACAGTGTCAGTGCCTGAGTTAGGAGTTTTGTCGGCCTTAGTTAGGGACCTTTTCAGGGCCTGAGTTAGGAGTAATGTCAGGGCCTTCCTTAGGTATTGTATCAGTGCCTGAGTTAGGAATAGTGTCAAGGCCTTAGTTAGGGACATTGCCAGGGCATGATTTAGGAGGAGTGTTAGGGTGTGAGTTATGAACAGTGTCAGGGCCTTAGTTAGTGACAGTGTCAGTTCCTGAGTTAGGAGTAGAGTCAGGGCCTAAGTTAGGGACAGTGCCAGTGCTGACTTCGTAGTAGTATCAGGGCCTTAGTTAGAGACAGTGTCAGGGCCTGAGTTAGGAGTAGTGTCAGAGGCTTTGTTAGGGACAGTGTCAGTGCCTGAGTTAAGAGTAGCGTCACAGCTTTAGTTAGGGCCAGTGTCCGGGCCTTAGTTAAGACCAGTGTCAGGGCCTATGATAGGAATCAGATCAGGGCCTGTGTTACGAGTAGTGTCAGGGCCTTAGTTAAGGACAGTGTCAGGGCCTGAGTCCTGACTTTTCCTAACTTTCCTCACTAAGTAGTTTTGACACTCCTGCTAATTTAGGTCCTGATAATATCCCTTACTGAGGCCCTGACCCTTTAACTTGCTAAGGCCCTGATCTTCTCCTAAGTCAGGCCCTGATACTATCCCTAACAATGGCCCTGACACTACACCTAACTTCGGTGCCGAAATGATACCTAACAAAGGCTCTGTTGCTAGTCCAAACTAAAGCCCTAAAATTGGTCTTAAATAAGGCCTTGACACTAATCCTAACTCACGCCCTAACACTGTCCCTAGCTAAGGCCCTGACAGTACGCCTAACTCAGGCCCTCGTACGATTCCTAACAATGGCTCTGATGCTAGCCCAAACTAAGGCCCTGAAATTGGTCCCAAATAAGGCCTTGACACGAATCGTAACTCAGGCCCTAGCACTATCCCTAACTAGGTCTCTGACAGTACACCTAACTCAGACCCTGACACTGTCCCTAAGCAAGGCCCTGACACTACTCCTAACTCAGTCCCTTACACTGTACCTAACAAAGTCATTGATGCTAGGCCTAACTCAGGCCGTGAAAGTGTCTGTAACTAAGGCCCTGCTGCCATCAGTATGTAAAGTCTTGACATTATCCTGAGCTAATATCCTGACCTATGTCTTTCCAAGGTCCTGAAACGATCCCAAAGTAAGCCCTGACGCTGTCCGTAAGTGAAGACCTGAGGCTGTCCCTAACTCAGGCCCTGAAGCTTTCCTTAACTGAAGCCTTGAAGCTGTGACTAACTCAGGCCCTGATCATGTATTTCACCAAGACCTTAATGCTGATCCAGCAAAGACGCTGATGCTGCTCCAAAGTCATGCCCTGACAGTGTGCCCAGCAAAGGGCCTGATGCTAGGCCTCACTCAGGCCCTGTCGCTCTCCCGAAGTCAGGCCCTGACACTGTCACTAAGTAAGGCCCTGACTCTACTCCTAACTCAGTCCCGTAAAGTGTGCCTAACAAAGGCTCTGATGCTAGTCGTAACTCAGGGCCTGACACTGTCTCTAACTAAGGGCTGCTGCCATCAATGTCTAAAGTCCTGACATTATCCGGAGCTAATATCCTGACCCATGTCTTACCAAGGTCCTGAAACTCTCCCAAAGCAAGCCCTGACGCTGTACCTAAGGGAGGCCCTGCAGCTTTCCCTAACTAACTCAGGCCTTGATCCTGTGACTAACTCAGACCCTGGTCATGTCTTTAACTAAGACCCTAAGGCTGATCCAACAGAGGCCCTGAGGCTGCTCCTAAGTCATGCCCTGACAGTGTCCCCAGCTAAGGGTCTGACGCTAGGCCTCACTCAGACCCTATCGCTCTCCCTAAGTCAGGCTCTGATGCTGTCCCTACCTGAAGCCCTAACACTGGTTCTGAATAAGGCCCTGAGAGTCTCAGTAACAAAGGTCTTCACACTATCCTTAGGTCATTTCCTGACACTATCCCTACATGTTAAACTGACACTGTCACTAGCTAATGTCCTGCCTCTTATGCTAACTGAAGCCCTTAGGTTGTGCCTGCCTCAGGCACTGAATTTAGTCCCAAGACCATGAAACTGTCCCGAACTAAGGCCTAGATGCTCGTCCTACATCTGGCCCTAACACTATTGCTAACTGAGGACCTGACACTGGACCTATCAGGGGCCCGCTACTCCTAACTAACGCCTTGACACTGTCCCTTACTTAGGCCCTGCTACCATCAATATCTAAAGTCCTGACATTATCCTGAGCTAATATCCTAACTCATCTCTTACCAAGGTCCTGAATCTCTCCCTAAGGAAGCCCTGATGCTCTCCCTAAGTGAGGCCTTGAGGCTGTCCCTAACCGAGGCCCTGATAATATCTTTAACATAGCCCCTGAGGCTGATCCTACCGTGGCTCTTATGTTGCTCCTAAGTCATGCCCTGACACTGTCCGTAGCTAAGGCCCTGACGCTAGGCCTCACTCAGGCCCTGTCGCTCTCCCTAAGTCAGGCTCTGACGCTGTCCCTACCCGAAGCCCTGACACTCACTGGTCCTTAAATAGGCCCTGATGCTCTAAGGAACCAAGGTCTTGACACTATCCCTAAGTCATTTCCTGACACTATCCCTAGATCTTAACCTAACCTTCTCTTTAGCTAATGTCGACATTAGCTAAAGAGATTCTTTAGAACGAGATTCTTTCATCTTCTGAATATGGTTTTCTTAAAAACATAATTTTTATACTGTTACTAACTTTAAACAAAATGTACTCAACTGCTGTGGAATATCCCTTCATAGGAGCGTGCATGGTTCACTTCTGCATCTGCTTGTGGTGGTGTTCAAGTTGCTTTCAGCTGTAGATCCTCTTATGCTAGCTAAATCTGTGAATCTGTCCCTAAATGAGGCCCTGAATTTAGGTCTGAGGCCGTGAACCAGTCCCTAAGTGAGGCCTGGAGGCTCATCCTAACGCAGGTCCTGACACTGTCCCTAACTAAGGCCCTGACACTACACCTAACTCAGTCACTGACACTGTACCTATCAAAGGCTCTGATGCTAGTCCGAACTTAGGCCTGACACTGCCTCTAACTAAGGCCCTGCTGTCGTCAATATCTGAACACCTGACATTATCCTGAGCTAATATCCTGACCCATGTCTTACCAAGGTCCTGAAACTTTCCCAAAGTAAGCCCTGACGCTGTCCCTAAGTGACACCTTGAGGCTGTCCCTTACAGAGGCCCTGATAATATCTTTAACGAAGACCCTAATGCTGATCCTACAGAGGCCTTTATGCTGCTCCTAAGTCATGCCCTGATACTGTCCCTTACTCAGGCCCCAAAGATAGGCCTCACTTAGGCCCTGTTGCTGTACCTTAGTTAGGCTCTGACGCTGTGCGTACATCAAGCCCTGGCACTGGTCCTGCTTAAGGCCCTCACACTGCTGCTAACTAAGGCCCTGATGCTCTCAATGACTAAGGTCTTCTCGTTATCCCTTGGTCATTTCCTTTCACTATCTCTGGCCTGGAACCTGACTCTGTCCCGAGATAATCTCCTGCATCTTATGCTGACTGAAACCCTAATGCTCTCCCTAACTAAGGCCCGGACTACTCCTAACTAAGGCCATGACACTGTCTCTAACAAAGGCCCAGAATCTGTCCCTAATATAGGCCCTGCTGCCAGCAGTAATTAAAATCCTGACACTCTCCTGAGATAATATCCTGACCCATTTCTAACCAAGGTCTTGACACTCTCCCTAAGAAAGCCCTGTCGCTGTCTTTAAGTGAAGACCTGAGGCTGTCCGTAACTCAGGCCCTGAAGCTTTCCCTAACTGAGGCCTTGACGCTGTGACTAACTAGGGCTCTGGTCATCTTTAACTAAGAGCCTAAAGCTGATCCAACAAAGGCACTGATGCTGCTCCTAAGTCACTCCCTGACAGAGTCCCCAGCTGAGGGCCTGACATTAGGCCTCACTCAGACCCTGTCGCTCTCCCTAAGTCAGGCCCTGATACTGTCCCTACCTGAAACCCTAACACTGGTTCTGAATAAGGCCCTGATATTCTCAGTAACAAAGGTCTTCACACTATCCTTAGGTCATTTCCTGACACGATTCCTAGCCTTCACCCTAACCCTGTCCCGAGCTAATATCCTACCTCTTATGCTAACTAAAGGCCTTATGCTGTGCCTACCTCAGGCACTGAATTTAGTCCCAAGACCGCTAGACTGTCCCTCTCTAGGCTCCATGCCCTTATCGTCACAATGTTCCGTGACCACTGTCATCACAATGCTCCACGCCCTTATCATCACAATGCCCCATGACCCCTGTCATAAAATGCTCCATGACCCCTGGCATCCCAAAGCTCCATGACCATTCTCATCGCAATGCTTCATGACCCTTGTCATCGCAACGCTACATACCATTTTCATCACAATGCTCCATACCCCATGTCATCACATTGGCCCATGACCCTTGTCTCACAATGTTCCATGCTCTTGTGATCACAATGCTCCATGTCCCCTGTCATCACAATGCTCCTTGACCCCTTTTCATCACAATGCTCCATGACCATTTTCATCACAAGGCTCCATGCCCTTATCATCACAGTGCTCCATGAACCCTTTCATCACAATGCTCCATGGCCCTTCTCATCACAATGCCCCATGACCCCTTCCCTCACAATGCTCCATGAACCCTTTCATCAAAATGCACCATGAACATTGTCATAACAAAGCTCCATGACCACGTTCATCACGATGCTCCATGACCCCTTTCCTTACAATGCTCCATGGCTCTTGTCACCACAAAGCTCCATGGCGCTTGTCATCACAAGGCTCCATGACCACTGTAATCACAATGATCCATGACCCCTTTGATAACAATTCTCCATTACCCCTTTCCTCACAGTGATCCTTGGCGCTTGTCATCACAATGCTCCATGATCCCTGTAATCACAATGATCCTTGACCCCTTTCATCACAATGTTCCAAGGCCACTTTCATCACAATACTCCATAACCCCTGTGTTCACAATGCCCCATGACCCAAATCCCCACCATGCTCCCTGAGGCATGTTATCACAATGCTACTTGTCTTTATCATTACAATGCTCCATGTCACCTGTAATCAGAGTCTTCCATGACCCCTTTCATCACAACTCTCCTTAACACTTTTCTCACAATGCTCCATGCCATTGTCATCACAAAGTTTCATGCCCCCTGTCACCACAATGCTCCAAGCCCACTCTCAACACAATGCTCCATGAGACTTGTCTCACAATGCTCCATGCCCTTTTCATCACAATGCTCCATGCCCCCTGTCATCACAATGCTCCATGTCCCCTTTCATTACAATGTTCCATGCCCCGTGTCATCACAAGGCTCCATGCCCTTATCATCACAATGCTCCATGACACCTGTCTTCGCAATGTTATACGCACTTATCATCACAATACTCCTTGACCCTTGTCTAAAATGCTACATGGCGGTGACATCACAATGTTCCATGCACCCTGTCATTACAAGGCTCCATGACACTTGTCATCACAATGTTCCATGGCCCCTATCATTCAAAATGCCATATGACCACTTTCGTCACAATGCTCCAAGGCCCTTGTCATCACAATGCCCCATGAACCCTGTCATCACAATGCTCCAGGCCCCCTGTCATCACAATGAACCATGACACTTTTCATCACAATGCTCCATAACCACTGTCATCACAATGATCCATGGCCCTTGTCATCACAATGCTCCCTGGTGCATGTCATCACAAAGATCCATGACCATTTTCAGCACAATGCTCCATGACCCCTTTCATCAAAATTCTTCATGACTATTTTCATCACAATTCTCCATGAGCCCTGTCATTACAATGCTCCCTGACCCCTGTCATCACCATGATCCATGGCCCTTGTCATCACAGTGCTCCTTCGCTCTTGTCGTAACAATGCTCCATGATCCCTGTCATCACAATGATCCATGATTCCTTTCATCACAATTCTCCTTTTCCCCTTTCATCACAATGATCCCTGGAGCTTGTCAAAACAATGCTCCTCGATTCCCTGTAATCAGAATGATCCATGACCCCTTTCATGACAATGCTCCATTACCCCACTAATCACAATGATCCATGGTGATTGTCATCACAATGCTCCATGACCCTTGTCATCACAATGCTCCAGGTCGTTGTAATCACAATGTTCCATGATCCCTTTCACCACAAAGCTCCAAGATCCCTGTCATCACAATGCCCCATGACGCCTACCATCACAATGCTCCATGGCACTTGTCCTCACAATGCTCCATGACCACTTTCATCACAATGCTCCATGACCACTTTCATCACAATGCCCCATGGCCCTTGTCATCACAATTCTCCATGACCCCTGTCATCACAATTCTCCATGGCCCTTGTCATCACAATGCTCCATGCACTTGTCATCACAATTCTCCATGACCCTTGTCATCACAGTGCTCCATGGCACTTGTCATCACAATGATCCAGAGCCTTAGTTCCTGCGTTGGGAGTAGTATCATTGCCTCAATTAGGGAAATTGTCAGTGACTGAGTTGGGAGTAGTGTGAGGGCCCTTGTTAGGTACACTGTCAGTGCCTGAGTTAGGTGTAGTGTCAGGGTTTTAGTTACGTACACTGTCAGTGCCTGAGTTGGAAATAGTGTCAGGGCCTAAGTTATGGACTGTGTCATTGCCTGAGTTAGGAGTAGTGTCAGGGCCTTAGTTAGGAGTAGCATCAGTGCCTTTGTTAGGTATTGTATCAGTGCCTGAGTTAGGAATAGTGTCAAGGCCTTAGTTAGGGACATTGCCAGGGTATGATTTAGGAGGAGTGTTAGGGTGTGAGTTATGAACAGTGTCAGGGCCTTAGTTAGTGACAGTGTCAGTTCCTGAGTTAGGAGTAGAGTCAGGGCCTAAGTTAGGGACAGTGCCAGTGCTGAGTTCGTAGTAGTATCGGGACCTTAGTTAGAGACAGTGTCAGGGCCTGAGTTAGGAGTAGTGTCAGAGGCTTTGTTAGGGACAGTGTCAGTGCCTGAGTTAAGAGTAGCGTCACAGCTTTAGTTAGGGCCAGTGTCCGGGCCTTACTTAAGACCAGTGTCAGGGCCTATGATAGGAATCAGATCAGGGCCTGTGTTACGAGTAGTGTCAGGGCCTTAGTTAAGGACAGTGTCAGAGCCTGAGTCCTGACTTATTCCTAACTTTCCTCACTAAGGATTTTTGACACTACTGCTAATTTAGGTCCTGATAATATCCCTTACTAAGGCCCTGATCCTTTCCTTGGCTAAGGCCCTGAACTTCGCCTAAGTCAGGCCCTGATACTGTCCCTAACAATGGCCCTGACACTACACCTAACTTCGGCCCCGAAATGATACCTAACAAAGGCTCTGTTGCTAGTCCAAACTAAAGCCCTAAAATTGGTCTTAAATAAGGCCTTGACACTAATCCTAACTCAGGCCCTAACACTGTCCCTAGCTAAGGCCCTTGACAGTACGCCTAACTCAGGCCCTCATACGATTCCTAACAATGGCTCTGATGCTAGTCCAAACTAAGGCCCTGAAATTGGTCCTAAATAAGGCCTTGACACGAATCGTAACTCAGGCCCTAGCACTGTCCCTAACTAGGTCTCTGACAGTACACCTAACTCAGACCCTGACACTGTCCCTAAGGAAGGCCCTGAGACTACTCCTAACTCAGTCCCTTACACTGTATCTAACCAAGTCACTGATGCTAGGCCTAAATCAGGCCCTCAAAGTGTCTGTAACTAAGGCCCTGCTGCCATCAGTATGTAAAGTCCTGACATTATGCTGAGCTAATATCCTGACCTATGTCTTTCCAAGGTCCTGAAACTGTCCCAAAGTAAGCCCTGACGCTGTCCGTAAGTGAAGACCTGAGGCTGTCCCTAACTCAGGCCCTGAAGCTTTCCTTAACTGAAGCCTTGAAGCTATTACTAACTCAGGCCCTGATTATGTATTTCACCAAGACCTTAATGCTGATCCAGCAAAGACGCTGATGCTGCTCCAAAGTCATGCCCTGACAGTGTGCCCAGCAAAGGGCCTGACGCTAGGCCTCACTCAGGCCCTGTCGCTCTCCCGAAGTCAGGCCCTGACACTGTCACTAACTAAGGCCCTGACTCTACTCCTAACTCAGTCCCATAAAGTGTACCTAACAAAGGCTCTGATGCTAGTCGTAACTCAGGGCCTGACACTGTCTCTAACTAAGGGCTGCTGCCATCAATATCTAAAGTCCTGACATTATCCGGAGCTAATATCCTGATCCATGTCTTACCAAGGTCCTGAAACTCTCCCAAAGTAAGCCCTGTCGCTGTCCCTAAGTGAGGCCCTGCAGCTTTCCCTAACTAACTCAGGCCTTGATGCTGTGACTACCTCAGACCCTGGTCATGTCTTTAACTAAAACCCTAAGGCTGATCCAACAGAGGCCGGGATGCTGCTTCTAAGTCATGCCCTGACAGTGTCCCCAGCTAAGGGTCTGACGCTAGGCCTCACTCAGACCCTGTCGCTCTCCCTAAGTTAGGCCCTGATACTGTCCCTACCTGAAGCCCTAACACTGGTTCTGAATAAGGCCCTGATATTCTCAGTAACCAAGGTCTTCACACTATCCTTAGTTCATTTCCTGACACGATTCCTAGCCTTCACCCTAACCCTGTCCCGAGTTACTATCCTACGTCTTATGCTAACTAAAGACCTTATGCTGTGCCTACCTCAGGCACTGAATTTAGTCCCAAGACCGCTAGACTGTCCCTCACTAGGCTCCATGCCCTTATCGTCACAATGTTCCGTGACCACTGTCATCACAATGCTCCACGCCCTTATCATCACAATGCCCCATGACCCCTGTCATCACAATGCTCCATGACCCCTTCCATCACAGTGCTCCGTGACCCGTTTCATCAAAATGCGCCATGACCATTCTCAACAAAATGCTCCATGACCCCTGGCATCACAATGCTCCATGACCACTCTCATCACAATGCTTCATGACCCTTGTCATCGCAATGCTACATACCATTGTCATCACAATGCTCCATACCCCATGTCATCACATTGGTCCATGACCCTTGCCTCACAATGATCCATGCTCTTGTGATCACAATGCTCCTTGCCCCCTGTCATCACAATGCCCCATGACTCCTATCATCACAATGCTCCATGTCCCCTGTCATCACAATGCTCCATGACCCCGGTCATCACAATGCTCCATTACCCTTGTCATCACAATGCTCCAGGTCCCCTGTCATTCACAAAGCCAAATGACCCCTGTCATCACAATGCTTCATGGCCCTTGTCCTCACAATGCCCCATGACCCCTGTCATCAATTTTCTCCATGTCCCCGTTTAGCACAATGCTCTAAATTACCCCTGTAATCACAGTGCTCCATAACCCTTTTCCTCACAATGCTCCATGCCCCTTTTCATCACAATGACCCATGAAAACTTTCATCAGAATGCTCCATTACCCCTGTCTCATGTCCCCTTTCATCACAATGCCTCACAATTACCCCTGTAATCACAGTGCTCCATAACCCCTTTCATCAGAGTGCTCCATGCCCCCTGTCATCACAATGCTCCATGACCCCTTTCATCACAATTCTCCATTAATCCTTTCATCGCACTGCTCTATGACTTTTGTCATCACAATGCTGCATGCCCTTCTCATCACAATGCTCCATGGCCTTTGTCATCACAATGCTCCATGTTCAATGTAATCACAGTGCTCCACGACTCCTGTCATCACAATGTTCCATGAGACATTTCATCACAAAGCTCCATGACGCTTGTCATCACAATGCTCCATGGCGCTGTGCATCACAATGCTCCATGACCACATTCAGCACAGTGGTCCATGACCCTTTTCATCACAATATTCCATGGCTCTTGCCATCACAATGCCCCATGGCGCTTGTCATCACAATGCTCCATGACCCCTTGTCATCACAATGCCCCATGGCCCCTTTCATCACAATGCTCGCAGACATCTTTCATCACAATGCTCCATGACCACTTTCATCACAATGCTCCATGTGCCCTGTTCATCACAAGGCTCCATGCCCTTATCATCACAGTGCTCCATGAACCCTTTCATCACAATGCTCCATGGCACTTCTCATCACAATGCCCCATGACCCCTTCCATCACAATGCTCCATGACCCCTTTCATCAAAATGCGCCATGAACATTGTCATAACAAAGCTCCATGACCACGTTCATCACAATGCTCCATGACCCATTTCCTTACAATGCTCCATGGCTCTTGTCATCACAAAGCTCAATGGTGCTTGTCATCACAAGGCTCCATGACAACTGTAATCACAATGATCCATGACCCTTTGATAACAATTCTCCATTACCCCTTTCGTCACAATGATCCTTGGCGCTTGTCATCACAATGCTCCATGATCCCTGTAATCACAATGATCCTTGACCCCTTTCATCACAATATTCCATGGCCGCTTTCATCACAATGCTCCATAACTCCTGTCATCACAATTCCCCATGACCCATTTCCCCACAATGCTCCCTGAGCCATGTCATCACAATGCTACTTGTCTTTCTCATTACAATGCTCCATGTCCCCTGTAATCAGAGTCTTCCATGACCCCTTTCATCACAATTCTCCTTAACACTTTTCTCACAATGCTCCATGCCATTGTCATCACAAAGTTTCATGCCCCCTGTCACCACACTGCTCCAAGCCCACTCTCAACACAATGCTCCATGAGACTTCTCTCACAATTCTCCACGACCTTTTCATTACAATGCTCCATGCCCCATGTCATCACAATGCTCCATGCCCCCTTTCATTACAATGTTCCATGCCCCCTGTCATCACAATGCTCCATGACCCTTGTCATCACAATGCTCCAGGTCGTTGTAATCACAATGTTCCATGACCCCTTTCACCACAAAGCTCCACGATCCCTGTCATCACAATGCCCCATGACTCTTATCATCACAATGCTCCATGGCACTTGTCATCACAATGCTCCATGACCCCTGTCATCACAATGCTCCATAGTGGTTTTCATCACAATCCTCCATGACCACTTTCATCACAATGCCCCATGACCATTTTCATCACAATGCTCCATGACCACTTTCATCAATATGCCCCATGAACTCTGTCATCACAATGCTCCATGGCCCTTGTCATCACAATTCTCCATGACCCCTGTCATCACAACTCTCCATGGCCCTTGTCATCTCAGTGCTCCATGCACTTGTCATCACAATTCTCCATGACCCTTGTCATCACAGTGCTCCTTGGCGCTTGTCATCACAATGATCCAGAGCCTTAGTTCCCGAGTTGGGAGTAGTATCATTGCCTCAATTAGGGAAAATGTCAGTGACTGAGTTGGGAGTAGTGTGAGGGCCCTTGTTAGGGATACTGTCATTGCCTGAGTTAGCTGTAGTGTCAGGGTTTTAGTTACATAGACTCTCAGTGCCTGAGTTGTGAATAGTGTCCGGGCCTTAGTTATGGACTGTGTCATTGCCTGAGATAGGAGTAGTGTCAGGGCCTTAGTTAGGAGTAGCATCAGTGCCTTCGTTAGGTATTGTATCAGTGCCTCAGTTCGGAATAGATTCAGGGCCTTATTTTGGGACAGTGTCAGTGCCTGAGTTAGGAGTTTTGTCGGCCATAGTTAGGGACCTTTTCAGGGCCTGAGTTAGGAGTAATGTCAGGGCCTTCCTTAGGTATTGTATCAGTGCCTGAGTTAGGAATAGTGTCAAGGCCTTAGTTAGGGATATTGCCAGGGCATGATTTAGGAGGAGTGTTAGGGTGTGAGTTATGAACAGTGTCAGGGCCTTAGTTAGTGACAGTGTCACTTCCTGAGTTAGGAATAGAGTCACGGCCTAAGTTAGGGACAGTGCCAGTGCTGAGTTCGTAGTAGTGTCAGGGCCTTAGTTAGACACAGTGTCAGGGCCTGAGTTAGGAGTAGTGTCAGAGGCTTTGTTAGGGACACTGTCAGTGCCTGAGTTAAGAGTAGTGTCACAGCTTTAGTTAGGGCCAGTGTCCGGGCCTTAGTTAAGACCAGTGTCAGGGCCTATGATAGGAATCAGATCAGGGCCTGTGTTACGAGTAGTGTCAGGGCCTTAGTTAAGGACAGTGTCAGGGCCTGAGTCCTGACTTATTCCTAACTTTCCTCACTAAGGAGTTTTGACACTACTGCTAATTCAGGTCCTGATAATACACTTACTAAGGCCCTGACCCTTTCCCTGGCTAAGGTCCTGAACTTCTCGTAAGTCAGGCCCTGATACTGTCCGTAACAATGGCCCTGACACTACACCTAACTTCGGCCCCGAAATGATACCTAACAAAGGCTCTGTTGCTAGTCCAATCTAAAGCCCTAAAATTGGTCTTAAATAAGGCCTTGACACTAATCCTAACTCAGGCCCTAACACTGTCCCTAGGTAAAGCCCTATCCGTACGCCTAACTCAGGCCCTCATACGATTCCTAACAATGGCTCTGATGCTAGTCCAAACTAAGGCCCTGAAATTGGTCCTAAATAAGGCCTTGACACGAATCGTAACTCAGGCCCTAGCACTGTCCCTAACTAGGTCTCTGACAGTACACCTAACTCAGACCCTGACACTGTCCCTAAGCAAGGCCCTGAGACTACTCCTAACTCAGTCCCTTACACTGTATCTAACCAAGTCACTGATGCTAGGCCTAAATCAGGCCCTCAAAGTGTCTGTAACTAAGGCCCTGCTGCCATCAGTATGTAAAGTCCTGACATTATGCTGAGCTAATATCCTGACCTATGTCTTTCCAAGGTCCTGAAACTGTCCCAATGTAAGCCCTGACGCTGTCCGTAAGTGAAGACCTGAGGCTGTCCCTAACTCAGGCCCTGAAGCTTTCCTTAACTGAAGCCTTGAAGCTATTACTAACTCAGGCCCTGATCATGTATTTCACGAAGACCTTAATGCTGATCCAGCAAAGACGCTGATGCTGCTCCAAAGTCATGCCCTGACAGTGTGCCCAGCAAAGGGCCTGACGCTAGGCCTCACTCAGGCCCTGTCGCTCTCCCGAAGTCAGGCCCTGACACTGTCACTAACTAAGGCCCTGACTCTACTCCTAACTCAGTCCCGTAAAGTGTACCTAACAAAGGCTCTGATGCTAGTCGTAACTCAGGGCCTGACACTGTCTCTAACTAAGGGCTGCTGCCATCAATATCTAAAGTCCTGACATTATCCGGAGCTAATATCCTGATCCATGTCTTACCAAGGTCCTGAAACTCTCCCAAAGTAAGCCCTGTCGCTGTCCCTAAGTGAGGCCCTGCAGCTTTCCCTAACTAACTCAGGCCTTGATGCTGTGACTACCTAAGACCCTGGTCATGTCTTTAACTAAAACCCTAAGGCTGATCCAACAGAGGCCGGGATGCTGCTTCTAAGTCATGCCCTGACAGTGTCCCCAGCTAAGGGTCTGACGCTAGGCCTCACTCAGACCCTGTCGCTCTCCCTAAGTTAGGCCCTGATACTGTCCCTACCTGAAGCCCTAACACTGGTTCTGAATAAGGCCCTGATATTCTCAGTAACCAAGGTCTTCACACTATCCTTAGTTCATTTCCTGACACGATTCCTAGCCTTCACCCTAACCCTGTCCCGAGTTACTATCCTACGTCTTATGCTAACTAAAGACCTTATGCTGTGCCTACCTCAGGCACTGAATTTAGTCCCAAGACCGCTAGACTGTCCCTCACTAGGCTCCATGCCCTTATCGTCACAATGTTCCGTGACCACTGTCATCACAATGCTCCACGCCCTTATCATCACAATGCCCCATGACCCCTGTCATCACAATGCTCCATGACCCCTTCCATCACAGTGATCCGTGACACGTTTCATCAAAATGCGCCATGACCATTGTCAACAAAATGCTCCATGACCCCTGGCATCACAATGCTCCATGACCACTCTCATCACAATGCTTCATGACCCTTGTCATCGCAATGCTACATACCATTCTCATCACAATGCTCCATACCCCATGTCATCACATTGGTCCATGACCCGTGCCTCACAATGATCCATGCTCTTGTGATCACAATGCTCCTTGCCCCCTGTCATCACAATGCCCCATGACTCCTATCATCACAATGCTCCGTGTCCCCTGTCATCACAATGCTCCATGACCCCGGTCATCACAATGCTCCATTACCCTTGTCATCACAATGCTCCAGGTCCCCTGTCATTCACAAAGCCAAATGACCCCTGTCATCACAATGCTTCATGGCCCTTGTCCTCACAATGCCCCATGACCCCTGTCATCAATTTGCTCCATGTCCCCGTTTAGCACAATGCTCTAAATTACCCCTGTAATCACAGTGCTCCATAACCCTTTTCCTCACAATGCTCCATGCCCCTTTTCATCACAATGACCCATGAAAACTTTCATCAGAATGCTCCATTACCCCTGTCTCATGTCCCCTTTCATCACAATGCCTCACAATTACCCCTGTAATCACAGTGCTCCATAACCCCTTTCATCAGAGTGCTCCATGCCCCCTGTCATCACAATGCTCCATGACCCCTTTCATCACAATTCTCCATTAATCCTTTCATCGCACTGCTCTATGACTTTTGTCATCACAATGCTGCATGCCCTTCTCATCACAATGCTCCATGGCCTTTGTCATCACAATGCTCCATGTTCAATGTAATCACAGTGCTCCACGACTCCTGTCATCACAATGTTCCATGAGACATTTCATCACAAAGCTCCATGACGCTTGTCATCACAATGCTCCATGGCGCTGTGCATCACAATGCTCCATGACCACATTCAGCACAGTGGTCCATGACCCTTTTCATCACAATATTCCATGGCTCTTGCCATCACAATGCCCCATGGCGCTTGTCATCACAATGCTCCATGACCCCTTGTCATCACAATGCCCCATGGCCCCTTTCATCACAATGCTCGCAGACATCTTTCATCACAATGCTCCATGACCACTTTCATCACAATGCTCCATGTGCCCTGTTCATCACAAGGCTCCATGCCCTTATCATCACAGTGCTCCATGAACCCTTTCATCACAATGCTCCATGGCACTTCTCATCACAATGCCCCATGACCCCTTCCATCACAATGCTCCATGACCCCTTTCATCAAAATGCGCCATGAACATTGTCATAACAAAGCTCCATGACCACGTTCATCACAATGCTCCATGACCCATTTCCTTACAATGCTCCATGGCTCTTGTCATCACAAAGCTCAATGGTGCTTGTCATCACAAGGCTCCATGACAACTGTAATCACAATGATCCATGACCCTTTGATAACAATTCTCCATTACCCCTTTCGTCACAATGATCCTTGGCGCTTGTCATCACAATGCTCCATGATCCCTGTAATCACAATGATCCTTGACCCCTTTCATCACAATATTCCATGGCCGCTTTCATCACAATGCTCCATAACTCCTGTCATCACAATTCCCCATGACCCATTTCCCCACAATGCTCCCTGAGCCATGTCATCACAATGCTACTTGTCTTTCTCATTACAATGCTCCATGTCCCCTGTAATCAGAGTCTTCCATGACCCCTTTCATCACAATTCTCCTTAACACTTTTCTCACAATGCTCCATGCCATTGTCATCACAAAGTTTCATGCCCCCTGTCACCACACTGCTCCAAGCCCACTCTCAACACAATGCTCCATGAGACTTCTCTCACAATTCTCCACGACCTTTTCATTACAATGCTCCATGCCCCATGTCATCACAATGCTCCATGCCCCCTTTCATTACAATGTTCCATGCCCCCTGTCATCACAATGCTCCATGACCCTTGTCATCACAATGCTCCAGGTCGTTGTAATCACAATGTTCCATGACCCCTTTCACCACAAAGCTCCACGATCCCTGTCATCACAATGCCCCATGACTCTTATCATCACAATGCTCCATGGCACTTGTCATCACAATGCTCCATGACCCCTGTCATCACAATGCTCCATAGCGGTTTTCATCACAATCCTCCATGACCACTTTCATCACAATGCCCCATGACCATTTTCATCACAATGCTCCATGACCACTTTCATCAATATGCCCCATGAACTCTGTCATCACAATGCTCCATGGCCCTTGTCATCACAATTCTCCATGACCCCTGTCATCACAACTCTCCATGGCCCTTGTCATCTCAGTGCTCCATGCACTTGTCATCACAATTCTCCATGACCCTTGTCATCACAGTGCTCCATGGCGCTTGTCATCACAATGATCCAGAGCCTTAGTTCCCGAGTTGGGAGTAGTATCATTGCCTCAATTAGGGAAAATGTCAGTGACTGAGTTGGGAGTAGTGTGAGGGCCCTTGTTAGGGATACTGTCATTGCCTGAGTTAGCTGTAGTGTCAGGGTTTTAGTTACATAGACTCTCAGTGCCTGAGTTGTGAATAGTGTCCGGGCCTTAGTTATGGACTGTGTCATTGCCTGAGTTAGGAGTAGTGTCAGGGCCTTAGTTAGGAGTAGCATCAGTGTCTTCGTTAGGTATTGTATCAGTGCCTCAGTTCGGAATAGATTCAGGGCCTTATTTTGGGACAGTGTCAGTGCCTGAGTTAGGAGTTTTGTCGGCCATAGTTAGGGACCTTTTCAGGGCCTGAGTTAGGAGTAATGTCAGGGCCTTCCTTAGGTATTGTATCAGTGCCTGAGTTAGGAATAGTGTCAAGGCCTTAGTTAGGGATATTGCCAGGGCATGATTTAGGAGGAGTGTTAGGGTGTGAGTTATGAACAGTGTCAGGGCCTTAGTTAGTGACAGTGTCACTTCCTGAGTTAGGAATAGAGTCACGGCCTAAGTTAGGGACAGTGCCAGTGCTGAGTTCGTAGTAGTATCAGGGCCTTAGTTAGACACAGTGTCAGGGCCTGAGTTAGGAGTAGTGTCAGAGGCTTTGTTAGGGACACTGTCAGTGCCTGAGTTAAGAGTAGTGTCACAGCTTTAGTTAGGGCCAGTGTCCGGGCCTTAGTTAAGACCAGTGTCAGGGCCTATGATAGGAATCAGATCAGGGCCTGTGTTACGAGTAGTGTCAGGGCCTTAGTTAAGGACAGTGTCAGGGCCTGAGTCCTGACTTATTCCTAACTTTCCTCACTAAGGATTTTTGACACTACTGCTAATTCAGGTCCTGATAATACACTTACTAAGGCCCTGACCCTTTCCCTGGCTAAGGTCCTGAACTTCTCGTAAGTCAGGCCCTGATACTGTCCGTAACAATGGCCCTGACACTACACCTAACTTCGGCCCCGAAATGATACCTAACAAAGGCTCTGTTGCTAGTCAAATCTAAAGCCCTAAAATTGGTCTTAAATAAGGCCTTGACACTAATCCTAACTCAGGCCCTAACACTGTCCCTAGGTAAGGCCCTATCAGTACGCCTACCTCAGGCCCTCATACGATTCCTAACAATGGCTCTGATGCTAGTCCAAACTAAGGCCCTGAAATTGGTCCTAAATACGGCCTTGACACGAATCGTAACTCAGGCCCTAGCACTGTCCCTAACTAGGTCTCTGACAGTACACCTAACTCAGACCCTGACACTGTCCCTAAGCAAGGCCCTGAGACTACTCCTAACTCAGTCCCTTACACTGTAACTAACAAAGTCACTGTTGCTAGGCCTAACTCAGGCCGTGAAAGTGTCTGTAACTAAGGCCCTGCTGCCATCAGTATGTAAAGTCCTGACATTATCCTGAGCTAATATCCTGACCTATGTCTTTCCAAGGTCCTGAAACTGTCCCAAAGTAAGCCCTGATGCTGTCCGTAAGTGAACACCTGAGGCTGTCCCTAACTCAGGCCCTGAAGCTTTCCTTAACTGAAGCCTTGAAGCTGTGACTAACTCAGGCCCTGATCATGTATTTCACCAAGACCTTAATGCTGATCCAGCAAAGACGCTGATGCTGCTCCAAAGTCATGCCCTGACAGTGTGCCCAGCAAAGGGCCTGACGCTAGGCCTCACTCAGGCCCTGTCGCTCTCCCGAAGTCAGGCCCTGACACTGTCACTAACTAAGGCCCTGACTCTACTCCTAACTCAGTCCCGTAAAGTGTACCTAACAAAGGCTCTGATGCTAGTCGTAACTCAGGGCCTGACACTGTCTCTAACTAAGGGCTGCTGCCATCAATATCTAAAGTCCTGACATTATCCGGAGCTAATATCCTGATCTATGTCTTACCAAGGTCCTGAAACTCTCCCAAAGTAAGCCCTGTCGCTGTCCCTAAGTGAGGCCCTGCAGCTTTCCCTAACTAACTCAGGCCTTGATGCTGTGACTAACTCAGACCCTGGTCATGTCTTTAACTAAAACCCTAAGGCTGATCCAACAGAGGCCGGGATGCTGCTCCTAAGTCATGCCCTGACAGTGTCCCCAGCTAAGGGTCTGACGCTAGGCCTCACTCAGACCCTGTCGCTCTCCCTAAGTTAGGCCCTGATACTGTCCCTACCTGAAGCCCTAACACTGGTTCTGAATAAGGCCCTGATATTCTCAGTAACCAAGGTCTTCACACTATCCTTAGTTCATTTCCTGACACGATTCCTAGCCTTCACCCTAACCCTGTCCCGAGTTACTATCCTACGTCTTATGCTAACTAAAGACCTTATGCTGTGCCTACCTCAGGCACTGAATTTAGTCCCAAGACCGCTAGACTGTCCCTCACTAGGCTCCATGCCCTTATCGTCACAATGTTCCGTGACCACTGTCATCACAATGCTCCACGCCCTTATCATCACAATGCCCCATGACCCCTGTCATCACAATGCTCCATGACCCCTTCCATCACAGTGATCCGTGACACGTTTCATCAAAATGCGCCATGACCATTGTCAACAAAATACTCCATGACCCCTGGCATCACAATGCTCCATGACCACTCTCATCACAATGCTTCATGACCCTTGTCATCGCAATGCTACATACCATTGTCATCACAATGCTCCATACCCCATGTCATCACATTGGTCCATGACCCGTGCCTCACAATGATCCATGCTCTTGTGATCACAATGCTCCTTGCCCCCTGTCATCACAATGCCCCATGACTCCTATCATCACAATGCTCCGTGTCCCCTGTCATCACAATGCTCCATGACCCCGGTCATCACAATGCTCCATTACCCTTGTCATCACAATGCTCCAGGTCCCCTGTCATTCACAAAGCCAAATGACCCCTGTCATCACAATGCTTCATGGCCCTTGTCCTCACAATGCCCCATGACCCCTGTCATCAATTTGCTCCATGTCCCCGTTTAGCACAATGCTCTAAATTACCCCTGTAATCACAGTGCTCCATAACCCTTTTCCTCACAATGCTCCATGCCCCTTTTCATCACAATGACCCATGAAAACTTTCATCAGAATGCTCCATTACCCCTGTCTCATGTCCCCTTTCATCACAATGCCTCACAATTACCCCTGTAATCACAGTGCTCCATAACCCCTTTCATCAGAGTGCTCCATGCCCCCTGTCATCACAATGCTCCATGACCCCTTTCATCACAATTCTCCATTAATCCTTTCATCGCACTGCTCTATGACTTTTGTCATCACAATGCTGCATGCCCTTCTCATCACAATGCTCCATGGCCTTTGTCATCACAATGCTCCATGTTCAATGTAATCACAGTGCTCCACGACTCCTGTCATCACAATGTTCCATGAGACATTTCATCACAAAGCTCCATGACGCTTGTCATCACAATGCTCCATGGCGCTGTGCATCACAATGCTCCATGACCACATTCAGCACAGTGGTCCATGACCCTTTTCATCACAATATTCCATGGCTCTTGCCGTCACAATGCCCCATGGCGCTTGTCATCACAATGCTCCATGACCCCTTGTCATCACAATGCCCCATGGCCCCTTTCATCACAATGCTCGCAGACATCTTTCATCACAATGCTCCATGACCACTTTCATCACAATGCTCCATGTGCCCTGTTCATCACAAGGCTCCATGCCCTTATCATCACAGTGCTCCATGAACCCTTTCATCAAAATGCGCCATGAACATTGTCATAACAAAGCTCCATGACCACGTTCATCACAATGCTCCATGACCCATTTCCTTACAATGCTCCATGGCTCTTGTCATCACAAAGCTCAATGGTGCTTGTCATCACAAGGCTCCATGACAACTGTAATCACAATGATCCATGACCCTTTGATAACAATTCTCCATTACCCCTTTCGTCACAATGATCCTTGGCGCTTGTCATCACAATGCTCCATGATCCCTGTAATCACAATGATCCTTGACCCCTTTCATCACAATATTCCATGGCCGCTTTCATCACAATGCTCCATAACTCCTGTCATCACAATTCCCCATGACCCATTTCCCCACAATGCTCCCTGAGCCATGTCATCACAATGCTACTTGTCTTTCTCATTACAATGCTCCATGTCCCCTGTAATCAGAGTCTTCCATGACCCCTTTCATCACAATTCTCCTTAACACTTTTCTCACAATGCTCCATGCCATTGTCATCACAAAGTTTCATGCCCCCTGTCACCACACTGCTCCAAGCCCACTCTCAACACAATGCTCCATGAGACTTCTCTCACAATTCTCCACGACCTTTTCATTACAATGCTCCATGCCCCATGTCATCACAATGCTCCATGCCCCCTTTCATTACAATGTTCCATGCCCCCTGTCATCACAATGCTCCATGACCCTTGTCATCACAATGCTCCAGGTCGTTGTAATCACAATGTTCCATGACCCCTTTCACCACAAAGCTCCACGATCCCTGTCATCACAATGCCCCATGACTCTTATCATCACAATGCTCCATGGCACTTGTCATCACAATGCTCCATGACCCCTGTCATCACAATGCTCCATAGCGGTTTTCATCACAATCCTCCATGACCACTTTCATCACAATGCCCCATGACCATTTTCATCACAATGCTCCATGACCACTTTCATCAATATGCCCCATGAACTCTGTCATCACAATGCTCCATGGCCCTTGTCATCACAATTCTCCATGACCCCTGTCATCACAACTCTCCATGGCCCTTGTCATCTCAGTGCTCCATGCACTTGTCATCACAATTCTCCATGACCCTTGTCATCACAGTGCTCCATGGCGCTTGTCATCACAATGATCCAGAGCCTTAGTTCCCGAGTTGGGAGTAGTATCATTGCCTCAATTAGGGAAAATGTCAGTGACTGAGTTGGGAGTAGTGTGAGGGCCCTTGTTAGGGATACTGTCATTGCCTGAGTTAGCTGTAGTGTCAGGGTTTTAGTTACATAGACTCTCAGTGCCTGAGTTGTGAATAGTGTCCGGGCCTTAGTTATGGACTGTGTCATTGCCTGAGTTAGGAGTAGTGTCAGGGCCTTAGTTAGGAGTAGCATCAGTGTCTTCGTTAGGTATTGTATCAGTGCCTCAGTTCGGAATAGATTCAGGGCCTTATTTTGGGACAGTGTCAGTGCCTGAGTTAGGAGTTTTGTCGGCCATAGTTAGGGACCTTTTCAGGGCCTGAGTTAGGAGTAATGTCAGGGCCTTCCTTAGGTATTGTATCAGTGCCTGAGTTAGGAATAGTGTCAAGGCCTTAGTTAGGGATATTGCCAGGGCATGATTTAGGAGGAGTGTTAGGGTGTGAGTTATGAACAGTGTCAGGGCCTTAGTTAGTGACAGTGTCACTTCCTGAGTTAGGAATAGAGTCACGGCCTAAGTTAGGGACAGTGCCAGTGCTGAGTTCGTAGTAGTATCAGGGCCTTAGTTAGACACAGTGTCAGGGCCTGAGTTAGGAGTAGTGTCAGAGGCTTTGTTAGGGACACTGTCAGTGCCTGAGTTAAGAGTAGTGTCACAGCTTTAGTTAGGGCCAGTGTCCGGGCCTTAGTTAAGACCAGTGTCAGGGCCTATGATAGGAATCAGATCAGGGCCTGTGTTACGAGTAGTGTCAGGGCCTTAGTTAAGGACAGTGTCAGGGCCTGAGTCCTGACTTATTCCTAACTTTCCTCACTAAGGATTTTTGACACTACTGCTAATTCAGGTCCTGATAATACACTTACTAAGGCCCTGACCCTTTCCCTGGCTAAGGTCCTGAACTTCTCGTAAGTCAGGCCCTGATACTGTCCGTAACAATGGCCCTGACACTACACCTAACTTCGGCCCCGAAATGATACCTAACAAAGGCTCTGTTGCTAGTCCAATCTAAAGCCCTAAAATTGGTCTTAAATAAGGCCTTGACACTAATCCTAACTCAGGCCCTAACACTGTCCCTAGGTAAGGCCCTATCAGTACGCCTACCTCAGGCCCTCATACGATTCCTAACAATGGCTCTGATGCTAGTCCAAACTAAGGCCCTGAAATTGGTCCTAAATACGGCCTTGACACGAATCGTAACTCAGGCCCTAGCACTGTCCCTAACTAGGTCTCTGACAGTACACCTAACTCAGACCCTGACACTGTCCCTAAGCAAGGCCCTGAGACTACTCCTAACTCAGTCCCTTACACTGTAACTAACAAAGTCACTGTTGCTAGGCCTAACTCAGGCCGTGAAAGTGTCTGTAACTAAGGCCCTGCTGCCATCAGTATGTAAAGTCCTGACATTATCCTGAGCTAATATCCTGACCTATGTCTTTCCAAGGTCCTGAAACTGTCCCAAAGTAAGCCCTGATGCTGTCCGTAAGTGAACACCTGAGGCTGTCCCTAACTCAGGCCCTGAAGCTTTCCTTAACTGAAGCCTTGAAGCTGTGACTAACTCAGGCCCTGATCATGTATTTCACCAAGACCTTAATGCTGATCCAGCAAAGACGCTGATGCTGCTCCAAAGTCATGCCCTGACAGTGTGCCCAGCAAAGGGCCTGACGCTAGGCCTCACTCAGGCCCTGTCGCTCTCCCGAAGTCAGGCCCTGACACTGTCACTAACTAAGGCCCTGACTCTACTCCTAACTCAGTCCCGTAAAGTGTACCTAACAAAGGCTCTGATGCTAGTCGTAACTCAGGGCCTGACACTGTCTCTAACTAAGGGCTGCTGCCATCAATATCTAAAGTCCTGACATTATCCGGAGCTAATATCCTGATCTATGTCTTACCAAGGTCCTGAAACTCTCCCAAAGTAAGCCCTGTCGCTGTCCCTAAGTGAGGCCCTGCAGCTTTCCCTAACTAACTCAGGCCTTGATGCTGTGACTAACTCAGACCCTGGTCATGTCTTTAACTAAAACCCTAAGGCTGATCCAACAGAGGCCGGGATGCTGCTCCTAAGTCATGCCCTGACAGTGTCCCCAGCTAAGGGTCTGACGCTAGGCCTCACTCAGACCCTGTCGCTCTCCCTAAGTTAGGCCCTGATACTGTCCCTACCTGAAGCCCTAACACTGGTTCTGAATAAGGCCCTGATATTCTCAGTAACCAAGGTCTTCACACTATCCTTAGTTCATTTCCTGACACGATTCCTAGCCTTCACCCTAACCCTGTCCCGAGTTACTATCCTACGTCTTATGCTAACTAAAGACCTTATGCTGTGCCTACCTCAGGCACTGAATTTAGTCCCAAGACCGCTAGACTGTCCCTCACTAGGCTCCATGCCCTTATCGTCACAATGTTCCGTGACCACTGTCATCACAATGCTCCACGCCCTTATCATCACAATGCCCCATGACCCCTGTCATCACAATGCTCCATGACCCCTTCCATCACAGTGATCCGTGACACGTTTCATCAAAATGCGCCATGACCATTGTCAACAAAATACTCCATGACCCCTGGCATCACAATGCTCCATGACCACTCTCATCACAATGCTTCATGACCCTTGTCATCGCAATGCTACATACCATTGTCATCACAATGCTCCATACCCCATGTCATCACATTGGTCCATGACCCGTGCCTCACAATGATCCATGCTCTTGTGATCACAATGCTCCTTGCCCCCTGTCATCACAATGCCCCATGACTCCTATCATCACAATGCTCCGTGTCCCCTGTCATCACAATGCTCCATGACCCCGGTCATCACAATGCTCCATTACCCTTGTCATCACAATGCTCCAGGTCCCCTGTCATTCACAAAGCCAAATGACCCCTGTCATCACAATGCTTCATGGCCCTTGTCCTCACAATGCCCCATGACCCCTGTCATCAATTTGCTCCATGTCCCCGTTTAGCACAATGCTCTAAATTACCCCTGTAATCACAGTGCTCCATAACCCTTTTCCTCACAATGCTCCATGCCCCTTTTCATCACAATGACCCATGAAAACTTTCATCAGAATGCTCCATTACCCCTGTCTCATGTCCCCTTTCATCACAATGCCTCACAATTACCCCTGTAATCACAGTGCTCCATAACCCCTTTCATCAGAGTGCTCCATGCCCCCTGTCATCACAATGCTCCATGACCCCTTTCATCACAATTCTCCATTAATCCTTTCATCGCACTGCTCTATGACTTTTGTCATCACAATGCTGCATGCCCTTCTCATCACAATGCTCCATGGCCTTTGTCATCACAATGCTCCATGTTCAATGTAATCACAGTGCTCCACGACTCCTGTCATCACAATGTTCCATGAGACATTTCATCACAAAGCTCCATGACGCTTGTCATCACAATGCTCCATGGCGCTGTGCATCACAATGCTCCATGACCACATTCAGCACAGTGGTCCATGACCCTTTTCATCACAATATTCCATGGCTCTTGCCGTCACAATGCCCCATGGCGCTTGTCATCACAATGCTCCATGACCCCTTGTCATCACAATGCCCCATGGCCCCTTTCATCACAATGCTCGCAGACATCTTTCATCACAATGCTCCATGACCACTTTCATCACAATGCTCCATGTGCCCTGTTCATCACAAGGCTCCATGCCCTTATCATCACAGTGCTCCATGAACCCTTTCATCACAATGCTCCATGGCACTTCTCATCACAATGCCCCATGACCCCTTCCATCACAATGCTCCATGACCCCTTTCATCAAAATGCGCCATGAACATTGTCATAACAAAGCTCCATGACCACGTTCATCACAATGCTCCATGACCCATTTCCTTACAATGCTCCATGGCTCTTGTCATCACAAAGCTCAATGGTGCTTGTCATCACAAGGCTCCATGACAACTGTAATCACAATGATCCATGACCCTTTGATAACAATTCTCCATTACCCCTTTCGTCACAATGATCCTTGGCGCTTGTCATCACAATGCTCCATGATCCCTGTAATCACAATGATCCTTGACCCCTTTCATCACAATATTCCATGGCCGCTTTCATCACAATGCTCCATAACTCCTGTCATCACAATTCCCCATGACCCATTTCCCCACAATGCTCCCTGAGCCATGTCATCACAATGCTACTTGTCTTTCTCATTACAATGCTCCATGTCCCCTGTAATCAGAGTCTTCCATGACCCCTTTCATCACAATTCTCCTTAACACTTTTCTCACAATGCTCCATGCCATTGTCATCACAAAGTTTCATGCCCCCTGTCACCACACTGCTCCAAGCCCACTCTCAACACAATGCTCCATGAGACTTCTCTCACAATTCTCCACGACCTTTTCATTACAATGCTCCATGCCCCATGTCATCACAATGCTCCATGCCCCCTTTCATTACAATGTTCCATGCCCCCTGTCATCACAATGCTCCATGACCCTTGTCATCACAATGCTCCAGGTCGTTGTAATCACAATGTTCCATGACCCCTTTCACCACAAAGCTCCACGATCCCTGTCATCACAATGCCCCATGACTCTTATCATCACAATGCTCCATGGCACTTGTCATCACAATGCTCCATGACCCCTGTCATCACAATGCTCCATAGCGGTTTTCATCACAATCCTCCATGACCACTTTCATCACAATGCCCCATGACCATTTTCATCACAATGCTCCATGACCACTTTCATCAATATGCCCCATGAACTCTGTCATCACAATGCTCCATGGCCCTTGTCATCACAATTCTCCATGACCCCTGTCATCACAACTCTCCATGGCCCTTGTCATCTCAGTGCTCCATGCACTTGTCATCACAATTCTCCATGACCCTTGTCATCACAGTGCTCCATGGCGCTTGTCATCACAATGATCCAGAGCCTTAGTTCCCGAGTTGGGAGTAGTATCATTGCCTCAATTAGGGAAAATGTCAGTGACTGAGTTGGGAGTAGTGTGAGGGCCCTTGTTAGGGATACTGTCATTGCCTGAGTTAGCTGTAGTGTCAGGGTTTTAGTTACATAGACTCTCAGTGCCTGAGTTGTGAATAGTGTCCGGGCCTTAGTTATGGACTGTGTCATTGCCTGAGTTAGGAGTAGTGTCAGGGCCTTAGTTAGGAGTAGCATCAGTGTCTTCGTTAGGTATTGTATCAGTGCCTCAGTTCGGAATAGATTCAGGGCCTTATTTTGGGACAGTGTCAGTGCCTGAGTTAGGAGTTTTGTCGGCCATAGTTAGGGACCTTTTCAGGGCCTGAGTTAGGAGTAATGTCAGGGCCTTCCTTAGGTATTGTATCAGTGCCTGAGTTAGGAATAGTGTCAAGGCCTTAGTTAGGGATATTGCCAGGGCATGATTTAGGAGGAGTGTTAGGGTGTGAGTTATGAACAGTGTCAGGGCCTTAGTTAGTGACAGTGTCACTTCCTGAGTTAGGAATAGAGTCACGGCCTAAGTTAGGGACAGTGCCAGTGCTGAGTTCGTAGTAGTATCAGGGCCTTAGTTAGACACAGTGTCAGGGCCTGAGTTAGGAGTAGTGTCAGAGGCTTTGTTAGGGACACTGTCAGTGCCTGAGTTAAGAGTAGTGTCACAGCTTTAGTTAGGGCCAGTGTCCGGGCCTTAGTTAAGACCAGTGTCAGGGCCTATGATAGGAATCAGATCAGGGCCTGTGTTACGAGTAGTGTCAGGGCCTTAGTTAAGGACAGTGTCAGGGCCTGAGTCCTGACTTATTCCTAACTTTCCTCACTAAGGATTTTTGACACTACTGCTAATTCAGGTCCTGATAATACACTTACTAAGGCCCTGACCCTTTCCCTGGCTAAGGTCCTGAACTTCTCGTAAGTCAGGCCCTGATACTGTCCGTAACAATGGCCCTGACACTACACCTAACTTCGGCCCCGAAATGATACCTAACAAAGGCTCTGTTGCTAGTCCAATCTAAAGCCCTAAAATTGGTCTTAAATAAGGCCTTGACACTAATCCTAACTCAGGCCCTAACACTGTCCCTAGGTAAGGCCCTATCAGTACGCCTACCTCAGGCCCTCATACGATTCCTAACAATGGCTCTGATGCTAGTCCAAACTAAGGCCCTGAAATTGGTCCTAAATACGGCCTTGACACGAATCGTAACTCAGGCCCTAGCACTGTCCCTAACTAGGTCTCTGACAGTACACCTAACTCAGACCCTGACACTGTCCCTAAGCAAGGCCCTGAGACTACTCCTAACTCAGTCCCTTACACTGTAACTAACAAAGTCACTGTTGCTAGGCCTAACTCAGGCCGTGAAAGTGTCTGTAACTAAGGCCCTGCTGCCATCAGTATGTAAAGTCCTGACATTATCCTGAGCTAATATCCTGACCTATGTCTTTCCAAGGTCCTGAAACTGTCCCAAAGTAAGCCCTGATGCTGTCCGTAAGTGAACACCTGAGGCTGTCCCTAACTCAGGCCCTGAAGCTTTCCTTAACTGAAGCCTTGAAGCTGTGACTAACTCAGGCCCTGATCATGTATTTCACCAAGACCTTAATGCTGATCCAGCAAAGACGCTGATGCTGCTCCAAAGTCATGCCCTGACAGTGTGCCCAGCAAAGGGCCTGACGCTAGGCCTCACTCAGGCCCTGTCGCTCTCCCGAAGTCAGGCCCTGACACTGTCACTAACTAAGGCCCTGACTCTACTCCTAACTCAGTCCCGTAAAGTGTACCTAACAAAGGCTCTGATGCTAGTCGTAACTCAGGGCCTGACACTGTCTCTAACTAAGGGCTGCTGCCATCAATATCTAAAGTCCTGACATTATCCGGAGCTAATATCCTGATCTATGTCTTACCAAGGTCCTGAAACTCTCCCAAAGTAAGCCCTGTCGCTGTCCCTAAGTGAGGCCCTGCAGCTTTCCCTAACTAACTCAGGCCTTGATGCTGTGACTAACTCAGACCCTGGTCATGTCTTTAACTAAAACCCTAAGGCTGATCCAACAGAGGCCGGGATGCTGCTCCTAAGTCATGCCCTGACAGTGTCCCCAGCTAAGGGTCTGACGCTAGGCCTCACTCAGACCCTGTCGCTCTCCCTAAGTTAGGCCCTGATACTGTCCCTACCTGAAGCCCTAACACTGGTTCTGAATAAGGCCCTGATATTCTCAGTAACAAAGGTCTTCACACTATCCTTAGTTCATTTCCTGACACGATTCCTAGCCTTCACCCTAACCCTGTCCCGAGTTACTATCCTACGTCTTATGCTAACTAAAGACCTTATGCTGTGCCTACCTCAGGCACTGAATTTAGTCCCAAGACCGCTAGACTGTCCCTCACTAGGCTCCATGCCCTTATCGTCACAATGTTCCGTGACCACTGTCATCACAATGCTCCACGCCCTTATCATCACAATGCCCCATGACCCCTGTCATCACAATGCTCCATGACCCCTTCCATCACAGTGATCCGTGACACGTTTCATCAAAATGCGCCATGACCATTGTCAACAAAATACTCCATGACCCCTGGCATCACAATGCTCCATGACCACTCTCATCACAATGCTTCATGACCCTTGTCATCGCAATGCTACATACCATTGTCATCACAATGCTCCATACCCCATGTCATCACATTGGTCCATGACCCGTGCCTCACAATGATCCATGCTCTTGTGATCACAATGCTCCTTGCCCCCTGTCATCACAATGCCCCATGACTCCTATCATCACAATGCTCCGTGTCCCCTGTCATCACAATGCTCCATGACCCCGGTCATCACAATGCTCCATTACCCTTGTCATCACAATGCTCCAGGTCCCCTGTCATTCACAAAGCCAAATGACCCCTGTCATCACAATGCTTCATGGCCCTTGTCCTCACAATGCCCCATGACCCCTGTCATCAATTTGCTCCATGTCCCCGTTTAGCACAATGCTCTAAATTACCCCTGTAATCACAGTGCTCCATAACCCTTTTCCTCACAATGCTCCATGCCCCTTTTCATCACAATGACCCATGAAAACTTTCATCAGAATGCTCCATTACCCCTGTCTCATGTCCCCTTTCATCACAATGCCTCACAATTACCCCTGTAATCACAGTGCTCCATAACCCCTTTCATCAGAGTGCTCCATGCCCCCTGTCATCACAATGCTCCATGACCCCTTTCATCACAATTCTCCATTAATCCTTTCATCGCACTGCTCTATGACTTTTGTCATCACAATGCTGCATGCCCTTCTCATCACAATGCTCCATGGCCTTTGTCATCACAATGCTCCATGTTCAATGTAATCACAGTGCTCCACGACTCCTGTCATCACAATGTTCCATGAGACATTTCATCACAAAGCTCCATGACGCTTGTCATCACAATGCTCCATGGCGCTGTGCATCACAATGCTCCATGACCACATTCAGCACAGTGGTCCATGACCCTTTTCATCACAATATTCCATGGCTCTTGCCGTCACAATGCCCCATGGCGCTTGTCATCACAATGCTCCATGACCCCTTGTCATCACAATGCCCCATGGCCCCTTTCATCACAATGCTCGCAGACATCTTTCATCACAATGCTCCATGACCACTTTCATCACAATGCTCCATGTGCCCTGTTCATCACAAGGCTCCATGCCCTTATCATCACAGTGCTCCATGAACCCTTTCATCACAATGCTCCATGGCACTTCTCATCACAATGCCCCATGACCCCTTCCATCACAATGCTCCATGACCCCTTTCATCAAAATGCGCCATGAACATTGTCATAACAAAGCTCCATGACCACGTTCATCACAATGCTCCATGACCCATTTCCTTACAATGCTCCATGGCTCTTGTCATCACAAAGCTCAATGGTGCTTGTCATCACAAGGCTCCATGACAACTGTAATCACAATGATCCATGACCCTTTGATAACAATTCTCCATTACCCCTTTCGTCACAATGATCCTTGGCGCTTGTCATCACAATGCTCCATGATCCCTGTAATCACAATGATCCTTGACCCCTTTCATCACAATATTCCATGGCCGCTTTCATCACAATGCTCCATAACTCCTGTCATCACAATTCCCCATGACCCATTTCCCCACAATGCTCCCTGAGCCATGTCATCACAATGCTACTTGTCTTTCTCATTACAATGCTCCATGTCCCCTGTAATCAGAGTCTTCCATGACCCCTTTCATCACAATTCTCCTTAACACTTTTCTCACAATGCTCCATGCCATTGTCATCACAAAGTTTCATGCCCCCTGTCACCACACTGCTCCAAGCCCACTCTCAACACAATGCTCCATGAGACTTCTCTCACAATTCTCCACGACCTTTTCATTACAATGCTCCATGCCCCATGTCATCACAATGCTCCATGCCCCCTTTCATTACAATGTTCCATGCCCCCTGTCATCACAATGCTCCATGACCCTTGTCATCACAATGCTCCAGGTCGTTGTAATCACAATGTTCCATGACCCCTTTCACCACAAAGCTCCACGATCCCTGTCATCACAATGCCCCATGACTCTTATCATCACAATGCTCCATGGCACTTGTCATCACAATGCTCCATGACCCCTGTCATCACAATGCTCCATAGCGGTTTTCATCACAATCCTCCATGACCACTTTCATCACAATGCCCCATGACCATTTTCATCACAATGCTCCATGACCACTTTCATCAATATGCCCCATGAACTCTGTCATCACAATGCTCCATGGCCCTTGTCATCACAATTCTCCATGACCCCTGTCATCACAACTCTCCATGGCCCTTGTCATCTCAGTGCTCCATGCACTTGTCATCACAATTCTCCATGACCCTTGTCATCACAGTGCTCCATGGCGCTTGTCATCACAATGATCCAGAGCCTTAGTTCCCGAGTTGGGAGTAGTATCATTGCCTCAATTAGGGAAAATGTCAGTGACTGAGTTGGGAGTAGTGTGAGGGCCCTTGTTAGGGATACTGTCATTGCCTGAGTTAGCTGTAGTGTCAGGGTTTTAGTTACATAGACTCTCAGTGCCTGAGTTGTGAATAGTGTCCGGGCCTTAGTTATGGACTGTGTCATTGCCTGAGTTAGGAGTAGTGTCAGGGCCTTAGTTAGGAGTAGCATCAGTGTCTTCGTTAGGTATTGTATCAGTGCCTCAGTTCGGAATAGATTCAGGGCCTTATTTTGGGACAGTGTCAGTGCCTGAGTTAGGAGTTTTGTCGGCCATAGTTAGGGACCTTTTCAGGGCCTGAGTTAGGAGTAATGTCAGGGCCTTCCTTAGGTATTGTATCAGTGCCTGAGTTAGGAATAGTGTCAAGGCCTTAGTTAGGGATATTGCCAGGGCATGATTTAGGAGGAGTGTTAGGGTGTGAGTTATGAACAGTGTCAGGGCCTTAGTTAGTGACAGTGTCACTTCCTGAGTTAGGAATAGAGTCACGGCCTAAGTTAGGGACAGTGCCAGTGCTGAGTTCGTAGTAGTATCAGGGCCTTAGTTAGACACAGTGTCAGGGCCTGAGTTAGGAGTAGTGTCAGAGGCTTTGTTAGGGACACTGTCAGTGCCTGAGTTAAGAGTAGTGTCACAGCTTTAGTTAGGGCCAGTGTCCGGGCCTTAGTTAAGACCAGTGTCAGGGCCTATGATAGGAATCAGATCAGGGCCTGTGTTACGAGTAGTGTCAGGGCCTTAGTTAAGGACAGTGTCAGGGCCTGAGTCCTGACTTATTCCTAACTTTCCTCACTAAGGATTTTTGACACTACTGCTAATTCAGGTCCTGATAATACACTTACTAAGGCCCTGACCCTTTCCCTGGCTAAGGTCCTGAACTTCTCGTAAGTCAGGCCCTGATACTGTCCGTAACAATGGCCCTGACACTACACCTAACTTCGGCCCCGAAATGATACCTAACAAAGGCTCTGTTGCTAGTCCAATCTAAAGCCCTAAAATTGGTCTTAAATAAGGCCTTGACACTAATCCTAACTCAGGCCCTAACACTGTCCCTAGGTAAGGCCCTATCAGTACGCCTACCTCAGGCCCTCATACGATTCCTAACAATGGCTCTGATGCTAGTCCAAACTAAGGCCCTGAAATTGGTCCTAAATACGGCCTTGACACGAATCGTAACTCAGGCCCTAGCACTGTCCCTAACTAGGTCTCTGACAGTACACCTAACTCAGACCCTGACACTGTCCCTAAGCAAGGCCCTGAGACTACTCCTAACTCAGTCCCTTACACTGTAACTAACAAAGTCACTGTTGCTAGGCCTAACTCAGGCCGTGAAAGTGTCTGTAACTAAGGCCCTGCTGCCATCAGTATGTAAAGTCCTGACATTATCCTGAGCTAATATCCTGACCTATGTCTTTCCAAGGTCCTGAAACTGTCCCAAAGTAAGCCCTGATGCTGTCCGTAAGTGAACACCTGAGGCTGTCCCTAACTCAGGCCCTGAAGCTTTCCTTAACTGAAGCCTTGAAGCTGTGACTAACTCAGGCCCTGATCATGTATTTCACCAAGACCTTAATGCTGATCCAGCAAAGACGCTGATGCTGCTCCAAAGTCATGCCCTGACAGTGTGCCCAGCAAAGGGCCTGACGCTAGGCCTCACTCAGGCCCTGTCGCTCTCCCGAAGTCAGGCCCTGACACTGTCACTAACTAAGGCCCTGACTCTACTCCTAACTCAGTCCCGTAAAGTGTACCTAACAAAGGCTCTGATGCTAGTCGTAACTCAGGGCCT